>NC_047654.1:6253204-6312207 GCF_902201215.1 Prunus dulcis
TGCTTGTCTGCTCTCACCAGCTTCCTTCCTTGATTGCTTACCTTACCTTGCAATCAATATCACAATTTTTGTATCTTTTCTTTCTTTTTATAACTCTCTGTTCATAAGGATTTTATTTCTTTAGAATGAACATCCGAAGAAAGAATCCATGCGGTGATCCTAACTCTGAGGGTTATTTGTTTTTGACAGAGAGAAGAATTGTGATTTTTGCTCTTGCAGGATATAACTAGATCATCAAGCGCTACATTATATTTACTGGGCCGATATGAGCTTGAATGATACTTGAGAAAAGTTTCTCCCACCTAAGGATGTAAGCAATACTTGTGTTATTTTATGCTTATATACTTATTTGATATTTTATCTTGAAAGGTAACCAAATGGGGAGATAAGTCCGTTCCAAAAGAATGGCTTGTATGTATCCATGAATTATTAATGCAAATTTTACAGATTGCAAGTTGGATACATTGATAATACACTGCACAGATTAAAGTCCCATAAGAACAAAATATGGGTATAGCAGTGATCAATATGATGCACGCCTGTTGCGTAGCAAATGATGTGGATTGAAGTCCCGAAAGGACAATCCTTTGACATGTCAATATTGATATTGTGCACGCCTAATACGTAGCAAATTGTATGGGTTAAAGTCCCAGAAATTAATTGACATGTATGTATTAATCTGTGGCATGCCTGCAGCATGACAGATATATGGGTTCTAAATGTTCCAACTCCTAAATGGAGATTATCCACGCCCTACTATAAAATAACGCTCCATTGGAGGTTATAATCCACATTCTCACATAATAAAAGCCCCCTGCAGTGGCTTGGGTACCCAAAAGCAAAGAAATGCTTATAATTGATGTATGCGCATGCACATGAGAATGGTGGGATCATGAATTGATGAATGACAAATTTTGATTTTGGAGTAGCTACTCAAATCATCAATGGGCTGTGTTGATTGGAACCACGTTCAATTATTAAATGTCGACAATATCATTGGCCAAAATGGAATGAGGTAATTCCATTATAGATAAGAATGAACGTGAAAGAACAAACCCACAGTACGAACCCCAAAATTTGTTAATACTGAAAGTTATACTTGGGTGTTCGGAATAGAAGGGAATATACCTACTTTGTATGACACAATGTTTTTGGCATAAACAAGGAATGTTGGGTTTTCTCCATATTTATAGATTCAATTGTGCCCCTTTATTGCACATTTACGGAGACCAACATGTTATCTTTAAGGGTTATTAAATGCACAGAGCATATCACCTGAAGCGATTCCCTAAAGATGTATAAATAGCTGGGTTAAAGCTATATAATGTGTCATAAAGTTTAATCCCTTTAAACAAAATCCTTGAAAGGATTGAAATTGCATGAAGCAAGTCCCTAAAGGACATGTGCCTGAAGCACAAAATCTGTACTCAATACTAATGTGCATAAATTGCCTCAGTGAGTATATTGATTATAATGTGTTTGCAACACATTAAAGCTTCTGAAGAGTTCAAGAAATATTTGTCTCGACTTAAAGATCGAGCATTATGCCAACAAGATTCTTGCTTATACTAAGAAAGTATTGAAGCATTTTTATGAGGATTATCCGTTGGACACTTTAAGGATTTTCTGGAAGTATATTGGACCGGACATCATATTTTCCAGATAGAGCTCAACTCCATCACCATCATTTTGGGATGATGTGAGGTATATTTGATGCTATCTCCGCATAACACCATGTACGGGCATATTCTTTCAAGTGAACTTACAAATAGCCCAAGTTTTGTTGGAAAAGCAGACTCTGAAAATTTCTATGATTTACATAGAGATAGCTCACTGGAAATATATTTACTTACTCAACTACGAGAATTGTTAATGGCTACATCCTCCACTCACTCCGAAAGATTCTCACTCCAAAAGATAGTCATGAAGACATCATGGGGAGATATTAATCAGGGGGAGCATCCAGAAGTATGCTATACAGATTGTTGTACTCTTCTTTCTTCCTTCCATCAGTTTTCTACCTCACTAGGTTTTCTCCAAGCAAGTTTTTAATGAGGCAACCAATATAGGGACATGTGGTCTCCAAAGGGAAGTGTTGTAAAGTAGAATGGGTGAAGCCCACATAGTCAAAAGGTGAATAGTGATGATTGGGTAGAAACATCATTATGTCTTTTCTTTTACTCACGGGTGCCATTTACTATGCCTATAAATAGGCAACCCTCCCGCCTGCAAAGATGTAAAAAAAATAAAAGAGAGAAGAGGAAGAGAAGGAAGAAAGAGGGTGAGTGAGTGGAGAGAAAGAGAGCAGAGAGAAATTCTCCTAGAGAGAAAATTCAGTGAGCCACACATATTGTAAACACTAAAGATGCAGCCCTATTATTTTATATAGTGAAAAGTTACTGCTGCTGCTCTCCGAGGACGTAGGCATAGTCGAACCTCGTTAAATGCTGTGTCTCATCTACTTTACGTACAGCTCAATATTCGCACATATCCCAGTTCATTTTATAACAAAACTCATGAATTTATACAAGTTTTGCTTGGAGTCGCATCATGGCCCAAGTATGTACTCTCTCTACCTTCCCTTTCTCTCACCTTTACCTTAAATTTATAGGGTTTAACGTATATGTTGATGGCAACAAATCCTTGTTTCTAATATCTCATTTTCAATATCCGCCAATACATGAAAATGATGCCTTTAGTTGTACTGCTGGCTGAGAAAATTGTTTATGATTTTTGGGGATGGTTATATAGAATCAGACCCTTCATGCCTGTTTGGTATTCAATTTGAATTCAACTTTTTAAACTCAAAAACAGAATTTGAGTCCAAAATAAAGAAAACCTGTTTGGTAGTCCTATTTTTAAAAACTCAAACTCAAGAACAACTAAAAAAAACACCCCAATTATTAAAAACAAAAAATATCTATTTTTTAAGTATTTTTTCTAACAACCCACAAGTTCTCAAATTTTTAATATTTGAAAACAGTTTTCAAGTTGCATACAAAAAAGGTTTTTAAATCTTAGAAATAGATTTAAGAACTTCTTATTCTTAAGAAAAATCAAAGTTTTTGAGTTCCCTATTTGAATAAGATACACTGCTACATTTTACGATTTGCGCGACGAAGACAATTTCGTCGCGTAGAGTTGCATTTAGTCGCACAAATTCAAGGGAGACAGCAAATTCGTCAAGCACAATCTGTCACTCAAAGAGCGTGAAGAAAGACTTTGCGCGACCAATTTTTTCATTCGTCACGCAAAATTATGCGACGGTTACCCTTCGTTGCACAAAAGGTTCAGGGACAACACAACAATTCGTCACACGAACTTATGCGCGACGAAAGAAGGTTCATCGCCACAACAATGCACGGCGGATAATAGTCGTCGCGCTATACGTGTCGTGAACATTTGCGGCACTAAGAGTTCTTCGTCGCGCAATTCGTGTCTATACCTTTTGCGCGACGAAAAACCGTTGTCATGCATATCCTTTTTGCGCGACAAAACACTTCGTCGCGCAAGAATAAATTATATGTATTTTAAAAAAATGTATCATTTTTATTTTGTAAAATGTGAATTTGCGCGACGAGAAACGTTTCGTCGCGCAAAATTAATATATATAAATATTATTTAATTTTAATATTACGTTTGTTTTTTTTATTTTATAAAAAAATAAATTTGGTTTTTTTTTTGGGTAATAAAATGAAATTCCAATAAAAAAATGAATTGTAAAGAACACATTTATTATATAAAATAAAATAAATGTATACTACAAGAAAAATATTTTAAAAATAATTATGAAAATAAAAAAACTAATCAAATAATGTTCCAAAATCTATATTGTCGTATGGCACATGTGGTTCAGAGGTCTGGGGGTCTACAGGGGCCATCGTCTGGTGGGGATGCTCGGGATGGACGGGCTCGGAGGTCGGCGCATCAAAATGCGGGACTGGAATTCCGGACTGTGCAAGGGACTGCAAAATGACCGACATTTGACTCTGAAGAGTGGCCACCTGTGCTGTCAAAGCAGTGACCTGACTGTTTGACTGCGCTGATGAACGGGGTCTGGGTTCCCTCTGCCTAGCATTCCTTATCCCTCGACAATATGTCCCCAGTCTCCTCCCTAGAGTCTAATCCAATGTCTCCGTCAAGATCTGAAACCCAGCATCCTGTGGAGGATCCACATGACAGGACCCGACCCAATTTCCATTTTGGAACTCGAGCCAAGTCCTGTGCGTGTCCGACACTTGGCGAATGTCGGGCACAGATGACCTTTTTACCCTCCTTACTTTAACTTTTTCTCTTAAAATTCCCTTAGACTTCTGCCGAAAATTCGGCAGAGTCTCCCCTGTATTTTGACCAATCCCAAAATTTTCACCTGTCAAATAATCTCAGAAACCCTACCAACAGCCAGACTAAGTCAACAAACAGATTCCAACCTCAATTCCTTATGATCAACATGATATCAGAGCATTTTCTAGGGTTTTCAAGGTTGCAAGGATTTTCTGCAAAACTTTACCTTGGCGCAGAGACTATGATTGGCCCGGTGGTGGATCCCGCGTACTTCTACGGCCTGGGGGCGAAAAACAGGTTGAAAATGTGAGTGGACCATAAAATAATATTCTTCAAAATAATTCTCATAAACATAATATCCCCCATTGTAAAAGAAATATAGCTAAATAAAACTGAATACTTACTTTGTATAGTCAATTCAAGGCATTGTATATCAGTCATATTCAAGCTTGAACGTTTCATACAAACCACTGAATTCAAAGCTTTCATAAAAGTACTGAAATCAAATGCGTATAAAAAACTCTATACTCAAGCTTTGCATAACTGAGCAAAGATAAAGGCATCTATGCTTGAAAAATCAGAAAAGCTGATTTAAAAATAACTGAAAATCATAATTAAGTAAAAGAAACTCAAAACCTTTTGAAAATACTACCAGTTCGTACCCCTGTCATTTCCGTCAATTCCCTGGCAAGTCTCGGGCGTCACACAGGCTACCCGAGCCGCAAACTGGCGAAATCAGGGGACTATGATCAGCCTGTCCCGCCGGCAGATTCCTCGGTGACACCAAGTCAGCTCGAGTCGCTCTGGCAGGATGCAGGGGACCGTAGTCAGCCTGATCCGCAATCCTGGCAGGTCTCGGGGACATAAAGTCAGCCGAGCCGCAATCCTGGCAGGTCTCGGGACACCAAGTCTGCCGAGCCGCAAATCCTGGCACTCACGGTCCGAGCGTCCCCGAAACTCATGAGGCAAGTCAAGTGCACTGACTGAACTATAATCAGACTGGATGTCCGTAGACATCGGTCCGACTCTGGGTAATCACCATAAAGAAAAACGGGTACGAGGTGGTTTTAAAATAATGTCCTTTTAAAAAGAAATATCTGAATAATAACTGTAAAACTCAAGTCGTGCTGCGGTCTTAACTGATTCAAAACTCAAACTCTGTTTCTGTAACTGGTAAATAAGCAGCACCGACTTATAGCATTATTACTGTACTGCTCATATTCAAAATCGTATTAAAACTTACTCAAAGACTGAATGAAGAAACTTACTCAAATAAACTCATTTATAAAACTCACGTAGATAAAATTATTTATAAAATCTATTTTATATAAAAGCACATCAATTCATATAAAAGCACATCAAGTCATTCATGAAATCTGACTTATGAAAGAAGGTCCACTCACTGATGGTCCAAGCTACTTCGATCCCTCAAAGGTCTCCTTTTAAAATCGTGTCGGGCTCCTGGTGCCTTACTCGATCGATTTGGTGGAGAAACGGAGGAGAAATCTGAGCTGGAAGTTCGGGTAGCTTCGGACAAACCTCCGTCGGAAAACACGATTTTCCGGCCAGCTCATGGCGGCCCCGGGGTTGAGACCGGTTGGAAAAGGTGGGGGACTCGATGGCGGTTCCAACGCCATCGGTCCCGTGGCTATTGGAGCTCGGAGGCGGCGCCAGCACCCTCTGGAAGTCGGCGGCCCGTTTCGCGCAGGTTCTGGGTTTATATAGATGCAACTTCGAAATATTTACGGTTATGCCACTGAGACTCTTGTGGCCATAACTTTTTCGTTACAACTCCGATTCGGGTCTACTCCGTGTCTACGAACTCCTTTCGCCGCGCTCTACGCAATGGCGCAAGCGAAATTTCCAAATTATTTCTCGATCAAAAAGTCAAATTTTCCCCCATTAAAATATGCGAGGGCAATTTAGTCATTTTGCTAAAAGATATTTTCCTTACCTTTCTAGATATTTCTTTCTTTTTTTTGATATTTTGTTTTGGGTTCTTACAATCTACCCCCCTTATAAAAATTTCGTCCTCGAAATTTACTTCTCTGTGACTCCCAGCGGGAGAAGAATTACTTCTGCATCTGCAACTCAGGTTATTATGCTGCAAATTACCTTGGAAAGCTAATTACTTTCCTTTCCAAGATCTGAACTGCTTGATTCTACTCGTTCTAATACCTCCTTGGGTCTGATACAGTTAGAATTGTCTCCCTTGCTTCCGTAAATCTCGTTATAATTTTCTCAAGCGATACTATCGAAAATACCTATCTGAAGATCTTTCTTTTAACATCTGCATAACTTCTTGCCAATCCTGGATTACTTAGAGTCTTTGTTTCTGCTTAATTCAATCAGATTCTTTATTTCCTACAATACTTCCATATTTCAATGAACCTTGCTTAACATTCTTTCTTCGTACTTGGATAATCCATACTATGTCTCGAGTAAGGCATCTATTGGAGACATCTGATCCAAGGAAATCCAACAACTGACACTTAAGGCTTATTCTCAAATCAGCATCTTTTTACTCAGATCATTCTGATACTGTAGTACATTATGTCTTAATAACCTTCTCACAATTTGAGTTCTTTTCTTCAGCGGGTCATCTGTCTAGAGTGATTTGCGATATCAAGCTAAAATCAAGGCCCAAAAGCTTCTTTTACCCAAATCCAGCTGAAACTTAACTTGGATTCCTAATTCTAAACTGTAAAGACTGGTATCCCGCTAGCAGGGTCCAGAAGGGTACCTACCACATCTGGCACACTAAGGCAACTTCTACTGTTAGAACCTATCAACACCTGTCTCTCAATACTTTTGGCTATACCAGCCGTAGAACGATTTGCAATATCACCATCCTGGCTGGTACCTCTATTGAGACTAACTCCAGTTCGATGGCTTCCAAGTCTGCGACCATTTGATGATTGGAAACTGTGATCACCATTGTAGTATCTTTCTTAAACTCTTCTGATTATTGTTACCTATCTCCAAATATTGTGCACCAAGTGCACCCCATAGTGTGCCCCTTATCTAATCACAATACCTTGGGTGGAGGCTTTTTAACCTTGACGCAACCAGGCACTATTTCTTACTTTCCGATCTCTATTAGTAAAACACAGTACGTGAAACCTTTTTCTCATATTTGAATTCAACCACCATCCTCTATTCTGCTGTAAAACCTCCTATATTCACACCTTCTGTAGACTTATAAATAAGATCGACTATCATATTCTGTTCCCAAAATGTTTACTTCGTACGGGTCAAAGGATTTTAACATCACTTCTTAATCACATCCTACCCAAAACTTTATTCTCCTGTGAAACAACCAGGATTTCCTATGACCTGCTATACTCCTTCAACTCAATCCTCTTTTACTGCTAGATACCATTATTATTCCAATTTATAGCTCTTACTCCTGTTTACTTGATCCACCCATCTCGCGGATGGATCTCTGGCTGACTATAACTTGGGCTAACATCTCCAGGGTCTACTGAGTGTTAGGATCTTCCTGCCTACTAAGTACAGTAGGTACGATTCCTTACAAACCTCTTACAAAAGATTACTCTGCCGGTTCAGATACCGATGCAGTTTCTGTCTGACTTGAAAATTTTATCCCCTTACGTCGGGATAACTATCTAATTTTCCTACGGATACCACCACCATTTGGGCCCAACTTGAGAAGAGAACGAGGATGCACAGAGTGCGAAGTCTACAGGAAGTAAAACCTATGCTCTGATACCAAATTGACAGGACCCGACCCAATTTCCATTTTGGAACTCGAGCCAAGTCCTGTGCGTGTCCGACACTTGGCGAATGTCGGGCACAGATGACCTTTTTACCCTCCTTACTTTAACTTTTTCTCTTAAAATTCCCTTAGACTTCTGCCGAAAATTCGGCAGAGTCTCCCCTGTATTTTGACCAATCCCAAAATTTTCACCTGTCAAATAATCTCAGAAACCCTACCAACAGCCAGACTAAGTCAACAAACAGATTCCAACCTCAATTCCTTATGATCAACATGATATCAGAGCATTTTCTAGGGATTTCAAGGTTGCAAGGATTTTCTGCAAAACTTTACCTTGGCGCAGAGACTATGATTGGCCCGGTGGTGGATCCCGCGTACTTCTACGGCCTGGGGGCGAAAAACAGGTTGAAAATGTGAGTGGACCATAAAATAATATTCTTCAAAATAATTCTCATAAACATAATATCCCCCATTGTAAAAGAAATATAGCTAAATAAAACTGAATACTTACTTTGTATAGTCAATTCAAGGCATTGTATATCAGTCATATTCAAGCTTGAACGTTTCATACAAACCACTGAATTCAAAGCTTTCATAAAAGTACTGAAATCAAATGCGTATAAAAAACTCTATACTCAAGCTTTGCATAACTGAGCAAAGATAAAGGCATCTATGCTTGAAAAATCAGAAAAGCTGATTTAAAAATAACTGAAAATCATAATTAAGTAAAAGAAACTCAAAACCTTTTGAAAATGCTACCAGTTCATACCCCTGTCATTTCCGTCAATTCCCTGGCAGGTCTCGGGCGTCACACAGGCTACCCGAGCCGCAAACTGGCGAAATCAGGGGACTATGATCAGCCTGTCCTGCCGGCAAATTCCTCGGTGACACCAAGTCAGCTCGAGTCGCTCTGGCAGGATGCAGGGGACCGTAGTCAGCCTGATCCGCAATCCTGGCAGGTCTCGGGGACACAGAGTCAGCCGAGCCGCAATCCTGGCAGGTCTCGGGATACCAAATCTGCCGAGCCGCAAATCCTGGCACTCACGGTCCGAGCGTCCCCGAAACTCGTGAGGCAAGTCAGGTGCACTGACTGAACTATAATCAGACTGGATGTCCGTAGACATCGGTCCGACTCTGGGTAATCACCATAAAGAAAAACGGGTACGAGGTGGTTTTAAAATAATGTCCTTTTAAAAAAGAAATATCTGAATAATAACTGTAAAACTCAAGTCGTGCTGCGGTCTTAACTGATTCAAAACTCAAACTCTGTTTCTGCAACTGGTAAATAAGCAGCACCGACTTATAGAATTATTACTGTACTGCTCATATTCAAAATCGTATTAAAACTTACTCAAAGACTGAATGAAGAAACTTACTCAAATAAACTCATTTATAAAACTCACGTAGATAAAATTATTTATAAAATCTATTTTATATAAAAGCACATCAATTCATATAAAAGCACATCAAGTCATTCATGAAATCTGACTTATGAAAGAAGGTCCACTCACTGATGGTCCAAGCTACTTCGATCCCTCAAAGGTCTCCTTTTAAAATCGTGTCGGGCTCCTGGTGCCTTACTCGATCGATTTGGTGGAGAAACGGAGGAGAAATCTGAGCTGGAAGTTCGGGTAGCTTCGGACAAACCTCCGTCGGAAAACACGATTTTTCCGGCCAGCTCATGGCGGCCCCGGGGTTGAGACCGGTTGGAAAAGGTGGGGGACTCGATGGCGGTTCCAACGCCATCGGTCCCGTGGCTATTGGAGCTCGGAGGCGGCGCCAGCACCCTCTGGAAGTCGGCGGCCCGTTTCGCGCAGGTTCTGGGTTTATATAGATGCAACTTCGAAATATTTACGGTTATGCCACTGAGACTCTTGTGGCCATAACTTTTTCGTTACAACTCCGATTCGGGTCTACTCCGTGTCTACGAACTCCTTTCGCCGCGCTCTACGCAATGGCGCAAGCGAAATTTCCAAATTATTTCTCGATCAAAAAGTCAAATTTTCCCCCATTAAAATATGCGAGGGCAATTTAGTCATTTTGCTAAAAGATATTTTCCTTACCTTTCTAGATATTTCTTTCTTTTTTTTGATATTTTGTTTTGGGTTCTTACACCACAGACTTGATCGGAGTATCGGGAGGAAGTTGGGAGGCGGACTCCTGAAGAACCAACTGGCTCCTCTCCACCATCATCGTCTTTTTAGCATAACATAAAATATAAATTAAAACATTCATATAATAACCTTTAAACTTGAATGCATAACATAAGAATTAAAATTAAATAATACTTACATGAAGGGACTCGGCCAACTCATTCCCAGGTCGAACATAAACGTCGCCAAAGACGTCGATCTCTGGGAATTTGGACCCCCCCTAAATTGAACAAGAGAAGAAAAATATTAGTATGAAAAAATAAATTAAGAATAATGAAATATTAAAAATTAAATAAAAATTATTTTATTATTACCTGTCGCCGTGCATCCATCCTATAGGAGAAGGGCCTGGAACCAGAATGATGGAGAAGAGTCTTCTTCTTCCTATTGCCCTTATTGACTTTGGCTTTATTCTGTTATACAAAAAATAAAACGTATTAGTTGAAATTGAAATGAAATATAAAAAATAAAATAAACATTAGTAAGAAATATATAATAAATTTGAAATTTATATTACAAATTACCACAAAAGCGGGCGCCTGAAAATGAGCGCAGAGCCATGCCCAACTATCCTCCCGCCCCTCAAGCTCCTTCAGGCAACCCTCTTGAAGAGCGACTTGCGCATCATCAAACGCCTCAAAATAGTGGTGCAAGTCGCTCTTCCACTGTTACCTCTCAGAGAAGAGTCTGTTGACGTACGCCAACGACTCGTCGTCGAGGTCCTCCAAGTTGTAGTTCGTCTGCAATAAATTAATTACATACATTTAAATAATACAAATATAAAGTTTGAAACAAAAAGAATTAAAAGGCCTACATACCGACAACTGGCCGCAAACCTCCGTCTTGATCTCGTCAGGCATGACCTTCCAAGACTTCCATTTCATCGGGCAATGGCTCTGAACGACATGACCAATGTCGTGGGCCAAGGAGCTATGAAACAGCCCGATGTCGCTCGTCGTATCCGATGTTGATACAACTATTGGTCACCTGGGTGACCTTTGCCGTCTTCAACTGCTGACACGGCCCTCGGTTGTTCTTCTTAGCTGCAAAGAAAGATGACATTAACGTTAAATAAATAACAAATTTAACTATAAAATACACACACAGAAACAAAAACAAAAACAAAAACAAAAACAAAAATAAAAACAAAAATAAAAAGAACTGGAGTTTAAGGAAATCTATACTTGGTTGTGACCCCGACGCATCAGTCAATGTGGTGTCGGTGGCGCTGGCGGGCCGATGAGGCCGCCTGGCACTAACAATCTGCTCCACTGATGAAGCCGATGAAACAAGCGCCTGGGACCCCACGGGACCAACTGCCAAGTGGTCCATCAGTGCTAGCGCAGTGGCAGCAGATGTCGGCTGAGCCTGAGGCTCCGAACTCTGTGTAGTCGTCATCGCCCTACGACGTCTAATCAGGTATGACATCTACACAATTTTATTAATACACATATAAATTAATAAAATATACGAATATTTGTAAGCACATACAATTTTATTAAGATTCTTGACCTAGAGTTTGTGAGTTCGGAGTATCCGGGACTCCGATTTATGATCCGTCGAATCCTATACGATCCTAGAAATACAAGGTACACCATACGTGAGTTTGAGTTCGATCTAACGGTCCGAACATAACAAACCCGAAAATCGCACAATAGGCAAAATTCGTTCGAGACTCAAACGGTAACCAAATTCCAATCTGAAAAGACCTACGCGCTCGTGAAACAAAGGGATTCCACCGGGACCCAATGCACGACTGCTACAGTATCCCATGCGCCATCACACGCGCCGGTAGCGCGTGGGTGTCCAAAGCGATACCAATTGTCAGAAAATTCTAAAACATAAGGGCCAAGGTTCCTACCCTAGGTTGAAAACATCAATTGGAGCCACTATTGTTCTCGGACCTACCCCGAAAAATGGCCAGAAGTGGCCGAAATTCAAATTCAAAAATCGGCCAAAACTTAGGCTTTAAAATCAATTGCCCTATTGCAACAATTAATGAAATCCTACCCAACCATCAACTAAAGCATCAAAAATAGTCCAGAAACCATACCTCAGGTGTTGGATTTGATTGTCGGAGGAGAGAGAACGAGGGCGGCGACGATTCGGTGAAAAGCGAGCAAATTCCGGCGGCAGGCTCGACGGTGATGGCGGGGAAGCTCCGGGGTTCCAAGGTTGTGGCGGCGCGGTCCAAATTCAAGTGGGGTAAGGGGCTAAGGTGACGGCAGAGAGAGAGAGAGAGAGAGAGGAGAGAGAGAGAGAGAGAGAGAGAGAGATTTGGGAAGAAGGAGGTCTCATCACGTCGTTTTGAAATTTGGGAAGAAGGAGGTCTCATCACGTCGTTTCTGAAATTTCTATTCGATTTTGCGCGACGAATAAATAAAAAGCATCGTGCAAAATATTTTAAATGACTTTTGCACGACGAAAGACGTATAATTTCCGTCGCGCAATGTTGTGAGTCCGCCAAAATTTGGTATCAGGATAGGGTTGCGCGGTTTTGCGCGACACAGAGATATGTATTTCGTCGCGCAAGGTTGTCATTCCGCCAAAATTTTGGAATTTAGGGTTTAGCGGGAGAGAGAAAAGTGAAAACTTTGCGCGACGTTGTCCCATATTCGTCGCGCAATGTTGTAATTCCGCCAAAATTTGGCGTTTATGGTTTATTGGGGTGAAAGGTCTGCCGAGATTGCACGACGAACACGGGACAGCGTCGCGCAAAGTTCTAATTCTGCCAAAATTTGGGGTTTAGGGCTTATTGAGAGAGAGAGAAAGGGTGAAAGGTCTGCAGAGATTGCGCGATGAATATGGGACAGCGTTGCGCAATGTTGTAATTCAGCCAAAATTTGGGGTTTAGCGTTTATTGGGGGTAGAGAGAGATTGCGCGACGAATATGGGACAACGTCGCGCAAGTCTGCTTTGTAATAACCCTAAACAAAATATCTAAAAAGAAAGAAAATATCTAAAAAGTAAGGAAAATATCTTTTAGCAAAAAGACAAGTTTGCCCTCGCATATTTTAATGGGGGAAAATTTGACTTTTTAATCGAGAAAGAATTTGAGAATTCTGTTTACGCCATTGCGTAGAGCGCGGCTAAACGAGTTCGTAGACACGGAGTAGACCGGAATCGGAGCTGTAACGAAGAAGATATGGGTTAAAAACCGCAAAGGGCAAAATGATAATTTGGTCAAAAAGTCAGATTTTTATATATCTCTCTCTCCTCTCCCCCGTCAGCTCTCTCTCTCTCTCTCCTCCCAAAGCCACCCCGCCCGCGACCTCCGCTCCTTCAAATCGTTGCCTCGGCCACCACAGGCGGTCTTGATCTCCGCCGTGGGTACCGTTGGAACCGTGACACAACCGCCGTTCTTTTCCGACCAACACCAACCGCGGGGGTGCCGGAATCTGCCATTGTTGCCGACTTTCGTGTTCGAACTTCCAGTTCGAATTTCTCCTTCGTTTCTCCACCAAATTGATCGAGTAAGGTATGGTTTCTCAGCTATTTTTCATGTTCTAGCTGATGGATGTATGGGTTTCGATCGATTTTAGCTTTAAAGCGATCAATTTTCGATTTGAAATCTGGCCGAAACTTCGGCCGCCTAAAACTATTGTTTCCGATCACTTTTTGGGGTATGCCCAAGAACAAAAGTGACTCCAAATGGGGTGTTTTACCTAGGATAGGAGTTTGGAGTCTTGGTTCCGAGATTTTTCGGCCACCCGAAATCGCTCAAGACACCCAAAACTGACCGCGCGTGCTGGGATGCGTGGGCGAGGGTAGTGAAGTAATTCTGTACAGTTTCGTGACCCTCGTGTCGTCACGAGCACGTAGGATTTCATGGATCCCAATTCGGAGTCCGTTTGAACCCCGAACGGATTTTTCATATCGCGCGATCCGTGGGTGCAGTGTCGTCAAATCTTCGGATCGCGCTGAATTTCGGATATGTCGGTCTACATGATGTCAGGATTGTGTAGGATTCGACGGATTGCGAATCGGAGTCCTGGATACTCCGGAATCGCGAACCCTGGGGCTAGGGTTTGGATTTTAAGCGATAACGTGATTTTGGCTAATCCGACCGTCCGTTTCGGACCAAATTCGCGGAAAATGGTTCCTTCTCTATGAGGAATCTTTAGAGAAGCCCAGATTGGCCATCGGAGGCCGTGGACCCACGGGGTCCCGGGTCGGCCGATCGGACAGCTTATCGCCTAATTAAGCGTCAGGTTTCCTAAAATTGATCTAAGAGTCTAAAAAGTTAATGTGGGCTCAGGAGTAACTTGGATGTGAATGCACGTATTTCTAGGAGCCGGGGGCAGGGTGTTTAATTTAATTCTTTATTTCAGCAGTTTATTGATTTATTATTTATGGATAATCAGGCACCAGAGGTCCGGTCGACCCGCAGCCGAGACCTTCGAAGGGTCAAAGTAGCTCGGACCATCTGTGAGTGGACTTTCTTTCATGAATTATTTTATATAAATGAGTTATATAGAGGTTTTCCATAAATAAAATTTTATAAGTGATTTTTTATACATGAGTTTTTATAAATGAGTTTATTTGACTAAATTTCCTTATTTGATCTTGAGTAAGATTTATTGTGTTTCCGAGCATGATTAGTACAGAAATAGTTCTATAAGTTGTGTGCTGCTTACTTACACATGCTTAAGAGTTATAGAAAACAGAGTTTGAGGCTTATGACAGAAGAAATAGCAGCACAACTTGAGATTTCAGTTATTATTCAGATTTTTCTAAATGAATTTATTTTAAAACCACCTCGTACCCATTTTCTTTGGTGATTACCCACAGTTGGACCGATGTCTACGGACATCCAGTCCGATTTCAGTTTATGTCAGTGCACTTGACTTTGCCTCACGAGTTTCGGGGACGCTCGGATCGTGAGTGCCAGGATTTGCGGCTCGGCAGACTTGGTGTCCCGAGACCTGCCAGGATTACGGCTTGGCTGACTCTGTGTCCCTGAGACCTGCCAGGATTGCGGATCAGGCTGACTATGGTCCCCTGCATCCTGCCAGAGCGACTCGAGCTGACTTGGTGTCATCGAGGAATCTGCCGGCGGATCAGGCTGATCATAGTCCCCTGATTTCGCCAGTTTGCGGCTCCGGTAGCCTGCGTGACGCCCGAGACCTGCCAGGGAATTGACGGATAAGACAGGGGTACAATTAGGTGGTAATTTTAAAGAATTTTAAGCTTTTTTATACAGTTATGACTTTCAGCTATTTTATACTAGCTTCTCTGATTTTTCAACATTGATATCTTTATCTTTGATTAGTTATGCAAGTATATTCATCAGTGTATCCACATGTCAGTTTCCTTGAGATTCGTACTAGTTATATACATATATATCTTATATATATTTGTTCAGGTATACGAGCATATTGATATACGTATTTATTCTCGTTTATTTGCATACCTCGTATTGAGATATAGTCGAACCATAGATTTATATCCTTAGTTATTTCAAACGGGGGTTATTATGTTTTTAAAAGTTGTTTCCAAGAACCTTATTTTTGTCCACTCACATTTTCAACCTGTTTTTCGCCCCCAGGCCGTAGAAGTACGCGGGATCCACCACTGGGCCATTCATAGCTTCCGCGCCATCAAGTAAGGTAGAGTTATTGTAGAAAATCCTTAAAACCTTGAAAACTTTAGAAAAATGCTCTGATATCTAGTTGAAGCTGAGAAACTAGAGTTGAAATTGGTTACTTGAGATATTCTGGCAGTTGGTGTGAATTTATTGATTGTTTAGCAGGTGGAAAATTTTTGGGATTGGTCAAAATACAGGGGAGACTCTGCCGAAATTTCGGCAGAAGTCTAAGGAAAATCTGAAAAGAATTTAAGACGAGAAGGGTAAAAAGGTCTTTTGTGCCCGACATTCGCCAGATGTCGGACACGCACAGGATTCGACTCGGATTCCAAAGCGGAAATTGGGTTGGGTCCTGTCATGCTTTCTATACACTCACAAAAAATTTGGACCAAGTGTTCAAGGGGTAAGAGGGTGAAAGGTCTAACTGAGATTGCGCAACGACGAAGCAATAATTTCATCACACAAGACTGTTTTCTGCACACTTTGTGCGACGAATCAACGTTATTCGTCTCGCAAACCCTAAACCCTAAACCTGAAACTAGTTTCAATGATCCAACCGGCAAACTTATTTTTTTATACTTCGAGATCGTATACGCCGAAAATCGTAAAAAAACAAACATTAAGAGATCAAGTAACGGGACAAAACTTTTCGATGGTTCTCAATGAAAAGTCATGATTTAACGGTTATTTTAACTCCGATTTTGATGGTTTTTTACAGCTACATTTCTTGACCCTATATGAATACAATTACTGAATTTGATCTTCAATTTAAGATGTTTACACTAGGTGGATACCACATAATCTTATGTTATATTTAACGAAGTATAAATAAACTCTTCATTATTGGTGAATATATGGTTTTGATGGCATACGCATTCTACCAAACTAGTTTAAGTAATCCAGCTGTCAGACTTGTTTGTTTATTGTAAGAACCCAAAACAAAATATCTAAAAAGAAAGAAAATATCTAAAAAGTAAGGAAAATATCTTTTAGCGAAAAGATAATTTTGCCCTTGTATTATTTAATAGGGGAAATTTTAACTTTTTGATTGAGAAAGAATTTGGGAATTCCGCTTGCGCCATTGCGTAGAGCATGGCGAAAGGAGTCCATAGACACGGAGTGGGGCCGAATCGGAGTTGTAACGAAAACGTTATGGTCAAAAGAGTCTCAGTGGCATAACCGTAAATATTTCGAAGTTGCATCTATATAAACCCAGACTCTGCGCGAAACGGGCCGCGACTTCCAGAGGGTGCTGGCGCCGCCTCCAAGCTCCAATGGCCACGGGACCGGTGGCGTTGGAACCGCCATCGAGTCCTCTACCTTCTCCAACCGACATCAACCCCGGGGACGCCCTGATCTGGCCGGAAAATCGTGTTTTCCGACGGAGGTTCTCCTTCGTTTCTCCACCAAATCGATCGAGTAAGGTATGGTTTCTCAGCTATTTTTCGTGATCTAGCTGATGGGTGTATGGGGTTCGATCGATTTTAGCTCTAAGGGGTTCGATTTTGAACTTGAAAATTCGGCCGAACTTCGGCCCTTCGAAACTACTGTATCCGGTCACTTTTTGGGGGTGGTCCAAGAACAAAAGTGACTCCAAATAGGGTGTTTTACCTAGGGTAGGAGTTTGGAGTCTTGGTTCCGAGATTTTTCGGCCACCCGAAATCGCTTTGGACACCCGATCTGTCCCGCGCGTGTGGCGGCGCGTGGCCCAGGGTGGTGGCACGGCTCTGGCCAGTTTTGAGGTCCTCGTGTCGTCACGAGCGCGTGGGATTTCGCGGATCTCGATTCGGAGTCCGTTTGAGCCCCGAACGGATTTTCCATATCGCGCGATCCGTGGGTGCAGTGTCGTGTAATCGTTGGATCGCGCTGAATTTTGGATATGTCGGCCTACGTGATTTCAGGATCGCGTAGGATTCGACGGATCGCGAATCGGAGTCCCGGATACTCCGGAATCGCGAACCCTGGGGCTAGGGTTAGGGTTTTAAGCGATAACTCGATTTTGGTCAATCCGACCGTCCGATTCGGACCAAATTCGCAGAACATGGTTCCCGCTGTATGAGAAACCTTCAGGGAACCCCAGATTGGCCATCAGAGATCATGGACCCACGGGGTCCCGAGTCGTCCGATCGGTCAGTGTATCGATTAGCTGAGCGTCGGACCTTTTAAAACAGGGCCAAATGTCTGAAAAGGCTAGTGTGGGCTCAGGAGTAACTTGGAATTGAACGCACGTACTTTTAGGAGCCGGGGGTAGGGTGTTTAATTGGAATTCGTTTTATTCAGCAGTTTATTAATTTAATCTTTATGGATAATCAGGCATCAGAGGTCCAGCCGATCAGCATGAGGAAACTTCAAAGGGTCAAATTAGCTTAGACCAGCTGTGAGTGGACTTTCTTACAAAATATTCGATATAGATAAGTTATATAAATGAGTATACAGATGATTTTATACAAAGAATTTTATCTCGATTTTATATAAAAAGGGTTTTTATAAATAAGTTATTATAAGCATATTTTATTATTTGATCTTGAATATGTATTTTGCAAACTTTTGAGCATGTTTTATACTGTTAAATATTTCGAGTTACATATATGATGGCAGTTATGCTTAGTGGCATACCTTGAGTTTTGTATAACAGAATAGCAACAGCATTCAGACTATAGTCATTTTATCAGATTTCAGAAAGTTACCAGATTTTCTATTTAGACCACCATGTACCCGTTTCTTTATGGTGATTACCCAGAGTCGGACCGATGTCTACGGACATCCAGTCTGATTATAGTTCAGTCAGTGCACTTGACTTTGCCTCACGAATTTCGGGGACGCTCGGACCGTGAGTGCCAGGATTTGCGGCTCGGCAGACTTGGTGTCCCAAGACCTGCCAGGATTGCGGCTCGGCTGACTCTGTGTCCCCGAGACCTGCCAGGATTGCGGATCAGGCTGACTACGGTCCCCTGCATCCTGCCAGAGCGACTCGAGCTGACTTGGTGTCCTCGAGGAATCTGCCGGCAGATCAGGCTGATCATAGTCCCCTGATTTCGCCAGTTTGCGGCTCGGGAAGCCTGTGTGACGCCCGAGACCTGCCAGGGAATTGACGGAAATGACAGGGGTACGAACTGGTGGTATTTTCAAAGGATTTTGAGTTCTTTTATTTAAATATGATTTTCAGTTATTTTAAATCAGCTTTTCTGATTTTTCAAGCATAGGTACCCTTATATTTGTTCAGTTATGCAAGGTTTGAGTACAGAATTTTTATACATGTTGATTTCAGCACTCTTATGCAAGCTTTGATTTCAGTGGTTTTTGTATGAAACTTTCGAGCTTGAATATGGCTGATATAGAATGCCTTGAGTTGAATATACTTGATGTAGAGAGTACGTTTTCAGTATTATTTAGCTAAATTTCTTTTTACAATGGGGGATATTATGATTATGAAAACTGTTTTGAAGAACATTATTTTTGTCCACTCACATTTCCAACTTGTTTTTCACCCCCAGACCGTAGAAGTACGCGGGATCCACCACCGGGCCATTCTTAGCTTCCATGTCTCAAACCAGGTATGGTGTTGTAGAAATCCTCACAACCCTGAGGGACTCAGAGAACGCTCTGATATCCAGATGGAAATGTAGTGATTAGAGTTGAAATTGATTACTGGAAACATTCTGGCTGTTGGGTGAAATATTTGAGATTGTTTGACAGGTGAAAAATTTTGGAATTTGGTCAAAATACAGAGGAGACTCTGCCGAATTTTCGGCAGAAGTCTACGGAAAATTTAAGGAGAAATTGAAGTAAGAAGGGTAAAAAGGTCATTTGTGCCCGACATTCGCCAGGTGTCGGACACGCACAGGACTTGGCTCGAATTCCAAAGTGGAAATTGGGTCGGGTCCTGTCATTTATACTTCAAGATCTTAGACCCCAAAAATCAGAAAAAAAAAATATTCTGAGATCAAGTAACGGGACAAAACTTTTCAACGGTTATAAATGAAAAGTCATGATTTAACGGTTATTTTAACTCCGATTTTGATGATTTTTTACAGCTACACTCCTTGACCCTATATGAATACAATGAACTAACTCGACCGTCAATTTCAAATATATATATATATATATATATGTGTGTGTGTGTGTGTGTGTGTGTGTGTATATATATATATATTATATTATAAAATAATATATATTTGCGCGATGAGAGATACCCCTGTCGTCGCGCAAAATTTCATCGTGTGACGGATGTTAGGTTGTTGCACAATGTTTTAACTTTATGCGACGAGTGTATTGTGGGTCGCGCAAACTATGTGCGACGAGGATTAATTCGTCGCACAAGGATTTCGCGCCATTTACTTATTTAGGTCAAATTGTGTATCATTTTCATTTTTTAAAAATGTTTTGTGTCAATATTTTTCAAACTTTGTATGAAAAGGGTTTGGATATATTTATTTATCAATGTTTTATAGCAATTTTTTTTTTCATTTTTTTGTGTATGTCAATTTATTTAATAACGTCTCACGCGGTTGTTGTTGCGTTGATCTAACTCGCTTATTCTTTTTTTTTTTTTTTTTTTATAAAGTGAAGTGATAAACTTTCATAAACTCATGAAAAGTCAATCAAAGTTAGAATTGGATACAACCCCCTTAGGTTAGATTGTTTATCATTTTCATTTTTTAAAAGTGTTTTGTCAAAATAAATTTAAAAATTATTATTAAAAGGGTTTGGATATATTGATTTACCAATGTTTTATAACTAAATTTATTTTAATAATGTTTCATTTCTCCACATATATATAAGGTTTGGATATAACAACTACATATATTCAAACATTTGTATTACACAAAATCTGTACACTAGCATAATAAAATTACAAAAAAATTCATTATTCATCATCTGAACTATAATAACTTTCGTTATCGTCGCTATCATCACTTTCGGTCTCCCAATCCTCCTCCTCCTCTATAACTACATCATCGTCGTTGCTCGGGCCCACTGCAACATCGAATCTTGGAAGATCACCGAGGTCAATTGTAATTGACTGAATCGGTATTTCGATTGAAGACACTCCTTGTATTTGAAACGGTTCTTGTATAACATGTGTATCTCGAAGTGTTTCCGCATCATTTTCCATTGAAGATTCTAAACGTTGGTCAGCCACATTGTCGACGTCGTTGTCAGTTGGGTCTAGTTCTGGTATAGTATACACGTTCCTTTGATCCATCTTCTGAACAACTTTCCAACTGCTCCCAGCTTTAGGGTCATCTAGATACACAATTTGTGTTGCCATGTTTGCCAAAATGTAAGGGTCGTCATCATACCAAGTTCTGTTAATGTTCACAGATAGTAAGCCATGGTCGATTTTAACACTTCCCGGCCTATTTGGGTTGCTATCAAACCATCGACACTTAAACATGATCACTTGGTATCAATCTTTGTAAAGCAATTGAACGACAGTTGTGAGTTTGCCATAGAAATCAATGTTCGTACTTTGCCTCCACCTGGGACATGGACACCGCTGTTTTGCGTACACAACTTGTCATCTCGTGCAGCCCCCAAAAATTTGACGCCGTTAATATAACAACCCGAAAACAATTCAGCGCGAATCGGGCCGAACGCCAAGTTATATAACTCATCACTGTAAGTGGGGGAATTCGATGATTTCAACTTATTCACCTAATATAATACAAAACCATTCACATGTTAGTTTGACAAAATTAAATACTACAATTTATATTTGTCAAATACAAAACACTTATAACTTACAGAATCCAAAAACCATTGTGGAAACAATTCACGGTGTTTCTGGGCAACTAAATGTGATGGATGTTCTCGCTTCATCATCTCTTCATGCTCATCTAAGTATGCCATTATCTCATCACAATTGTTCAGTACGAACCAATGCGCTACCTCCATGTCATTTCTAGAAAACGACTCTCCTCGTCCAGGATCTCCAAAGGGTCGTGCGCTTTGGGCAAAAACAGAAAGTTTTTCCTTTCTCATACCTCCGTCATTATTGCGCTGAGGACGATTGAAAGCCGTCTCCACATCTTTTAAATACATTCCACAGAAAGTAAGCGACTCATATTGAACCCAAGCCTCTATAATTGATCCTTCGGGCTTTCGCCCTGTTGCGTACACTTTTTTTCAGCTCTCCGAGAAGCCTGTCAAAATAAAACGATATGATACAAATTAGCAAGCCTGTGATAATGATGCATACACAAACGATAAAGATTATATACCTTTCTATTGGATACATCCAGCGATAGTTGACAGGACCAGCAAGCAATGCCTCTTTTGGCAAGTGAACCATCACGTGCATCATACTTGTGAAGAAAGCTGGAGGAAATATCATCTCAAACTTGCATAGGACTTGGACAATGTCATGGCGCAACTGAAACTTGTATGTCTTTCACAATGTTTTTTCCATCAGTTGGGAAAAAAATCTGGACAACAACATGATTGGCTTCACAACATCTTCTAGAATTAGATGTTGAATACCCACAGGAAGTAGGCGTTGAATAAACACATGGCAGTCATGGCTCTTTAGTCCAGTAAATTTACCCCCGTCAACATTCACGCAACGTGCGATATTAGAAGCATACCCATCAGGAAACTTTACAGACGATACAAACTTTAGAAACTCTTTTTTGTCATTCGGTTTCATAGAAAAGAATGCAAGATCCCTTCTAGCTTTATCACTGTCCCTGTTCATCCATAAACCCCTTCGTATGCCCATTCTTTCCAAATCAAGACGGGCTTTGATTGTGTCCTTTGTCTTGCCATCGATATCTAGAATCGTGCCCACCAATGTGTCAAATACATTTTTCTCAACATGCATCACATCTAGATTGTGCCTCAATTTGAGTTTCGACCAATATGGGAGCTCAAAAAACATAGGCTTGTGCGTCCAGTTCATATGTGTAGAAGGTCTGGTCCGACTAACTGTTTTTCCGAACGGAGCAAAATCCAAACGGTTAAGCTGTTCCAAGATCTCATCACCGGACCATTCTCTAGGTCTGAGGCGACGCTCTGTGTTCCCGTCGAACTCTTTATCTTTTTCCCGCCACTCGTGGTCCCATGGCAACCATCTCCGATGACCAAGGTAACAAACTTTTCCGCGTGCCAACCAGAAGTTACATCTTCCTTGCATACAGGACATACCATATAACCCTTTGTGCTCCACCCAGAAACCATTGCATATGCTGAAAAATCATTCACAATCCACATAACTGCTGCCTGCAAAGTGAACATCTTCCCATTTGATTTATCGTACGTGTGAACACCGTTTGTCCATAAATCCTTCAGCTCATCAACCAGCGGCCTTAAGTAAACATCGATTGACCTCCTAGGATCCTTAGTTATCTAAACAATCATCATCATGTATTCTTTTTTCATGCATTTCCAAGGCAGCAAATTATATGGGAATACAAAAATCGGCCAAGTGATGTGGTGTTGGTTTAGAACCCCATACGGATTGAATCCGTCAGTGGCAAGTCCCAATCTCACATTTCGGGGATCAGCAGCAAACTCGGGGAATGTTCGATCGAACTCTTTCCATGCCTCCCCATCTGCAGGATGCCGCATCACATTATCGTCTACCCGTTTTTCTTTATGTCATCTCATGTCTGTGGCAGTATGCGTCGACATATACAATTGTTGTAACCTAGGTTTCAGGGGCAGATAACGCATGACTTTTTGTGGGATCTTACCTGTTCTATTCTGAGATGTCATTTTGAACCTCGACTCATTGCATATAGGGCATGTATCCAACGTTTCATGCTCTTTGTAGAATAACATGCAATTATTTTTGCAATAATGAATTTTTCATAACCCAATCCAAGACCATTCAACACCTTTTGCGCTTGTTTATGGTCTTTCGGCAAACAATTGTCCGTCGGAAGCATTCTCTTGAAAACCTCCAAAAAGTAATCGAAACACAGGTTCGACATACGATACTTTATTTTTCCGTGCATTAGCTCTACAATGCCCGTGAGAACGGAAAAGCTCTCGCACCCCGGGTATAACTCTTGGTTGGCATTTTTTAACAGTTTTTCATATTGTTCAAACTCCGCACTGTCTATTGGTGTAGGCACGTCATCTTCCCTTTCGTGATTGATGTTGGTCGATGCAAATGGAAAAGCATCCTGTATAATATCCATGACTTGATCATTAGGATCCACAATAGGTTCAACATTATCCATTCTTGTGGCATCTGAAGACGAAGCATGGTCTAATTGTTCCCCATGAAGGTTCCAAATGCTATATGTCTCAATCATTCCATTCATTACTAAATGAAATCCAACATTTTCAATTGTCTCCCACAACGTATTATTATACCTCCTACAAGGATAACGGATTCTAGTTGCACCCGGGTTGTGTCTACGTGCAAACTCAATAAAATCCTCGATTCCGTCCAAGTATTCATCTGATCATCTATTCGGGTTATGTATCCACCTTCTGCTCATAATTCTTGAAACCACAATAACAACACAACAATCACAACAACTTCATAAGAAATTATAATGTCACCTTATGCCTCCGGTAAGGGCCCTATCCCATTCGGGAATGCATAGTCCTATCACGTAACCTACGGTTACATGAGATTAGATTTCGACATTGATGAATTTCGGCAGCATCTCGATACAGTTCTTGAGGTGGGCATAGGTATAAATACTTACGTACCACCCGAAGAATGTACCGAGATGACACCGAAATCTCCACAATCGAAACCTAATCCTGTAACCGTAGATACGTGACAACACTATGCATTACCAAATTGTCCAAATAATGGGGCAATTCAAGAATTAATTGGACCGCGGTCATGCTTTACGCATCCATGTACGAAATCCAACTAATCTCAAATGGGAAACTAAGTGTTACTAAATATACAAATAAAAGTACGAAGTTAATTTCAATTAACTTCGTACATCACAACACATTGTGCTACGTCACGCACAATTTAACAACATAATATAAATATAACTTCACAAAAAAAATATAAACATAACAAACCAACTTTAACATTTTTAATATATAAAACGAATAAAATACCTTCTCAATCGTTCTCCACCATCACTAATTACAAATATCCCTAACGAGAACAAAATTAATAGCGTTAGTACGAATTTACATTAATACTTTTAAACTAACGATAAAAAATACTTACCCAATGAACGTACTGAATTCCCAGCAGAGTCAGCGGCAGAGAGGTTGAGAGAGAGGCAGAATGCTATATTTTTTGCATTCTGCCTCTACAATGGCAGAATTCTAATATAAAGAAGAAGGACTTTGCGCGACGAACCATTGATTTCGTCACGCAAATTGCCGTCGCACAAAATAATTTTTTTCGTCGCGCAAGCATTGGTCGACATTAAACTTTTGCGTCACGCATGACATTTTCGTCGCACAAACTTTCGTCGCTCAAATTATAATTATCATCGCGCAAAAACAACATTCCGTCGCGCAAGAATGTACCGACATCAAACTTTACGCGATGAAAACTACTTCCGTAGCACCAAAAAAAAAAATATCCCCCCTCAATTATTTAGGTGCCAAAAAAAAAAAATGATCCCTCGGTTTCTTACTCCACGATAAACGATTTGGTCGCGCTAAGCTGTCTTTTGCGAAGAAACCTGTCGTCGCACAAGTTTTCGCAACCAATTAACGGGATCCACTGTTTTGTGTTCACCTTTACACGACGAAGTGTCCCATAGTCACGCTAGGTTTTCTTACGCGATGATTCTTCTCACCGCGCAAGTGTTTGGGGCCAACAAAAAAACCCGGGTTTTTTTCCCCTCACTTTGCGCGATGAAGTTAAATTTCTGTCGCGCTAAGAGGTTTTGCGCTTCGAAAAATTTGGTCGCGCAAGTTTTGAATATTTTGCGCGACGAAACTTTTGTTCCTTCGCTGTAGTGCATTTTCGCGACGAACTTGTATTTGTCGCGCAAAATCTTGTCGCGCAAATAGTAAAACGTAGTAGTGATACCAAATGCCCCCTTAGTTACTCGGTAGGTTTTATGAGTTCATTGATTGGGTTTGCTGCATTTTTCTCACTCAGATCATCGTCACTAAGAACTTGAAGCAAAGGCTATAAATAATAACAATTTTACTTGTCAGGCCTTTTCCCATACATAGTCAAAGATTAACGCCCTCAAGATTTGGCTGTGTTCCCAAAAGCCATGAATATATGCCGTATTTGTACTTGTTAGGTACCGTGATTCGATCTTATGAAGATAAAGGCAAAGAGTAGCTTGGACAAATAGTCTTTTATAGACAAACAAACAGTTGTTCTGTTTCATTGAGTTTCTGCATCCCAGAATGTCTTGAAGCACATGACTGGACTTCAAATATCCCTATGATATCACACATTTATGGTAACCACCACAAAACGTCAGCTGCCAGAGAGAGGCTTTGGAATCAGATAGAGATGAAAATGGAATGACTCAATATTCCATTCAGCAAGTGATGCCTGATGGCATATTGGTCCAGTTCCTCTGGTGCTGTTAGCTCATTTGGAATTTACTTGCTGTCAGTTAGTCTTTTTCTTTTTTCTTTTTGTGGGTTTTGGATTTATCATATGCTATTTAGATAGTAAGTGGAGCAATCCCATTAATGTTTGAATAAAAATAAATAAATATATTTTTTTAATGTTTTGAGAAAGACAATTTGGAACAAGAAATGAAAGCCAATTCACCACAAAACTGAAAACATACATAGAGCTTTTGACAAGTTGAGCCAGAAGTATACATATGTGCCAAGTTTTATTGATCTCGATTCAAGATGAAGGACTAGGCAAACAAGAAGCCATTTGCAGTCCCTCTCTTTCAAGTTTTAACCTAGTCAAGTTATTTGCCTTGCTCGTATACAATTTTTTCACATTAGATCCTTGATCTTGAAGCAACCTCACTAAACTTCTCTTTGCATTTTCTCTAAATGGGCAGTTAGATGCCAAGAACCCATCCACCAAATGCAAGTATGCCTCCAAGTCATGGCAGCAAGCCACATCTGCATTTGGCTTCAAATAAGGTGACATTTTTGTGTCAACCCTTAATTCTGTCCCAACATGTGAGTATGCCAAAGGCATGTTCCTGTCAATCATGTCGACGAATCCTCCAACCTTTGCGCTCTTCAGCTTCTCCTCAAGCACTCCTTCACCGATGAATATGCCGGGAACCCTTGTGATCACGTCTTGGGAGTTCACAATCCTTAGAACCTTCACGTTCTTGTCGTCCATTCGCTTCGTGAAGCCCCGGTTGCCCACCCGGGGTCCGCCGAAGGAGAACACCGCCACCGATGGCATCTCCTCCGCGCATGTCTTGAGCTCGTCGCCTACTAACAAGGCTATGGCAGCGCCAAGGCTGTGTCCTGTCACAGTTATGCTTAGTGTCTCCCCTTTGTATTGCTCCATCAGCCTCTTGACCTCTTCCACCACTGACTCGGAAAGGCTGGGCACGTGCTCCCCACCTGTTTTGTAAAGACTCAGAAATCCGCATTCCACTTTTGCTTGTGCTTGCTCTCCACCTTCGGTCGAGGGCATCTGAATGAGTTGGGCCCTCAAATTCTCAGCCCACTCGAGACACGTGGAGGTCCCACGGAGGGCAATAACGATATCCCGTCTTCCCATCCGTGAAATCTCCCGCTTGTCATCACATACCGCAACATACCCGATCCAGCTCGACCGCTGAGTCATCCAACCGAGATCCGGTGCCACGTCATCGACCCAATCGGGCAGCCCGATAGATGACGTAGCGTAAAGGCTCTTGGTCACCTTATAAGATCTATCCGGCAACGCCACGTGGCGAGGCAATTGAGCCTCCTCTGCTGACATGGCCGGATTCGAATGAAACGAATGATAAGCCGCCTGAATAAACTCGCCATATCTGACGACCTCTCGCCGGAGATTCTGGTCGAGCGGGTCGAGCAGCCCGGCCCAGTTATTTGACCCGTGATACTCGCGCCACCGGGTGCCCAGGTTGTTCCTCGGAGAGTACTCTCCAGTTTTGGACAAGAGGCGCTGGAGGCGGTTGAGGTGCCTCGGAGACATTTCTTCAGCTGCCTTCACTTGCGGCCATAGCCTGGCCAAATTGAGCCCTTCAAGGAGCCCCTTTCCCCTGTTTTCCACCGACCTAGTATTCTGATCCTTGTAATTCTCAAGATCGGGTTGTGGGTCGAGCTGAGTTTTGGTTGGGGGTTGGGTCTGGAGGAGCTTGTCGAGGTTGGCGAGGTGGAGCCTGGTCGCCTCGGTCGAGGTAGAAACGGCTTTGCGAGAAATGGTCTGTGAAGAAACAGAGGCTGCAGCAGAGTAAGAGCAAGAAGAAGGCGTTCTTGTTAATGGGTTCAATGGAGATGTGTAGTTTCTGAAGCTAGCTCTTCTGGCCAGAGACAGGTTCAGATTGTGAGCTGGAAGAGTTGATCCAACTTGCATCATGAAGAAGAAGAAGTCGTTTGCAGAGCAATTAAGGAAGGAGAGAGAGAGAGAGAGAGAGAGAGAGAGAGAGAGAGAGAGAGAGAGAGAGAGAGAGAGAGCGAGAGGAGAGAGAGACTGTCGATTTACAATTAAGTGGGATTTGAAATGATCAAAGGAGGCATATATAAACCGTTGGTTTACTAAATGCCCATAGTTTTTCCCATTATTACGGAAATGGCATCTGACTCTGTACGAAACAAATATTATTGACCTTTTCGCTGTTTATTGTTTTTGGACACACAAGCCAGGATCGTTCCGAAAAGTCTGCGTCCAGTCTCGGACGCTGTCTGGGAGAGGAGGGCGTGGAGGGGCACCTGGGATTGGCATTGACTGAAATATCCTCCCCCCTATGACTTCAATTCAAACTATTGAAGTGATCTGACGGCTTTGCCCTTACTTGGGCCACACAGCTTATCGGTGGTAGATTGACTAGACTATTTTTTGTTGTGGTGTGGACTTTCTCTCTGTGAAGAAAAATGGTGGTGGAGAAGCAAAAACTATTCACTCTGTCTAATGATTTAAATGGTAAACGCCGAAACGGTGTACGGACACGACTCAGAAGCAGCCATGAGAACAGAAGAACAACAGTGTGTACATATTTATTAATGAGTACCGGTATACGGGTATATTGGTACGAAGATCGAATTTTATGGAAACTACTTGTCTCTTTCGTAAACGAAATAGGAAATTTTTTACTTTCTTCTTAATCACAGTTTGATACGTGCGCATAGATTTTTCTTTTTGTATTTTTTATGAGTTATTTTTATATATGCGTCAAATGTGATTTGCATGAAGTATGATTGAAAGATACTATTTAAATGATTCAAATTCTAAGTAACTATGAGTTTATTGACGCATACACTAACATATTATTTAGTGAACACACTTGATAAATTTTACAACTTTACATTATCAATCACATCTAAGATGAAAGTCAATGTGATTAAATTTGTTTTAAATTGCAAGTGAAATTTTTTAACTTTCTAATTCTTTAGTTATAGTTATTAATGTGTTGTGACCAATTAATTCTCAATTTCAGGTTTGTCTGTTCATTCTCTGGGCAAGCATCATTCATTTTAATATAAAAATATACAGATAATGAATGGAATAATACGGTAATATTGTTTACTCATTTCTTATTAAAAGTAGTTAGGTTGTTGTGGTCATCATGATCAAAGCAAGAACTTATGAAAATCATATTATAATTCCATTATCTCCAAATCCAAAACCTATATACTTATATATAAAATAGCAAGTGGGTGTTTCCTTTTCTACGTTTGAACAGGAGGCACATGATTTAAGCGTTAATTAGTTAGTAAATTAATACGGCGTTAATTATATATTTGTGTTTACTTGATAATATTTTCTTCAGGTTCAAACTACTTATCGTTCAATTATCGTCATTACAAAATTTACCGTATTAACTTACAAATTGATTAGCACTTAAGTGCTCATCAGCACCATGTTATCTTTTGTATACATATCATTAAAGCATGATCAGCAATTAGGTCACAAAAAATTTGGGCTTGGGGTTGTGGGGTTGAATCTTGAACGAGTATTTTCTGATCAAAAGAACGAAGACCAGATAATATTCAAGTCAAATAGTTATGTCAAAAAGTTTCAAGGAGAGATTCTTCGTTATTGTGATAGGAAAATCAATTATCGAAACAACTTACATACAAATCAAACAAGAAAAGAAAAGTAAAATTATACTCAAAACACATAAGCCCTGACGTAGCATGCTCGTACGCTGGTTTTAGTTTCTACGTAGCTTGGACAATAAGCAAACTATTCGTTTATTAGGGCTTCTACTTTAGACCATAATCTAAGATTTGCATGGCCAGACATTTGGTGCTTTATTAGCTTTTTTACTTTTTACTTTTTATTTTTTATTTTTTATTAAGATGTTAGCAGAAGATATAGGAAAATTATTCCAGACGAGGGAATTTCTCACACGCACACTTCTAAAATATCATGGAGGTTCAAATTTAAGATCACTAGTCTATTCTTTTTCACTAGACTAGACGCGTTGGCTTTTCTTACCAAATATATGACACGCTATTATGTTACTAGACTATCAAAATTGAACGTATTAATTACAAGATTTCAGCTCATCAATAATTTAGATTAGTGACTAAACATGCAAAAATTGTCTTGTAGGAGATGACTTCTGTTGAAATTATACTCATCTAGCTAATTGTATTGGAATATTCTTGTCTTGCTAAATACAATTGGTATCCTTGTAGCAGTCCAATCGGTTGACATTTCTCCATTTTTTTTTTTCTCTCCCCACGATGTGACAATATAACAAACAATTAATTGGCCGATTCACCTTCACTTTCATGGGAAATGATGACAAAAGTTATGCAACACTATGTATAGATCAAAATACATTTCACATAATCATTAATTCTAGTTGATTATTACAAATTAGTTATAGTGCAAATCTCCACAACCCTAAATATTCTGAGAATTTGCCCACCTGCATGCATTAGTCTTATGAATAATAATGGGTACTTATAATGGTAGATATAGTGTTGCGCACGAGTTTCATATCAGTTAGATCAATCCTTTCAAACACAAAAAAAAAAAAAAAAAAAAAAAAAAGTTAGATAATATATACAAATACATATATACAGGGAGTTTCAGTTCAGAGATTCACTTGTATTTCACTAGTCCAAACGTCTATTTTGTAGATATTCATTCAAATATCATCTCTACCAAAAAATAAAATAAAATAAAAAATCTATTGAATCCAATATCATTTGACCACTTAATTGAAATATTGAAATTTTAGTACTTTCTTGAAGCATCGTGTTCATTGATTTTGTATGATACAATTGGATGTCGAAACGGTTTTCAATTTGTTTAATTTTTTGTAAGATGATCTATGAATATAGACTTAAAAATAAATTGTTTAAATCATTGAAAAAAAATTCGTAAAAAACTCTAAATGATATTCAGGACTATAGATATATATATATATATGTGTGTGTGTGTGTGTGTGTGTGTGTGTGTGTGTGTGTTTGCACACAGTGCACTTAACAGTTCAAATCTTCAGTTATAAAATGGTCTCAGAAATATCAAGCCTACCCAACTATTTAAAAGGATCCTTAAAATTATAAAGGCTTAAATGTCAAAATGGTCCTTGTGTTTTACCTCATCGGCCAATTTAGTCCCCGTGTTATCAATTTGGCCAATTTAGTCTATGTGTTTATATATTCTAGCAAATGTGGTCCTTCTTGTCAAAATTCAGTTGGAACAAAAGAAATTTTTTAAAAAAATTAATTACAAATATTCAAATTCAAAGAATAATACAAACTTAATTATTAAAAGCGATGTTCTTGCATCCTCTAGCAAAGAAAGTGATAGTCAATTGTATTTTCTTGTCGTAATCATCTTCCTTCTCCACTACCAGCACACAATGTGTATTTTTTGGGGTTGAAGTGGGTGTAGTGAGAGTGGCTATGGGTTTGGGAGATGGTTGAGTTCTAAGCGTGAAATTTGGGAAGGCAAAAATTCCATTTTTAGATTGAATTTGGATATGTAATAATTAATTACAGTTTTTTAAATTAATTTGAAATTTTTTTTTTCCAGTTTTAACAAAATTTTGGCAAAAAGGATCACATTTGCTAACATATACAAACACATGGATTAAATTGGCCAAATTAATAACACGGGAATTAAATTGGCCGATGAGGTAAAACACATGGACCATTTTGATATTTAAGTCAATTATAAAATGCCGAAATTATTTGAAGTCATTATTAGCAACAAAAAGAAGTTGGAGAAAATGTTTGGCTTTTATACTTTAATACATGGCTACTATTTGGTCCAATAATGTGGTCTTAATTGAGTGTCTACCAACCACCGTCCATGATAATATCCCACCAGATTCATACAAGAGGCCACTTAATTTCAAGGCCTTAACTGCCACTTTATTTCATCTTCATACTCTTTTTCTTTTGAGAGATTTAGTCATATACTTATTCTTAGAACTAAAATTACAAATAAAAACCACCGTCCATGATAATATCCCACCAGATTCATACAAGAGGCCACTTAATTTCAAGGCCTTAACTTCCACTTTATTTCATCTTCATACCCTTTTTCTTTTGAGATATTTAGTCATATACTTATTCTTAGCACTAAAACTATAAATAAACCATACACCATTTAATTTCTATAAACATACCCAAAAAAAACCCAAAAAGAGATAGCTGGCCCTATTGAATTTAATTTTGATTATTAAATTACTTTAATATCTAATTGAGTGTTTTGGGTTTTTTTATGAGTTTTTGGGTTGGGTTTGTTTTAAGAAATTAATGGTAGTTTTATAATTTAAAAGAAGTTAAGAGCCTTTTTGTTATGTTGCAAATGAATTTTGAGTGTGTTTCTAAAGTCCATTTCATATAGTTTTTTTTTATAATTTGAGCTCCTATATTGGGTATAATAGTGAATCTCCCTTTTCTTTTTTTGGGTAAATAATTCTACCATCTTGCTCTTTTTCTCTTGAAGTATAAAAGTAACACCAAAGCGATATATGCCTAGCAATTTTTATGTAATAATGTAAACATGATTACAAATAAATTATAATTTAACATATATGTAAAAATAATTTTTACACATATATCAGACTATGATTTGTGGTATATATAATTCAGTAGTCTCATTCACCTTGTCACCAAGGAATTTAGTGGTCATTAACCGTTGAATCTAATCCAACGGTGAATAAGGATCCACACCTCTATTAAGAACACTGGCTAAAAGTTCAATTATGAGACACACTACACAACATACTTGAGCCATACTAATGGGTCCCTTCAACTTCTTCTGATTGCTTCAATCAGTTCATATAATTTTGGGCAAAAACAAATATATAGACCACACAATGACCTATTTATAGGTGAATATTTTCAAGGGATGCTATATATGGCCTAAACTAACCTAACCTGTTTTTGTCTGAGTATTTTCCTCTTTCAACAGAATTATTTAACGATGCCGCTATGTGAGACTGCCTACATCGATCATACGAAAGCAGCTGGTCGTAAGCTATACCAACATGTTATGCAAAATATATAAAAAGAGTACATTTCCATAATGTTTTTTATTTAGACACAAAACTAAAGAATTTAAATCGGATATTTGGAATAAAATTTATGACAAGTTTGTGAGAACTTGAGTACCTTCAAGGGATGGGGTATAATTTTGAGGGCAAAGTTGTATTTTCCTCTTAATTTATTCAAACAGTGTAAATTACCTCATTTTTTTTTTTCTTCTAATCATTTGCTAGGGAGGGGGAGGGGGAGTATATTGGGTCCACTTTTCCACGGTGGTGCCGCCCATGTGCTAATTTAGTTTGCTCATGCTTTTACATTAGATGTCTAATAACCTCTTAGGGTCCAAAAAAATATGGCATTTTAGTTGCCAAAGTCCTTAAATTTAGACTCGATTTGTATTTTAGCCCTCGAATTTGCAAGTCCTTGAACCCTATTTTCGTCAGCAGTGTTGGTCATGCGTTACTTTTTTCTTTTTCTTTTTTTCAAATTTAGGGGCAAAATTGTATTTTTCTACGTTCATCTTCTTGCCTTCTCTTTATTTTTCAGTTGATATGGTCAAGATTGAGAAGATTGGATGGGTGGTTGGGTGGGGAGTGAGGAAGGAGAAATAAACCATGGGAGGAGGATGGTCGAATTTTGGGGTAAGTTTTTGTAGAAATTTTTTTAAAAAAAAATTTATTATGAAAGGTATAGTTGGATTTTAATGTTTTGAAAAAAAGATTGGAGTGAACTTCAAATTAAAAAAAAAAAAAATTCAAAAGAAGGCAACTGGGTTTTGTTATTTGTTTTTTTGGTTCTTATGGTGGTGGAAATGGTGGATATGGGTACAAAGTGGTGATGGGAGTGGTGGCGTGATGGGGTTGGATTTGAAGTAACAATTTCACCCTTAAATTTAACAGAAAATTTAACAAATCTAACGGCAAGACCAAAATACAAATAAATTTAAATTAAGGGACTATGTCGACTAAATAACCTATATTGATGTGGCGTCTTGCCTTGTGGGATACCATGTCCTTGAAATGCTCTTAATTTGTCTCTATATCATGAAAGGGACCGAACCAAAACCAAGTGTATTCCTAATATATTGAATGGGCAACTTTGATATTAGGTTTTCAATTCCTAATTTTATAGCAATTTAATAGATATGCATATAGATCGTTTTAAAATAAGCACATCAAAATTTTATATCATACAAGTAATATTGGGAGAGGAGTGATTGATTATAAATCCTTTGCACATTGATTTTTGTCGTATATGATTCGCATGAAATAATTGAATGCATAATGCACCGTGTACGTACCATCTCTCACGCGGTCCTCAGATTCGTGGTGACAAACGATTGAGGGGGACGTGCATTTCTCACATGTTAGGATTGACTCTTTGTAAAAGCCTTTTGTGATGAGTAGGGAAAAGAAATTTGCCTTTCACTTTCTCACTCCATCACTCCAAATAATGATGACAATTGGAAAGGCACACACACAAATTATTGTAGTCGACAACACTAGTGGATATGTGAGATTTCAACTCTGAAAATCCATTCCGTGTTAAAAAAGTGACCCATATATTATTCTAAAATATTAAGCATGTTTGCCTAGTGGCCTTGCTTAATTACCGAGTTTTTTTTCTTAATGTATTGGGTCGTGTACAACGTGCTGCATGCTTAGGGCATGGGTTTAGCTTTTTAATATTGTTTTGTGTTAATTATCAAACTAATTGAGTGACAAATGAAACGGCCTGGAAATGGAAAAGCGACAGGGTTCCTATATATAGAGAGTCCATAGACGACCAGCCGTAATTTTAAAGTTGAAAAAAGTCTCTCTCTCTCTCTCTCTCTCTCTCTCTCTCTCTCTGATCAGTAGAGCCCAAACTCTTTTGTTTGGTGGCCATTGGGCGAGAGTGCATCAGCAAAGAATCATCTTCTTTTTCTGTAAGTCCAAATAAAAAAAGTTAACAGACTGAAATAAGGATGTATAAAAGTTTATTGGTTTTCTTTGTTGCTAAATTATTATCCCTAGGGTTTGTAGCTCCAGAGGTTGATTTCGTTTGCCATTCAAGATCGGAGTACGAACATCCCTGCATTTTTAATGGTAGTGTTATGGAAGTACACCTACATATATTTATAATATATATTTTTCCTTTCCTATTTACATGGTCATCATCATTTAATCAGTAGGTTCCACCTCTCACACGCCAACTCCGACATGTGTAGATACATTTCAAGCATAACATGTAGACAACACATATTGTGTGACATCATATTGGAAGATGTGGAACACATGTGGCCATTGGGCCTCACACGTATTGAACTTGGCTCTAATACCATGAAGGATGTTGAGGTTCTACCCCAAAACAAATTGACAATGAAGAGAGTAGTTCAACTCCTTAAAAACCCTTGTGTTAGCTTTCTCGACTTTGCAATATGAAACATTTCTTCACATTCTCACATTAACTATGATGAATGTATGAGTGATAGGTTTGATGTCACCAGTAATATATTTGTTTAAGAAATAAAGGGAATTTGTGGAACTGCCTTAATTTAGTGACAAATTAAGAAGACGAGAAAATGGAGGAGTTCCTTTTATTATATTAAACAAAGATACACTACCGACCCATCAGTATAAAGATGAAAAGTGCTTCCTGCTCCAAAAGTAGAATCCAACTTAAACTAATTGAGTTATGAGTAGACACCAAAATGAGTGGATGAGAAGGAAGAATAAAGAAAGGTATGCCTTTTAAAAGTGGAGGGGTCAGAGTACAGCAACAAGGAATCACAACTTTCAGTGAGTCCAATTGATAAAGGTTAAGAGGACTGAAACAAGGAAATAAAAATGTGTGAGAACAAATGTATCATATTGATGTTGCTGATGGATCATTTCGTTGTTGTTGTAACGTTATTAGTGGGTCGTTGTTACCTCTTGGGTAAGTGTCATCGTTGTACCCCAATTGAGGGTCGTTGTTACCCTTTGGGTATGTAGTACTTTTTTCTGGTGGTGTATCTGTAATGCTTTTTGGCTTTATTTATTTTAAGAGTAATTCTACTTTTACCATATTTGTATATCACATTCTCAAACCACTTTATGTGTCATATGAAGTGGACAATCACGCCAATTAAAAAATGTCAACAAATCATAAAAGAAATGAAAATATTAAATTAATTTTAATTGATGTGATTGTCCACTTTATCTGCCATATAAGGTAGTATGAGAATGTAATAAAAGTAGTATTATCGAAGTATCAATAGTATCAATAATATAACGATGATTAACCTAACAATACGAGTAATGTATAAGTAATTTGAGTTTGTATCAAGCAACCATAAGTCGAGTTTGACATGCCAAATATATTTCAATACTTATCCCAAATCATACGCGGTATGAATAGTCTATTCACAAAAGATTTTTCTTTTTTAGGTCAAAAATAACATTAAAAAGATGATCACGCTTCTCCCTTCAATATATTCCCCATCCTTCCAACTTTTTGGGGAATAAAGAAAACCTCTTTAGTGGCCGGTGGGGGTGTGTTTTTCATTGTTTGTGCCAAACATATAGTTTTATTAGTGCACCAAAGATTGAAAGTGAGACCGGACACGTTGACGAATGCAGCCCTAATGTGCCCGAGAGGAACAGACAAAAGTGACACACAGATATGTTTTGTATCTTAAATTAATTAAATAGAAGAAAAGCCAAGTAAAACAACTTAATTAGAGCACTTCCACTCATTTATCATGACAAAGGGTAAGGAGAAGCAAGGGCTGTTACTATTCACGTGAATAGTGGCAGCACTTGCAAAAGGCTTGTGGTGTTTCCACCCATTGCCATAGAAACCACTATTCACATGAGATATGAGGAGAAGAATTTGTATAGAGTTTTGGTGTGGGAAGTGAAAAATATGACTAAGTATTTATTTAAAAAAAATTCTGAAAATTTTAGTTTTTTTAAAGATTTTTTTGTTGTTGCTGACGTCATCGCTGACGTCAGCAAACCCAGGCTAGAGCAAGAGTTGGTTTTGCCTTCAGGCTGGCTCGATTTGCTGGGACCCATAAGCTGCCAGGGCTGTAGTAGCTCGCTGGAATGTGAAATGGGGGCTTGGGCCCCCTGTTGCACGGGCTAAAGGCCAATGCTGGAAGTGCTCTTAAGCGTGCAAATATTGATTAAGCAATGTGTAAGAATGAACTACATGTGAGAGAAAAGAGAGAATTGTAGCGATGGAGGAACACCAAACAACCAATCCATTTTTTTATTTTTAAAACAAGCGATAGTAACTATTCTAATGTTTGGGGAGATGAATTCAACTTGGGTGCAAAGGGTTAGACACAGTACCTTGGTCAACTAGCGTAACTCATATATAACTATTCTAATGTTTGGGGAGATAAATTCAACTCGGGTGCAAAAGGTCAGACACAGTACCTGGGTCAACTAGCGTAACCCATATATGCACCCCCAACAACCAAACCTGAATAAGTATTGAAGTGAATGTGAAATCCGAAGGTGCTTTGTGCGCCTCCTCCCCTTGAGGTTTAATTTGTTTTCATACAGAGTTATAAGTTCCTTGACCTAGCTCCTCTAGAGGGTTTCTTTGCGGAAAATTAAAAGAAAATATATGTAGGACTGAGAAGTTAGACTAATTAATCATGATTTTTAATACACAAGAATGTGTGAGAACTGCGTTTTCACTTTGAAACATGGATTTGAGAATGTCCAGGTCAATTTTCTATTTTTGGGTCTGACAAAGACAATGGATGTCCACTTTCACCAAACATAAGGTTTACTTCTCTCTTATTTATTTATATACTTTTTGGCGACAAAAACTGGGTTTCCTAACTCGATCGTGGACCCTGGATTTATACTTGATCTCGACCTTCTTCTTTGAATATTAATTTTCATGTTGAACTTTTTGATTTATAAACTAGGGTGCAATTTGGGAAGGCTCATTCTTAACATGCCAAACCCAGTTCAAATTTTGAACTAGCATTTGAAAGAGTAAACGAATAAGCATGAGTTTTGAAATTAGGTTAGGTACCAACTCCATCAAAATTTGACTTGAGCACGAGTTGTAGGTTTAGCTCCACCCGTATTCTCAACAAGTTACAAAAACCAAATTTACAACTCCAGCATACGTGACAGATGTATAATTTTTACACATACATGAAAGATAAGTCGTATTCAATATTACATATTGAAAAGAAAAGTTTTAGAATTAGGATAGGTGAAAATTTCGATCCATTCGTTATGGAACTGAAAAGCAACTTTAGTTGATAAAAAGAAGAAAAAAAGTGACAATAAGGGTGGACTTGGAATTTTCTGTGGCTGGGTTTATAAACTTTTTCCTATCTGTTATGTGTGGGCGACTGATTTTATCCTGAAAGGTTTTAGAGTGTAGCAATTTCCATTAAATGGGGTGAATTTCATAAAAATTAGCACCAAAAAATCTATTTAACTGGGTTGGAATTCATGTGATCGTATTACCATACTATTTTATCATTTCTCACTGATATGGGGGTGCTTAGTAGAAAAGGAAGGGTGAAATATAAATTTGCTCCCCATGTTTTGCTCCGTTTTCAAATTTTCATCCATGTGTTTTTTAATTTGACTAATTCGATCATCTTATAAACCAATGACTTCTGAAAGGAATCTACGTCTTTCTGAGACTAAGAAGGGTTTGTGAGACTGGGTAAAGTAAAGTCATATATATTTCTCCGACGTCAACATGTTGTTGCCAAGTTGACAAACAAAACTACTCTGTGTTTCTTCTTGTACTTACTTTTCATGTTGGGCAAGTCAATTTTTATTTGTAGCTAGAGCAACATTCGAAGAAACATCCTTAGTTATTGACCAAAACCTTACACAAAGGAAACCCAATAATATTTTATCCATAAGAATGTTGAGAGTGTTTGTCCTACATCGAAAAATTAAGAGACCTAACCTGAGTTTATAAGGAGTTGTGCTACTCTCCCAATTGCCAATTGATTTTGAAATGGAACCTCAACTTCCTTCATGGTATCAGAATAAGACTTCACGTGTTGAGTCCAACGACCGCATCAAACTTTAACGTACGATCTCATGCATGTGTATGCTTTCTTCAACGAGTTGCACAAAAATTCTGTCAAATCCGTTCTCTTCAAAGAGAGGCTTTTGACATAATTGGTTAAAATGGAGAGTCAAGGTTACGTTAAAGTTTCAAAGCAAGACAATTTGATTTGTTAAACTAGACTTTCATTGCAAACCAAATCTTTTGCTGTTCAAATATAAATGTCTAAGCTAACCAATTATTCAATAGAACGCACACGTGCGATGTGCATATAAACTTTTTTGACCATATATTTCATAAAAAGAAAGAAGACATTGAAGTTTGATAAATCATTTCACATTATGGTTAGGTATTGCAGGACTTAATGTTGAAGAATATAATGTGTATATATGTAGTTAATGTTGAAGAATATAAGTTCTACATCGGATGATTGATTAAATAAAATACTACTTATAATAAGTGTTTCCACTCCTAATAGCACCGAAGTCTTTTGTGATAAAACTTCACACCTACTGGGTTTTGTAGGTGATTAAGTTAAGAACAATATCGGTATTGCTAGTGGTGAGATATTGGCCGGTTTTCAAAAACTTAACACTTAAATCAACATTTAATAGGGAGTACACGTCAATCAGGCTTCTCGTTATGCACATACTATCTTCGTGAGAACAGTTGAAAAGATGAAGTGTGTATCAGAACATATTGACATTGTCAACAGCTGATGAATTGGAGAGAGTGAAAGAAAAAGACTTGCAAGTATCCCAAATGTTATACACATGTAACTGGATTATAGCTGGAAAATATGTGTTCATTTGTTCGTCCTGTTTGTCTGGGACTTTTTTCCTTGTTTGGTTTCATTTTGGTGGCTGCGACTTTGGCCTGTTAATGAAATCCTACTTTCTGACCAAAAAAAATAAAATAAAATTTTGAGTTAAACGTATGGACAACAATGAAAGTCTTCCTTTTCTTTTATAATGGCCAATTGAATTTGAACCGACACATTTTTGGTCAGTACTGCAAGAAACAAGACATTAATAGATTCTAGGTTTTGCTGTGGGTTCATAGCAACTTGGCCAAGTCATGTAATTAATTATAGGTTTTTCTGTTGAATTGTTCTATCCATTCTGCAGAACTTAGCTGTAACCCAGTAACCAAACCCTAGTCTCAGTTGAATTTATAGTCGTTATATTAATTGTACAAGCCAAACGGTTAGTCTTTAATTATAATTTGGTCGATCAGTTTGACGATTTTAATCTGTAAGATGAACATTCCACAATGACTATATATATAAGAAGAAGACCTTTTATATATATATAGCTTTCATTGAGAGATCTCTCAAATAACTTATTTGAGGGACACCCCTTGTAGGCCCCACTCCGGATTGTATTTCACTAAATCCAAACCGTCTATTTTGTAGATACTCATTCAAAGATCATCTCTACAAAAAATCACTTGAATCCGATATCATTTGACTACTCAATTAAGTTATTGAAATTTTAGCATTTTCTTGAAGCACCGTGTTCATTGATTTTGTAAGACACAATTGGATGTCGAAACGGTTTCCGATTTGTCTAATTTTTTGTAAGGATGATCTATGAATGAAGACCTAAAAAGCATATGGTTTGGATCATTGGGAAAAAAATTGTAGGGTACCCTAAAGGGCGTCTCTCAAATAAAATTATTTGAGGAATCTCTTAATAGAAGGGAACTGTATATATATATATATATATATATATATATATAGATCTCCTGTTTTAGTCATACTATTGACAGATCTATTCTGCATGTATGTGATTCTTCCATAGTTGTTGGCTAACAAAACAGACTTCCGTTTGGTGTGATATATGTTGATCTTTGATGAGAATTTTGAAAGTTCCATGCTTAGACAAACATTATATAGGAAAAGCTTCATATTACTGAAAATGATATTCGTAACGAGAATGATATTAGTCATACAATATTAGGTCATGTTGCACCCATATTTGTAACGGAGGTGAAACCACTTGTATAGATTTCATCTTTATTGGAGAAATGGTTTACAATATGAAAGTTTGATACTTTCTAGCATTAATCTTAGAAGTATATGTGCTCTTCATTTAGAAATTAGATATCTTTCTAGAGCAGTTTTACCAACAACCCTCTTTTGTACCAGAAGTTCCTTTTTGAAATCTCCCCAAGTGAAGGGCTGATACTTTTTAGGGTTGGTTTTTGGGTCCATGAGCTCAGGAGGGCACTCAATGAGGGCAGAATTACTAGGGCTCATGAAATATGCTGCTGATAGCCTATTCTTCTCCTTGTTAACCACTGCCCTATGCACTACACTCCTCAGCCTCCCATTAGTCCAAGCCTGCCAGCAATGAAAACAAATTTATATACAAAGCGAAATTTCCTCGTACCAAACTCTGAATTTGAACAATTGGTTATGTTGAAACCTATTAAAATATGTAGTACAGATTCACAATTTGACAATATAAACATTTGTTCAGCAACAAAACAATAGTATTTAAACTAAATCCAAGTATATAATACACAACTGCATATGAGAGAGAAATTACTTCAAGGGTGTCACCAATATTGATGATGAAAGAATTTTGAACAGGGCGGATACCAATCCATTTCTTGTCGCTCATCCGAACTTGAAGCCCACCAACATCATCTTGCAGCAATATGGTTAAGGTATGGGGGTCTGAATGGCTCCCAAGCCCAAGACATTTTTCTGGGAGAGGACAAGGTGGATATCTGTTGACCCTGATCATGGTAGCCTCTTTCTCTTCAAAGTTCTTCTTAAAAAACTCATCTGGAAGGCCCAGTCCATGAGCTAACATCTCCAAAATGGTAATTCCTAAATTGTCTAATGCATTCAAGTAGCCAATCATGGCATTGCTGATGCGCATATATTCCAAAGATTATAATTAGTTTTATACTATGATCAATGAATAAAACTATTTGGCCACAATGAATAAAACCATATGTTGGGTTAAATAAATAAAATAAAACTATAATTTTGGCTATACAATGTTCAACGGCAAAACAACCCATTTGAAAGATGACATATAGGAAATATAAAATTGTCATAAAATTTAAACACATCATTTTCCAATTAGAGTATATTGTGTCACTTAGTATTGTCACATGCCAAGAATATCCCGAAGCATCAACAAATATGGTTCTAAAATCAGTGACCAAGAATTGCAGTATTTAGAGGATATGAAATTCTTACCTAAATGGCTGATGTTGATCACCAAAAACCTTTGTAGCAAATCCAACTACCTGTTGTGGGGACTGGAGCAATTGCAAGATCTCTGCCCAAGGCAAATTTTTTCCATAATCAGGATTTGTGGCACAGTAACCCAGTGGTAAGCTAGCTGATCTAACACCCTTCAACTTCTGCTCCATTGGAAGATCAAAAAGCCCATTTAAGCTCCCTATGAAACTCTCTATGGTCTCCAGAGCAACCCCATGATCCACTAGCTTGAAGAACCCCCACTTCTCACAAGCCCTCACCATGACTTGGCAAACCTTGTCATAGTCAGGGTTTTTCCTCCCATACAAAACCCCTTGGAGACTTATGACAGGGATATCATCTGCATCTGCAAAGTCATCATGGTTAATTTCTGGCCATTCTTCTGTGGACCAGATGAAATTCTTGACACTTAGCTTGTGCCCCATGGAGGAAAGTGACTCAACATATTGGTCTTCAATTTGTAGAGCCATGCCAAAATCTCGAAGATTAGGGTTTGTAATTTCCTTTGCTCAATTCAGTATTAATTTGAACCAGAAACTTCATGTATATAAATGATTCATTTTGTGTGCTTTGTTAAGTGTGACAAAATTGAAGTTGATTGTAGTTTTCAAGGAGATTCATGTTGGCTTATGGTATCATATCATTGTTGCCTAGGATTTATAACGAGGCTGTTTTTTAGTGGAAAAACATGAGATTCTATTGGAGATAACTAAGATTCCAACAAAACAAAGTAGAGAGAAAATGGAGTCTGTGAGCCGTCCAATTGGGCAATTGTTTAACCACTAACAACAGAGCCGTGTTAGGAAAACAATGAATGCATCATATGATGTCCTTTCCGCCAACGGGCCAACTAACAAAGGGAAAATTCTAAACCTGAATTTTATTAAAGTTTTTCTAACTAACCTGATTTGTTTTTGTTAATGGATCAAGCAATTGATCTATTATAGTCGTAACTCATGACTCTACTCTCTCAGTAGAATTTTCATATGTAAGGATAAAGCATAACGAGCTAATCTATCTATAAATCGCTTTATTAGCCTTTTGAAAGACAAAAGCAATCGTAGTACTAATTAACTGGAACAAAAGCATAGCTCACTACTTGTTAAACCAAAAAAATTACTGCACTTTAAATTAATTTAAGGTTTAAATTTAGGACTTTTTTTTTCACCGGGAAGATTAACATGGCAGTACTGCCTTCTTGACCAATTTGTTACAAATCTACTTCTCTTCAGCTTGGCATCTTGGTGTGACTTTCTTAAAGTTTTTATGCTCTTTGTTCATTTTTCACACTTTTAAACGCAATAATAATATTACTGAAAAAATAGGTGCATTAAAGGTGAGGATGGACTCATTGTTGCTTGGGGGTGTACTAAGAGATAGTTCTGGGCAGTGGATTAGAGGCTTTGCTGTTAGTCTTGGGGTCGGACAAGTCTTGGAAGCAGAGTTATGTGGCGTTTATCTTGGATTGAAAATTGCTTGGGATATGAGTTGCAATGCAGTCGTGCTTGAGTCTAACTCAGCGATTGTGGCACAAATGCTTAATAAAGATGTGGAAGAACTTGCTGCTATGTTGTGGGGATGCCAAGACTATATCGACATAAGCTGGGTTTGTTCTATATATTCATCATGTATATCATGAATGCAAAATGGTGGTAGATAGATTAGCTTAATCAGGTTCATGTTTTGAGTTGGGTCTGTCAACCTTCTATGATTCTCTTGATAATATTAGGTCTTTTCTTAGTGAAAATTTACTTGGAGTCTGTAGGCCTCAAACTATTGTTTAGTTTCTCTATTGGGCGTTAACCCCATTTCTTCACAAAAAAAAAAAAAAGAAGAAGAAGAGAAAAACTAAGTTAGACATTTAGGTGACGTTTGGGTTTGCTTACATTTTTTAAAAAGTAGCTTTAGTAAAAAGTTATGATAGTTTGAGTGTTTGGTAAACATGAGGAATTGGGCTTCTAAAAAAGTTGTTGTCAATGTCCCTTGTTTTTTAAAATCCTTCACAACCCAGCTGCTTCAAAAAAAAAAAAAAATTGAGATTTTCTATTTAAACTCCGCACTTCTCTTTGTTCACCCCATGTTCTAACTTCCCAACTTCTAATTCAAATTTTCAGAATTTCTAAGAAAACCTCACTATCTTTCCAAACTACCCCTAAATGCACATCCAGCAGAAAAAATAAAAAATAAAAGAGTTTTTCAATTAAAACCCCACACTTTTCTTCGTTCACTCCAATACTTAAATCATTAAACTCTTAAGTTTTGTTAGTGTATAAAAAAAAATAAAAAAAAATCATATATTGTCATGAGATGATGGTAAAAAGGCAGAAGTGGTGAAGCATGATCATGAAAACGAAAGTGAACAAGAGCTGGAAATGTAGAAGGATGATTATGAGCATAGTCTAAAATATCGATAATATCGAGGATATTATCATTTTTTCGAATCACGGATATTTCAAAACGTATCCATGCACATATCGTATAAATATTGAGAATATCGACGATAATATCGAAAAATATCGACGTCGATAATTTCGCTCACACTTCAACAATATTTTGTTACAATATCGCTATAATATCGCTAAAATATCAAAAATATCGATGTAATTAAAAAAAAAAAGGAAAACAAAAAAAGGAAAAAAACTCAAAGGGGATTCAAGGTGTTTCCTCTTGTAAAATTAGTCATCCTTGGTTTGCTTTGTATTGTGGCGTCCAAGTGGTAAGTTATTTTTTCTTCTGAATATTGAGACATGGACATGCAAGGAATGATGGACTTTACATTTCTTACTTTGACGAAGTTCACACATGTATATCATTAATTTTTTTTTGGGACGTATAAAAATGAGACTCTTGAAACCAATTTCTTCTTAATTTGTATAAAAATGGGGGCCATTGGTTTACCCTTGTTGCTTTCAAAGTGAGGTTCTAAGAGGGAAGAATGTCGTTATCTATAACTTCGGACTTTGTTAGAGTGGGAAGTAGTAACTATGATTATACTCATAACCAACAATTTCCCTACGCTTCATATCCCATTCCTTTTGGGAAGGAATCGAGCAGCTCATGGAAAGACTCTGAGACTCAATCTTCAAATGATTTTGCTCATGGACAATGTCAACCAATCTCGGATCCATATGGATGACATGTTAACAATTACATGCAAAATTATTTTGGGAATTTATCATTTGATGACTACTCTTCACACTACACTTACTCTACACATAGAGATGATGAAGTTAGTGAAAAATTTGAACCTCATAGGAACTCTATGTGGTACTCAGTCACTTATGTATCTTACCATGCAATGTATAAAATGTAAAATATTGTAGTAAATCATTATATATAAATGATTGTGGTGTGTTTAATCTTATTTCATTAATTACTACATATTTTCTACACTCACAGTGTTTGTCAGCTCGCTATATAATCAACTTAAATTAGTTAAATCCATTATGCAATGCATTTCCTTCCAATTTTTTGTGATAAACTAATAGATAATAGACTAAATAAGCATCCTCCAAAGTTTCAATAAAATTTTTCAAGTTTTTCTTACAATTTCCATGATTTTTATTTAATTTTTATCGATATCAATAATATCTCGATATTTCCATCAAAATTTTTATATTTTTAGACTACCTATATTTCCGATATCACCAATATTTTAGATTATGATATCCCAATTACTCAGGCGATGGTTTATTTTGGGTTGTGGTTGGTCTTTATTTATAGAAGGAGATGCTGGTTTTAATTAATTAAATTACAAGCTTTTATGTAACTTGAAATTGTAATCAACGACTAAAATAATACTTCAACTTTTTCTTTACCGAGGGATAATAAAGAAAAGAATGCACCAAAAACGAAAAAGTCCAAAGCAAGACTTCAAAAACGTTCCGGATTCGTTTTCATACCAGACAAAAAAATTATTAAGAAAAAAGAAAAAAGAAAAAGAAAAATCCTAACGTTTACGGACCAAACTTTTAACAGCTCCTCCTCGCCTGCGCTCTGAAAGCTAAAGGCTAAAAACTCTTTCTTCTCCGACGAATTTCCGGCCAAAACTTCTAAAAGGCGAGCCTCCTGTCTCTTCTCTTCTCTCCATAGAACGTATTTTTTATTTTTTACTTTTTTATATACTATACTATGCTTTCTCTTATTATTATTTAGCTCTCACCGAACAAATATGCTATTTCTGTAGACTGGTGTTTATTTTTTCTTGATAATTTTGTAGTTTAATTTCAACTAACCAAAATTGAAAAAGTATTGTAGCTCAAATTACAATATGTATCAGATCTCTGTGAAAACTAGAAAGCGGAATTTTGATTTCTGTTGTTTGTTTTTGATTATTTTGTTTGCAGTAGGGATATAAGATGTGCCTTCAAAATTCTTGTGCGCATTTGTCGGCAGAGGAGGCTGTTGCAATCGAAGAGAGTCTTTTGATATATTGTAAGCCAGTTGAGCTCTACAATATCCTTCGCCCCCGTGCTCTGCACAATGTATATTTTCACTCTCTTGCGTTTTGTTCCACCTCAACTATTTTTTATTTATTTAATCGTGCCGTGTGTTAGTTTTCGGTTAGAATTGAACATTCATGCATGATAATCCGCTTGATAACGGCCATGATTGTCAAAGTTTGATCATGATTTCACATTCAGACACCTTTGTTCTTTGTGTTTATGTTTTCCATACTTATATTTTTATTTGCACACTCATGTAAATGCATTTGGGTTTACATGTTTGCTTGCTGTACTCTTGTTAAAATGGTGCCGTCTGTGTTTTTATAGTCTAATCAAGTGCTTTCTATGTTGTAGCCTTTATTTCTGCGTAGATGTTTGCATTACAAAATCCAAGCAAGGCGCAAAAGGAGGTACCGGTTCTATCTTTGAATACACACAAACACGCATATGGAAGTATGTGTTTATGTATGAATATTATGTTTAGTTTTTGTGTTCATTGCTCTGATTTATTTCATTTTGTCATGGCACATACACACAAACACACACAAGCATGCTATTTTCTCTGCGAGGACTTCAGTAAAACATTTTTGTTGCTGACTTTTAGAGGACAATTAATACTTTTGGCTGCATGCGATTGTCTAGGTTCAGGACTGGGATTGTAATATTCAACTATAGGGACTACAACAACACGTTACGAAAGACTGAAGGTATCATCAACCGCCCATACTTAGCATGATGTTGACTGTAGAATAATGATGATTTAAGTTGAAAAACTCGATGAGAGTGGAAAATGGGTGCCCTGGGATACAGAACACAAGAAGGACAACAAAGCATGAAAAATCCTATAGAATGTGTTTTTTCTTCTAACTTTCTCTCTTTAAGAGAAAAATGTATTGTTTGGTTTCTTATTTGAAATGGTTTGGTTTGCTGCATGGTGCTATGCACTCCTAAGACAAATATATAATTTAGTTTTTCCGCATTTGAGGTTAAACATTTAGATACCTTGGTTATACTGGTTGTAAATGATTTCAAGCCTATGGTAAATCTGAAGTTTGTAAATTTTTGTATATATGAACTTATTTTCATCAGCAAAAGTATCTTGAATTCAACATGATTGACACACTAACCGTTATGTGTACTTCTTTTTTAAACATTCAGTTACTGAAGACTTCACGTGTCCCTTTTGCTTGATGCAATGTGCAAGCTTTAAGGTGAGTACTAATGTGGAGGTGCACTACTCTTTGTTGTCCCATTTATGTTTTGACTAAATTTAACATAAATTGTGGAATATCCAATTTCGCTAGAGGTAAGGGAGAGAAAGGAAAACTACTCCACATCAGGAATACTTTCTCATGTACTTTGAAGTTTGCCTAAAACCTTTAAAGTGTTTGCAGTAAATGCGAAAAGATTGGGCTCAAAGACTCCCAACATATATGTTTTCATATACAACGTGGTAGGAATTGCTCATCGAGAATGAAAATCTTAGTGATGTCCGTATCCAAGATCAATTTTTCCTACATTATTCCTAGATAAACATGCATATACACATTTGTTTATTCCTGTGAAACTTAAGCTTTGACTCTTCAACTTTTTTAAGCTTCTTTTTTCCTCTAAATTGATTTGATAGTTATTTGTAATTTTTAGAGATCTATTTGATATGTGAGGCTGAATTGTTTGTGAAATGACATCGACATCCCCACCTGTATTGGCAGGAGTTTCAACTTTGTAATCATGTTGCATATATTTGTTCTACTGAAGAAACCTAATTTATTTATTCGACCATAATATTTTTGGTTTCCTTTTTTCGTTATTCCCTTTCTTTTGAGTGACTATTTCCATGATATTTTTTTTCACAGCTTATATGGTTCAATTACTAATATTTACTTATTTAGCTTGATGCTGAAGAGAACGTTCATTTTCCCTTGTAGGGTCTGCGTTATCACCTGTGCTCTTCACATGACTTATTCAACTTTGAGTTTTGGGTTGGTAATGAGTATCTAGTCACTTTCTGCTTATTCTGAAGAGGCTGCTCATAAAACATTTATTTTGTAGGTAACTGGAGAGTACCAGGCAGTAAACGTTTCTGTGAAAATTGATGTATTGAGATCTGAGGTAAGAACTTTATTATCATCCTGTTTCCATTTTCCAAATCAGAAATGCAAATAATCATTGTGATAGTTTCTTATGCCAGTGTTTATGTACAGAAATTGAGCATTATATTTAGTCATAATTCGCAAGTGGATCATTTTCTGTGTTTTATTATTTATAAATTTCTTAAAAATAAGTAAATGAATAAGTTATTTATGGCTAAACATATCCTGTTACATTTTTTGTATACAGACTGTAGCAGATGGAGCAGTCCCACAACTTCAAACATTCTTCTTCTGGTCGGTTTAAATCCCTTGGTACAACTTAAAGCTACTGGCTAACATCCTATTTGTTGTTCAATAGGAATTCAGAGTTAATTTGGTGAAAATTTTGTTTTTGCAGTTCAAGGCCAAGAAAACGTAGGGCAGAGAACTGTGGTCAAAATGAAAAGTATGTTAATGTACAATTCTTGGAGTTAGACTCACCTAGACTAGCCAATGGAGTTGTACATGAGGGACTTTTGGAGAATGATGATGGTAAGTTTTTTTTAATTTTTGTGATACATTGGGTTGGTCATTTTTAACTAGTGAAGAAGGGAAAGAAACTCAAGAGAAAGAGATGAAAAATTCCATTATATCCTCTTTTCTGCAAAGAACTGGAGAAAATATGAAATATGTTTCACCACTGGCCTATTCGGAGTACCTGTAATCTCTGACAAGAATGTTTTTCGGAATTTGATGTTTCCCTAAAATATACGCACGTCTGTGTAAGACATCAGGTTGGTCTAGGATTGGAGCTTTCTTTTTCGTTTTGTGCATAATTAAATCTCCTCAGTAACAAGGAAACTTGAAGAGGTGTTCTTGCTCTTCTCTGGCTGATCACTGAGCTAATGCTTAAAATGGTGTGTTAATAATAGTATCAGGATCATGAAACATGTCTAAAGCGGTCCCCAGTGCATTATGACATTTCTTTTCTCTTTCTTTTTTATTTAGTTATTTTTTACCTCGAAAATAGCTGGTCAAGTTGGTATGCATTTGTAAATCTTGTTGACTTGTTCTGTGGTATATAGTAACTCCATGGGATATTCTTGCTGGTGTGTCAGTCAATGGCTCGGATAAGTCTTGTTGTGGTTTGAATCAATTATAATAGATTTCGTAATTTTAAGAACTAACATAAAATATGCAGCGTCCGTCTTAATTTTGTATATAAACCACAAACAGACTACCTGTTTGATTAATTTTATAATATTTGAATTGCATCCTCTGATTTGAATGTTCACTGTTCCAGCAGAGTCAATTTTAAGTTAGATAACAGTGGTTGTGACAAATTTAAGCTCAATTTTAGTTGCGAGGAGTCTCTGATTATTCTGATTGAACTTGAACTGGGTTGAATGTTGTTGCTTTTAAATTCAAGCCATGCTTAGTTTATAATGGTTTCTCTTGGACATTTTTTATAAAATAAATATTTGATCGCATAGCACGGTTCAGACATCTACAGGTGCAGTAATTTCCAAATTTATCTAGCAATTGGGTTGAAGGTTTAATTATTTACTCATATATTTCTTTTCTCGTATTCCTTTGTTTGGAAGACTGTCATTTAACTTCATTTTTGGTTGTTCTGTCCTCCAAAGGTGAGAAGGCTTCCAAGGTGCATTGGAAAGATATCCAGCTTCCATCTACAGGTGCAGTAATTTCCAAATTTGTCTAGCAATTGGGCTGAAGATTTAATGATATACTCATATATTTCTTTTCTCGTATTCCTTTGTTTGGAAGACTGTAATTTAACTTCATTTTTGGTTGTTCTATCCTCAAAAGGTGAGAAGGCTTCCAAGCTGCGCGTCGAGTGGAAAGATATCCAGCATAGAAGGCATGAACATGAAAACTATGGTCCTGATCATCCTAGTTCTGTAGAATGTGTAACATCAAGTTCCAATATTCCTGGTTCTACAGTTGGATCTCTGGAGCCTGATTGTGTTAAAATTCTATCTGGAAGTGATTCCGCACCACCTACTAAAATAAGGAAGTTAAATGGAGAGCGATCGGACCCAAAAAAGTATGTCAACCTAGGCCATGTTTTTTAGTTCATGTCTATTGTTTTTCAGTATCTTATATTGATTTTCCTTATAATCACCATTTGATTAATGGTCTTCTCATGGTCATTACTATCATTTGGTTCACTTAACCTTTGGATGTGTTTTTACAGTATGAAAAGTAAAGAACTTATGTCTCCACCCTTTTGAGATTGTTATCCTTATCTGAAGTGCCCATATTGAGGCTGTTGATTGATTTTGAGACTTCTCACACTTCTAATTTTTGTTTGTCCAGCCGTATGCTCCTGCAGAAACGACAGTTCTTTCATTCTCATAGAGTTCAGGTAGTTATTGATCTTTAAACCTGTGAGCTGTTTCAAAATCTTGTTTCTTCGTTTATGTACTTCTTTTGCATGTCAAGTTTTCTTATTATTTCTTGCATATCCATGCTGTGTCAACTCAGATCTTTGATTTTCCAAAGGTTTAACACTTGAACTGTAGGTTTCTTTATCAATCGAGAAACTTGGATATGAGCTTGTAATACTCCATTTTTCAACAATTTGGATAGTAATTTAATGCACTTACTTTCTTTCCTTTTTTTTTTATTACTTAATTTGGATAAGGTTAAGTTTTATAGTTTAATGACCTGATGACTTTCTTTCTTTACATATAAAAGCATTTATTTAATATATACATAATTAGTACAAATTCCTTGCATGTATTTTTATTATTTTTTGTGGGTTTTCTGATTTGAAGGATTGAATTTGCAGCATTTTTAATCTGTTGCCCCTGGGAATGCTTGTGCCAGGCATGCAATTATCTTTAATAGGTTTCCTAAGAACTGATTCATTAAGAATAACTTTTAAATTATGAATTATTCATGTGCATTTGAAATTGCAAGTAGACATTTATGCTGCGCACATGATCTATATTATGGTAAACTTATTACGTGTTACCAATCTGAGAAAATATGCATGATTTTTTATATGAAGCCTATGGAGTTAGAGCAAGTATTATCGGATCGGGATAGTGAAGATGAAGTTGATGACGACATTGCAGATCTTGAAGATCGGAGGGTATGCATGATATTCTTTTAGATATTGTGCCAAACACTCCATGTTTAACACTATTAATCTTAGGAACGCAAAAACTAATATCATATTGTCATGTGGCAGATGCTAGATGATTTTGTAGATGTTACCAAAGATGAAAAGCAGCTGATGCATCTCTGGAACTCATTTGTGCGAAAGCAAAGGTGACTATGTTTGGCTGCTTTTGGCTTTCTGATAAGTTTTCAATTACTTTTGTGTGGGGTATCTTTGGAAATTTCAGTTGTCAGTTTATTGGGGGTTTCTTTGATGAGAGATTTATTTTCATTGTGGCAGTGTGCTGGCGGATGGTCACGTTCCCTGGGCATGCGAAGCATTTTCAAAACTTCATGGACAGGAGCTAGTCTCCTCTCCGGCTCTTTTCTGGTACTGTTGTTGCATTAATTTTCATAATCATTGGTACATTTAATGAAACATAATTTGCAGTAGAAGCAGAGGGACCAATTATTGTTGATGTCATTATGAACAACGGTCATATTATGCATATCACTTCCTGCTTGGGAGTGCTTCTGGAATGAATAAAAGCACTTCCTAACAACTAAAAACAATTCTTCTAACTGCGTTTGGTAGGAAAACGTGTAAGTGCTTATGGCCAATAAAAACGCTTTATGGAAAAGAACCTAAGAGGTGCTTCTTCAGGAAGCACTTCCAATTGCTTCTCACTTGGATTATTAACAAAATTTCGGCGTTCTTTTAATAAAAGCGCTTCCTCTGAACACAACTGCTTCCTATAGAAGCATTCCCACACGGGCCAACCACCTTGTTGCATTTTGGAACTTTTCACTTATTTTCTTGCTTTTTTGGTAGTAATGCATGTCTTTGCGATTCATTGGAAAATTGTGTTTGAAATGTCAAGTGCTCATTAACTCAGGTGTTGGAGGTTTTTCATGATCAAACTTTGGAATCACGGTCTGCTTGATGCGGGCACAATGAATAGTTGCAATATCATTCTCGACGGATACAAACACTAGCCAACAGTTGCTATTAGAAGTTGCAAAAAGTGGAGACGACTGACTTCTTCGGCTTTACAACGTATATAATGAGATGGGAAAGTAATTTTTCCCTCGCAGGAGACTGCGGTCACCTTCTCAATGTAGTACTTTAAATTATATGATCCTCCCATTGTTTTACATTATTGAGAAAAAAAAATAAAAATCAGACTCAATTTATCAATATTAAATTAATGATTACAAGTTCTTGTTACATTTTGTATTTTAGTTCTTCAGATGGAGTTGTGATTCTTCTGCCCCCGAACTATGTCATAATGATCAACTTACCCCTATGCATTTTTTTTCGGGTAAATTAAGAAACAACCAGGCATGAGAGTTCCTGCTCCTGATCCTCCCCAGCAACCCCCTCCACCTGGCCCTCCTCCAGTCCTCGCTTCCGAACTACATCAACTATCTTGCCTAACAACAACTCATGTTGCTGCTGTTATCACTATGCTTTTCTTTTATTTTCTTTAGGGTGGCGTTTGCTTGTTTCTTCCTTGTGTAATTTGGCCCATAAAGGGATAAGATTGCTGAGATTTGTTCTTGGGCAAAGATGTTGGGTGTGTTGAGTATTACATGGATATGGAGAGGCTGGTAGGGGAGATGGTGGAGATGGGGGGCTGATGTTGTGGGTTGGGTTTGGTGGTAGCGGCTGGGCGGAGATGGAGGTTGCAGCTGGGAACCTTTTTATTTCCTTCACATTTTCTTTCCCTAAAAAAATAACCATGTGCAGGTTCACATGATAGAAATTTGAGTGACATAAAAGAATAAATAAAAATTGACGGCTAGTCCCAAATTGTTCTATTTCATATAATTTAAGCTTTTAATTTACCCCCTAAAAAAAAGAGAGGTAAATTAACAATTATGGTATAGTTTAAAGGACAAAACAGCAGATAACCCATCTCTTTTTGGTGAGAATCGGGGCTCCAGGCTCAAAGCAACGATTAATGGCCCTAGGCCTACCTACACCTATTAGGCCTTCAAACATATAAGGTAATGGACGGACCTCTCAACCAATTCCAATTGGTTGATATCGTGTGACAAACATGGCAAGACATATACTTTTTCTTTATGAATTGTATGGATACTCAATAACAAGGTTTTTTTTTTCCTTTCACCAAGTTTGGAAGGATGAGATTGGTAGTATTATTGGGTTTGAATTTAAGACTACTGATTGCCGGCAAATACTCCTACCACCAAAACAAGAATATTATCCACTCATAAAAACACATAATTGAGCTCTTATTACTCATTACAGAAACAAGGGCTACTAAATCCTCCAAATAAAAAAACTCTTCAAATATTTCTCACTCAAGGACAAGAAATTTGGTAGGAGAGTGGCTGAAATTGAAACGAAGTGTCCCAAACATAGGTAAAATTGAAATTTCCACGCCTATGAATAGGTTGGCCATTGTTGACAACACGCTGTCAGATTTGCTCTATACTTAAGGTTTAATGACTTCCACAGTTTGAAATCCATTGCACAGTTGCACCTTAGCTTAATATCATGTCGAGCACATGCACAATCATTAGTGTGATTTCTAGCTTATAAAGCTTTTTACTACCTTTCCAGTTGAAGATTGTGTGATTTTAGGGCATGTTTGATAGGCCTCACTATGTCTCATTGGATTGGATTGTGTTAAATATTACTTAAAACCCATGTTTAGTAAGGAAGAGAATTAACTTAAATGGGATTGCATAGTCCAACAGTGAAAAAATAACCGGACTCGCATGTCTAATTCATTGAGCCCCAAATGCAGTTCACAACATAGCACCATCGCTATTTTGAACACACGAGTCCGGCTGGATTTCCTTACGCCTTGAATCAAAACACAAACCAAATCGACAGACTCTGGCAAAACCCAATGCCCAGCAATCCCCCTTCTCCCCCGAATTTATTCTCCCTCATGACCACCACCTGCAAGCCACACACACAGACCCATCTCTCTTCACCACCCCAACCACCCATAGAACCCAGAACCATCTCTCTTCGCCATCTATGTCTGTACACAAGAGAAAAACACAAATCATAAAAGGTTTAGGGAATTGGTAAAAGAGAAGAACCAGAAAATAAAGAAACTAGAAACAGAGAATAATGAAACCCAAAAAAAAGAAGAGAAAAGCGGTTCCAATTCGTAGAAGTTCCAAATAGAGAAAAGCTGAAAATAATGAAATTAGAAACAGACAGAAGAAAGAAGGAAAGAAAGATGAAGAAAATGAGATCAGAAAGAAGAGAGAGAGAGAGAGAGAGAGAGAGAGAGAGAGAGAGAGAGAGAAGAGAGAAAGAATAAAAAAATAAAGAAGAGAGAAAAGAAAGAGAATAATGAAACCCAAAAAAAAGAAGAGAAAAGCAGTTCCAATTCGTAGAAGTTCCAAATAGAGAAAAGCTGAAAATAATGAAACCAGAAACAAAGAGAAGAAAGAAGGAAAGAAAGAGGAAGAAAAGAAAAGAAGAAAATGAGATCAGAAAGAAGAGAGAGAGGAGAGAAAGAATAAAAAAATAAAGAATAGAGAAAAGAAGAAGAAAACGTTTCACTCTCTCACTTTACATATAGACAATGACAACAAGCGTGGGTTTAATGAAATGATGAATTGATCAAAAAAATAAATATTATAATTTTATTTATTTATTTATAGGTTAAATTTTTTAATTAAATTTAAATATTAAATATTTATTTTTTAGTCCGACAGAGTACCAAACATAGGTCTTCACTATTTTTACAATCCAGCTTCTTAGTCCGACGCAGCACCAAACGTAGGTCAGTACTTAATCCAGCTTAAGCCAATCCGAGCTAATCCAACATAGTCCCAGGATTTAGCCCTATCCATAACAGTCCGCCGTACCAAACGAGCCCTTAAGGTTGTCCATAGTGCATGGCTGGGAGTCGCCAGAAATGCGAGGGATGATGCAAGTTAGAAATTACTAAAAGTAGTATTGTGTGGATAACATTTATAGTATGCTATGTCATAAAATATAACCAATCTACTTATACCTTAAAGTATAAACCCGTCACCACCACATACGTTGATGGGTAATAATTTTTTCCTAATATAGGTGAGGGTCGACTTTTGACTTTTGAGTGGCCTAGGGCAAGAAATTGAAACGAGGCTCCTTTCCTTTTGTATACAATAGTTAACAAGTGTTATAAAACTAGAATAATCAGAGGATGAGAAGTACCACTGTAATATTGGGAGTGGAATTATATTTCTCTTTGTGGTGTTTACACTGACAGAATTTCTCCTTAGATAGACTCCACTCTTTCTCTTCTCTCTGACTCTCACTCTATTCTCTTCTCTCTTTCGTGTGTGTTTACAAGCAAATATAATGCCTATTTATAGGCAAAGCAAATGGCTTTTAAGGGAGACATAATGATTTCTCCCCAACATCATTATCCCATCTTTTGACTAATACCCTCTAGCTTTATCTATGTGGGCTTCACTTCTTTATAACACTCCCCCTTGAAGACCACATGTCCCTAGATTGGTTGCCTCATTAAAACCTTGCTTGGAAAAACCCAGTGGAAAAAAACCTAAGCGAAGGAAAAAGAGTACAACTTTATTTGGGACATAAGGGTAATGCACTCATGTTGCCTCGTTAAAACCTTGCTAGGAAAAACCCGGTGGGAAAAAACCCTAGTCGAAGGAAAAAGAGTACAACGCGCATATGTCCTGTGTTAGAGGACTCTTGAATGCTCCCCCTGATTTTGCATGCTCCAACTTGATTGCTTGCAGAGTTGTCGTAATCCGATGCCATGCACTAACTTTTGGAATGTACATTTCGGCAATGATTTAGTGAAGAGATCTGCCAGGTTATCGCTTGAGCGGATTTGTCTGACTTTGATTTCTTGACTCTTCTGGAGCTCATGTGTATAGAAAAACTTTGGTGATATGTGCTTAGTCCTGTCACCCTTGATATACCCTCATGTGATCTGAGCAATACAAGCTGCATTGTCCTCATTCAGATTGTTGGAGTGTCTGTTGCTGAGGGTAGGGCACATGTGCTTCGGATGTGATGGATCACCGACCTTAACCAAATGCATTCACGACTGGCTTCATGGAGGGCAAGTATTTCTGAGTGATTGGAAGATGTGGCCACTAGTGTTTGTTTCGTTGAGCGCCATGAGATTGCAGTTCCTCCACATGTAAATACATACCCAGTCTGTGATCGTCCTTGATGTGGATCAGAGAGATATCCTGCATCAGCATAACCAACAATACTCTGGGCGTTGGTCGATTCACTGGAATAGAATAAGCCCATGTCTGTTGTCCCACGAAGGTATCGTAGAACATGTTTGATGCCGGTCCAATGTCGCCTTGTTGGAGCAGAACTGTACCTTGCTAACAGATTTACTGAAAATGATATGTCTGGTCTGGTACATTGTGCTAGGTACAATAAAGCACCTATTGCACTAAGATATGGTACTTCTGGACCAAGGACCATTTCATCATCCCCTTTTGGACGATATGGGTCTTTCTTAGTGTCAAGCGACCGAACGACCATTGGAGTGCTAAGTGGATGGGCTTTATCCATGCCAAACCGTTTCAATACTTTTTCAGTATAAGTTGATTGATGCACCAAAATTCCATTAGCACTGTGCTCAATCTGCAAGCCAAGACAACATTTTGTCTTTTCAAGGTCTTTCATCTCAAACTCACATTTGAGATAATCAGCAGTCTTCTGAAGCTCTTCAGAAATTCCAATTAGATTTATGTCGTCGACATATACCGCCACTATCGCAAATCCAGACTTTGATTTCTTAATAAACACACATGGGCAAATAGGATCATTTGTGTATCATTCCTTCAGTAAATACTTACTGAGACGATTGTACACTACTACAAAAAGTGAAAAAGACGACCAGAAAACAACGACGGTTTAAGTGAAAACCGTCGTGGTTTTTAAAAAGACGACGGTTCTAAAAACACCGTCGTGTAATACCACCTTAGACAACTAAAAATGGAGATTCAAATGGCTGTTCAAAAACAACGACGTACCTAATTAAACAACCGACGCCTATTTGAAACAGATTTCCGCAGTGTAAAATCAAAGCCAACAAAGAACGGCAGAAGTTATGAATCGACCGACGTAGAAAGTAAAGACGACGATTTCAATAAAAGCCGCCGATTTTACTCATAAAATAACACGACGAGGTTTTCGTATAAGACGCCGTATAATTACAAACAAATCCACGGCTTTAAAATACAAAATATCGCCGTATTAAATTAATGTACAACGACGGAAAATATAAATATATCGACGTCATTCTCGTATAGTTCTACGACGTTATCTTTAAATCGTACTATAAAATTTAACATCGTATTTATTCATTTTATACGTCGTACCTTTAATTTAAACCGTCGTCTTAATAAGAATTTTTGTTAACAATTTTTTTCTTTGATTTTCTTATCCTACGCCGGTAGATCTACTTAATGACAAGAATTGAAATAACCACGACGGTTTATATAGAAAACCGCCGACATAACCAGATTTTTCTGAGATCCCAAGGGTTACGAAATCTTACCAGATGGAACTCTGTTCCACATCATAATCTTAACAGATGACACAGATTTGCAATCAGAGAGACAATTTTTTGGAAGTTGATGATGTGTGTGCTTTTGTGTATCTACAAATATTATACCTAACGTCGTTGCAAATTTGCAATCAGAGAGACAATTTTCAACGACGGTTATATTATACCTAACGACGTTTAAAAAACAAATCAACGTCGCTCAACAAATATATTACGTCGTCTTAGTCTTACTTAAGACGACGAAAAACGACGACAGTAATACAAAAA
>NC_047654.1:6312307-6334634 GCF_902201215.1 Prunus dulcis
GTATATAAGGAGGATGTCACATTGTGAATCCTCACCTCACAACTTGTAAAGCATTGAGTAGCAATACAAGCATATATTCTCCCAAACATTCTTGAGTGTTCTTATTGTGTTCTTGAGTGTTCTTATTGTGTTCTTGCTCTTGCAAGTGTTCTTTGCTTTTTTCGATCTTATATTGTAGGAAGGAGGCTGACTTAGCTTGTTCGAGAGGCGATCAAGTCTAAGGCCGCACGGAAGGAAGACTCCGAAAAAGTCATCCCGTGACAGTTGGTATCAGAGCAAAAGCTCGAATCATTCAAAGAAGCATGTCGAAGAGCGGATCATCAGATGTGGAGACAGACCTGTCCAAGGTCAACATGGATCGTGGGGGCAAATCAAAGAGGGAACGATCTAGAGATGCGGTGGCCGTGATGGAGAAGCGGCTTTCTAAGATGGAGAATGCCGTGGTCGAGCTCGATCAGCGCCTCGAAGAGGACGTCCTTACGAAGGGGGGCTTCGAAGCTGTAACGGATGAGCTTCAAGGCCAATTCCAGGGAGTCCTCAACTCCGCGCTAGACGACATCAAGCTAGATGTTCAAGCCAAGTTAGATCATTTCTTAGCGGAGCTTACTTCGCTTCGTGATGAGATGAAGGATGTGAAGGGAGATTGGGCTTTGTGCAAGGAAGTTGTCTTGAACAAGACCCGGACTCCGAAGGAACCCAAGTTGCTAGATTCTTTCAAGCCCAAATCCTATAATGGGAAGAGGGAGGCGAAGGAGCTAGACACTTTCTTGTGGAATATCGAAAGGTATTTCAAGTATCTGAAGCTCGAGGATGATGAGCCCAAGATCAATGCGGCAACGTTGTTTCTCCCCGACAATGCTCTCATGTGGTGGCGTCGTCGATCTATGGAGATCGAACAAGGTACGTTTACACTTGAGACTTGGGAAGATTTTAAGAAGGATATTATGTTGCATTTCTATCCAGAGAATGCCAAGTATGAGGCAAAGGAGAAGCTAAGATGGCTGAAGCAAACTGGTAGCGTGAAGGACTACGTCGCCACGTTCACCAACCTGTTGTTCGAGGTGCCTAGCATGATAGATGAAGACAAGCTCATGTACTTCATGAGTGGCCTACAGAATTGGGCCAAGCTGGAGTTACAAAGGAGACACGTCCAAACTTTGTCAGAGGCAATTGCTGCAGCTGAGTCTCTTGTAGAGTTCAAGAGGAGTGATCAAGGCGACTCCAAGTTCAACGGAAAGAAAGGTGGCAATGGATCCGGGGGGGGAGACAACAAGCCAAAAGAGGGTAGCAAGTCAGGAGACAAGTCTGACGGTCACAAGTCATCCTGGAAGAAGAATGACAAAGGTGACAAGGGGAAAGACAAGTCAAAGCTAGCTTGCTACTTCTGCGATGGACCGCACATGATGCGGGATTGTCCGAAAAAGAAAGCTCTGAATGCTATGAACCAGGAGGCCGAGAGGGAAGCAGGAATGGGGGCCATTCACCGCTTCAATGCCTTGCAGGCCAAAGGTGCTCAACCACAGGTTCAAGCTAAAGGAGTAATGTTCGTCGATGCCATGGTGAATGGCAAGACAACCCGTTGCCTGGTGGATACAGGTGCTTCGCACAACTTTATGTCCGTGCAGGAAGCAAAGAGACTTGGGTGTCGAGTCTCGAAGGAAGCAGGCAGTATGAAAACGGTGAATTCAACTGCCAAGCCCATTGATGGGGTAGCTCGTGGTGTGGAGCTACACATTGCCACTTGGAAGGGAGTAGCTGACTTCTCCGTGATCTCGATGGATGACTACGATGTCGTGCTAGGAATGGAGTTCATGGACAAGGTAAAAGCATTTCCCATTCCCTTTCACAATACTATGTGCATTACACAGGGTGGAACAATGCCATGCATGGTGCCAGTAGTGAGACAACAAAGCGGGACGAAGTTTTTGTCAGCCATGCAATTTTCCAAGTCTTGGAAGAAAGGCGAACCGACGTTCCTTGCAACTATGAAGATGAATGTAGTTGAGAAGGAAGTCCAACCAGTTCCGAAAGCGGTGGAGGCAATCCTTAAGGAGTTTGCAGATGTCATGCCCAAGGAGTTGCCCAAAACCTTACCACCTAGGAGAGAGGTGGATCATGCCATTGAGTTGGAACCGGGTGCCAAACCCCCTGCCAAAGCGCCGTACCGAATGGCACCTCCTGAGTTGGAGGAATTGAGGAAGCAGTTGAAGCAGTTGTTGGACTCTGGGTACATCCAACCGTCCAAGGCCCCTTATGGTGCCCCAGTTCTTTTCCAGAAGAAGAGGGAGGGAACACTAAGGTTGTGCATCGACTACAGGGCGCTAAACAAGGTGACCATCAAAAACAAGTATCCAATCCCTTTGATTGCAGATTTGTTTGATCAGTTGGGAGGAGCGAAGTACTTCACCAAGTTGGACTTGCGCTCAGGATACTATCAAGTGAGGATCGCACCGGGAGATGAATCAAAGACCGCATGTGTGACAAGATATGGGTCTTACGCGTTCCTTGTCATGCCGTTCGGCTTGACTAATGCCCCTGCAACATTTTGCACTCTTATGAACAAGGTATTCCATCCTTTCTTGGACAAGTTTGTTGTGGTTTACATCGATGATATTGTGGTGTACAGCAATTCTCTAGAGGAACACCTTGAGCATTTGCAGAAGGTCTTCCAAGTTCTAAGGGAGAACCAGCTCTATGTGAAGAGGGAGAAGTGCTCATTTGTCCAAGAAGAGGTCGAGTTCCTTGGTCACAAGATACGGGGAGGACAATTGCTCATGGAGGAGAGCAAGGTGCGAGCCATTCAAGAGTGGGAACCACCAATCAAGGTACCTGAGTTGCGGTCTTTCCTTGGATTGGTGAACTACTATCGCAGGTTCATCAAGGGATATTCAGCCATAGCCGCCCCCTTGACGGATTTGCTGAAGAAGAACAAGGCGTGGGAGTGGACACCCCGATGCCAACATGCCTTCAATGAGTTGAAGAGGGCTCTTATGGAGGAACCAGTGCTGAGACTTCCAGATCTTAGCAAACCTTTTGAGGTACACACTGATGCATCAGATTTTGCTATTGGTGGTGTACTCATGCAGGATGGACACCCTTTGGCTTTCGAGAGTCGGAAGCTCAATGACACGGAGCGGAGGTATACCGTTCAAGAGAAGGAGATGACAGCCGTAGTGCATTGCTTGCGGACTTGGAGGCACTACTTACTTGGTTCTCAGTTCGTGGTCAAGACTGACAATGTTGCCACAAGCTACTTTCAGTCCCAACAGAAGTTGTCACCCAAGCAGGCTAGGTGGCAAGACTTCTTGGCAGAGTTCGACTACAAACTAGAGTACAAGCAAGGGAAGACAAATGTCGTTGCTGATGCCTTAAGCAGGAAGGCCGTGCTAGCAACTGTCACACAACCCCAGAGTTCTCTCATGCAGAGGATACGAGAAGGCTTGTTGCATGATCCCCAAGCCAAAAGTCTGTTGGAGCTTGTCAAAGATGGGAAGACAAGAAGATTTTGGCTCGATGAAGGGATTCTCTATGCAACAGGGAAGAGGATCTATGTTCCAAGGTGGGACAATCTGAGGCGAGAGCTACTGAAGGAGTGTCATGACTCGAAGTGGGCAGGACATCCGGGCACTCATCGGACAATTGCCTTGATGAGTGAAGCTTACTATTGGCCACAGATGCGGGAAGATGTAGACTCGTTCGTGCGGACTTGCCTTGTATGCCAACAAGACAAGACATTGCAGAAGCAACCGGGTGGGTTGCTAGAGCCACTTCTTGTTCCAACCAGACCATGGGAGAGTTTGTCCATGGACTTCATTGTGAGTCTACCCAAGTCGGAAGGGTGTGGCTCAATTTTGGTGGTAGTCGACAGATTCACCAAGTATGCTACCTTCATCCCCGCACCGGCAGATTGCAATGCGGAGGAAGCTGCACGCTTGTTTCTGAAGCATGTGGTGAAGTATTGGGGGATCCCCAAGAGTATTATCAGTGATCGGGATACTCGCTTCACTGGTAAACTTTGGACGGAGCTCTTCAGGCTACTTGGCTCACAGTTGAACTTCTCTACCAGCTTTCACCCACAAACAGACGGTCAGACGGAGAGGGTGAATGCGCTCTTGGAACTATACTTGAGGCACTATGTGAGTGCCAACCAGCGAGATTGGGCAAAGTTGTTGGATGTTGCTCAGTTCTCGTACAACTTGCAGCAGTCGGAGTCGACAGGGGCAAGTCCTTTTGAGTTGGCAACAGGACAACAACCTATAACACCGAACACAGTGGTGTCAGGCTACACGGGGAGTAGTCCTGCCGCATACAAAACGGCCAAGGAGTGGCAGGTGACTAATGAGCTGGCTCGGGCTCAATTGGAGAAGGCAACTCGGAAGATGAAGAAATGGGCAGACAAGCATCGGCGGGACGTTGTGTTCCAACCAGGTGATCTGGTCTTTGTGAAGCTCAACCCTTCTCAACACAAGTCCACTAGAAGATTGCACAAAGCGTTGTTGAGGAGATATGAGGGTCCATTTCCTATCATCCGATCAGTGGGAAGAGCGGCTTACCGTGTGGAACTACCACCTCGATTGAAGATTCATCCGGTGTTCCACGTGAGCAATCTCAAGCCCTACCATGCCGACCCCGAGGAGCCAAGTCGTGGAGAGTCTCAACGAGCTCCACCTTTGATGGTGACTTCATTTGACAAGGAGGTTGAGTGCGTCATGGCCAAGCGAGAGGTACGACGCAAGGGTGTGTTGGGGCCTATTTGTTCCAGCAGCCTGACGAATGGGCTTGGGCTGCCGTAAGAAGAGAAGTGAGCAAAATTCCCCAAGTGCCTAGGTTCGATACCAAGCGCCTGGAAGAGTGTTTTTTCACAGAGTCTGATGAAACTGTTACGAAAACACTCCCAGGCTTCCTTCACTAATAGCCCGAACAAACTTAACCAATTTTACAGAAGAGCTTGGCTTGGAGAGCATGTGGCATGGGAGCTAGGCTTTCACAGGTTTAGCAATTTTGAGAGAGAGATGAATTTTCCTATGGAGGATGGAGGTTTAGAGCAAGCAAAGGAAGATTTGGCTGGTTTCCTTCCTAAGGGAGGAAGAAAACGAATGGAGGAGGAGATGGGGTGGCTTGAGTAGATCTTCCAGCTGCTTGACAATGCTTGGTCGAGTTCTGGAAGTGGGTTGGTTCTTCTGGGTAGCAAAAGTCCTCCTCTTATAGCCACTCAGGGTTCTAATTTCGTCATAGTTCCCTCCCTCTTTCCATTGTTTTTCCCCACTTCGTCTTCTTTGATGAATCCTATCCGCCCAAGACATATGGGTAAGGAACCCATTTGTGGTTCCAAGGTCTCGGTTTTGCTGGCCCTTCTTCATAGAGGTGAAGAGCCGCTTGCTTTTCTCTCAACTTTTCCTATGCAAGCTGCCAGGACAATGGGAGGGAAAGGAGCTACGTTTTACCCAACGAGTAAACCTCTTACTCGTGTGGATTTCCTCTGGTTTTTAAGATGGTTGCTGTTGACTCTTGGATAGGGACAAGACGTGCTTGGCCAGATATTTTGCAGAGAGTTTGGGCTGGGCTTTTCTTTTCCTAGGCTTTGAATTGGTGATATGTGATTCTGGTCAATCTACTGGGCTTTTCGTCAAGCTGCCGGAAACAGCTTGCCAATTGCACTTTAACAGCATGTTTAGGCCTTCTAATTGTCTTAGCCTTTTCTAACAGGCTTTGCATCTTTTTTCTAAGGGATTGGGTTATGCTCTCTCTTCTCTCATGCTAACCCATGCATTTCGGGCCGAAGAAATAGGCTTGAGTTTTGGGCCCCCCAAGTGACCCGAAACTACCACTCCCTTGGCTCGTCAATGAGTTTTATGAAAGCCCGTTGCCATCCATATCACAACCCGTTCAAGCAAGCCCCGGGTAATTTTGGTGGCTTGGGCCCACCTAAGCTTGTAACGCATCTTGGCGTTGGCATGGCAGTTCCGACACCTATGCTTGTGCTTGGATTTTTATCCTATCCCCATAGGCTATAGCCGGGTTCAATAGGAGTGAACATGTTTTTTTTTTTTGTAAAGTTAGCATGTTTTTGGTCTTCCCGCACGTTCTTGCTTGGCGCGGCACGTGGCCCGTAGCTCGTATTAATTCGTTCCCTAAATTCTCTTGTGTTTACTTGTCCCTATTGGGCCGATAGTCATCTTGGGCTTAGCCCCTTGGATTTTTGGGCCTCAACAGGGTGTACCGAGGTACTTTGAGTACTTTGTCAAATGGAAGGGCCTGCCAGAGTCTGAAGGCAATTGGGAGAAACAAGAGTCCTTGTGGAAGTACAAGGACATCATCGAAGCATTCGAACGAGACGGATCTACCGCGGCAACGAGGACGTTACCGGATTAGGTGGGGGAGAATGTCACGGCCCGCATGTTCAAGGCCCAACCCGTTGGATTGATCATGCCAGACCTCTTAGCCCACATGTCCAGATTCGTTGTACAGTAGTAGGTAGACTACGGTTGGTGGCAGTAGTTGGTAGATGTCGGTAGGTTACATTGTATCCTAGCCACCCATTATGGTGGTAGGTGGGATAGAAAGTTTATATAAGGAGGATGTCACATTGTGAATCCTCACCTCACAACTTGTAAAGCATTGAGTAGCAATACAAGCCTATATTCTCCCAAACGTTCTTAAGCGTTCTTATTGTGTTCTTGCTCTTGCAATTGTTCTTTGCTTGTTTCGATCTTATATTGTAGGAAGGAGGCTGACTTAGCTTGTTCGAGAGGCAATCAAGTCTAAGGCCGCACGGAAGGAAGACTCCGAAAAAGTCATCCCGTGACACTAGGCATACTAGTACTACACAATCCAGTGACAAAAGTGACATCAATTTTGCGTAGAATTGTTCAAACCTAGCAAAGGTAGAACATAAGTTTATTCTTCTGCTTTCACTGATGGACACTTATTAAATGTATTTGTGTCATGTTATTGAAGATCATTACTTGTGACACACATAATATATCCATATATATGTATATACATATAGGATTTGTGTTAAAAGTGTTGAGTTTGGCAGAAATGTACACATTCGTTATTTAGACCCTGTGTGTGTCAACTGCACAAAATTCAGGTTGTTGGTAAGAAAAGGTTAAGGCCATGCCACTGACTAGCGTGGCCAATAAAAACCTCTATTTTTTATCTTTAGAGATCTCCCCCGCGGATGCTTATCTAAATTATAACTTTTTGTTTCTATTTAATCTGCTTAATAACATTCTAATATCCAATATGGTCATGGAGCACAATAATGCGCATCCCATAAATCTTAGAGCTATATGATTAAACAACAAATCCATAAATTTTGGATCCTAATATGGTTGACGGGGTGATGACTTGTACACTTATTAATTTTCTGTATGTGCGGCACATAGTTTAAGATACACATAAATGCAGCTAACACACTTGCACTGGATCTCCTCTTATGTTTTATGTCATCAGGAGTGCTGACTCGAGATATACTTCATATTTCAATTTCAGAATCTTGGTTGAACAACTGGAGAGGGTGAATGTCACTCTGATGGAATTGCATGCCCAAATTGCATTTTGGATCAACACATACAATGCTCTTGTTATGCATGTAAAAGTCTCTTAACCAACCATTGGTTTTCTCTCATTGATTTGTAAGTCTCTCTAAATTTTCTCCTTACCCTTGTGCAGGCATATTTAGCATATGGACCTCCCCACAGCTCTCTAAGAAAGCTGGCCTTATTCCACAAGGTAATTCACTTATTTACCAGTACAATGGGTTTTGCTGGCAGCCTAAGAAGACTTGTGCAACTCATTACAAATGAATATGCTTTCTCTTGAAGTTGTTGAAATGTAAATTCTGTTACTGGTTTAAATGTGTTAGTTGACAGGTGTAAGGCTTAGATTAGTTTCTAGAGTGTAGGTCTCATAGGTCCTAGCTCATGCCAAGTGTGCAGCTCATATTGCTGCCACTAGATTGTATGGCTGAGATCATATTCTCTGCTGTACAAATTGGAATGTTCTGTTGAAATGAAATTAGTGTGTGCATTGCATTATTCAATCATATTTTCTCTGCCAAACAGATTCTCTCCCTCTCTCTTTCTCTCTACAACTTTGTCTCATATACTTTGTGTGCAAGAAATCTACTGTTATATAGAAAACTTCAACATGGTATCAGTAGCGAAGGTTCTGATCTGAGACTGGGCGTAGTGAAATCAATCCAGCTGAAGGTTGCATTATCTAGTCTCACATGGCTGGATCTAGCATGAGTGAGCTTAGTGCTCCCATCTTCAATGGAAGCAACTACGATTTCTGGAGAATAAAGATGTGCACAATCTTCAAATCTCACAAGCTGTGGGATATGGTTGAGAATGGATATGAGCAACCTGTGAAGAAGGAAGAAGGAGAAGCTCTGACAGCAGCTCAAAAGCTTGTTTTGGAAGAAAATATTGCCAAAGATGCTAAGGCATTGGGTCTGATCCAGAATGCAGTTTCTGATGATATTTTTCCCAGAATTGCTTTGAAGGAATCAGCCAAGGAAGCATGGGAAATCCTGCAGCAAGAATTCAGAGAAGACAAGAAGGTAAGATCTGTGAAACTTCAAGCTCTTAGGAGAGAATTTGAATACACTCGTATGCATGATGATGAATCATTGTCCGGATATGTCACTAAATTGCTTGAGCTAGTAAATCAAATGAAGGCTTATGGTGAAGAGTTAACTGAACAGAGAATTGTTCAGAAACTCTTGATTAGTTTATCCAGAGAATATGATTACATTGCTGAGGTTATAGAGGAGACAAAAGATACAGAAACTATAGGGGTTCAAGAGGTTATAGGATCTCTAAAATCTCATGAACAAAGGCTGCAGAGGCATAATGAGAGAGTGACTGAGAAGGCTTTCTCTAGTTTGAATGTGAGCTCTAAAGATCAGTCTAACACAGGGCAGGCAGCGGGTTCCAAATCCAAAAAGAATTGGAAGTCTCAGAAAGGGAAGAAGTAGGACTCAAAGTCGGAAAACAATTTTAAAAAGGAATGTCAGACTGAGGGAGCAAAGGTGCCTTGCAAAACCTGTGACAAATTGCACTATGGTGTCCGCTGGTTTAAAGGCAAACCTAAATGTTATAAATGTGATAGGTTGGGTCATATAGCCAAAGACTACAAGGGAAAACCAGAAGCTGCTAACTATGCATCACACAAGGAGGAAGAAGGCAACATGTTCTATGCTTGTCATGCTGCAGAAATAGTGAAAAATAATGGTGTGTGGTATGTGGACAGTGCATGCAGCAACCACATGACTTCACAAGCATCCCTTCTAGTCAATATTGACACCAAAGTCACTGCAAAGGTAAAAATGGGCATTGGAGACTTAGTGGAAGCAACTGGAAAAGGAACTTTGGTGATTGACACTAAAGCTGGGCCTAGATATATCAAAGAGGTTATGCTTGTACCAGGATTGGATGAAAACTTACTTAGTGTAGGTCAAATGGTAGAGCATCACTACTATCTTGTCTTTGGTGATTCTATGGTTGAAATATTTGATGACAGGTCAATGGAAAATCTGCTGGCAAAGGGTTCCATGACAGGAAACAGATGCTTCCCACTGTCATTGAAATATGCAAATTCAGTGGCTATGAAAGCAACAGTTGAAGAATCCACTTGGCATTGGCATAGGAGGTTTGGCCATTTGAATATGCAGAGTCTGAAGTTGTTACAACAACAGGAGCTGGTCTATGGTCTGCCTGAAATTGGAAATGCAAACAGAATTTGCCAAGTCTGTGCAATTGGAAAATCCCACAGAGAGGCTTTTGGTAATGAGAAAATTTGGAGAGCTAGTCTACCTCTGGAGCTGGTTCATTCAGATGTTTGTGGTCCAATGCAGACCACATCCATAGGTGGAAACAAATATTTTTTGACTTTCATTGATGACTGCACCAGAATGTGCTGGGTGTACTTCATGCAATTCAAGTCAGAAGTTTTCAACATTTTCAAGAAATTTAAGGCTATGGTAGAACTACAAAGTGGATACAAACTGAAGAAACTTAGGAGTGACAGAGGTGGGGAATATTCCTCTGCTGAATTTCTGCAGTTTTGTGAAGAAATTGGGTTGGAAAGACAACTAACCATGGCCTATTCACCTCAGCAAAATGGGGTTGCTGAGAGAAAGAACAGGACCATTGTTGAGATGAGCAAAACAATGATGAAAGAGAAGAAACTACCATACAAATTTTGGGGAGAGGCAGTGAATACAGCTGTCTATATCCGGAATAGATGCCCCACAAAAGCTTTAGATAATGTCACTCCATTTGAAGCTTTTAGTGGAAGAAAGCCTGGGGTTAAACACTTAAAAGTGTTTGGTTCTATATGTTTCTATCATGTGCCTAATCAGTTGAGGTCTAAACTGGAAGATGCAGCTGTTAAGTGCATTTTTGTTGGCTATGGCAAATGTGAAAAGGGGTACATAGTGTACAATTTGCAAACCAACAAGATCACTACATCTAGAAGTGTGATCTTTGATGAGAACTCACTATGGGATTGGGACACACAAACTGTTGATTCTGTCACAGTTCAGATTAGGCCTGAAGACACTTCCAGAAGTAGTGAAGAGGAGCATGAAGAAACAATGATAGACATTTCCAGTCCACCTCAAGTAACTACAGCTGCTACTAATGTTACTTCACCAAGTGATTCTCCAAGTTCTACACCTGTAAAGCTTAGAGACATCACTGAGATTTATGCTAGATGCAATATGAGCATCATTGAGCCAGAGAACTTTGCTGAAGCATCAAAGGATAAAGCTTGGCAAAAGGCAATGGAAGCAGAAATGGATATGATTGAGAAAAATGAGACTTGGGAACTAGTTGATAGACCAAGTGATAAACCTGTGATTGGTGTGAAATGGGTTTATAAGACCAAATTGAACCTTGATGGCTCAATACAAAAGCATAAAGCTAGGCTGGTGGTCAAAGGCTATGCACAAAAGCCTGGAATCGACTTCAATGAGACATTTGCTCCTGTGGCCAGACTTGACACAATTAGAACTCTCATAGCTTTGGCAGCTTAAAAGGGGTGGAAATTATACCAATTAGATGTCAAGTCTGCATTCCTAAACGGTGTGCTTAAGGAGGAAGTCTATGTAGATCAACCGGATGGTTTTGTAACTACAAACTATGAAGACAAAGTGTACAAGTTGAAGAAAGCCTTGTATGGTTTGAAACAGGCTCCAAGAGCCTGGTATGAGGAAATCAATGCCTACTTTATTAGCTGTGGTTATGTCAGAAGCACAAGTGAGGCTACTTTGTATTGCAAGACTAAGGAAGGCTCTGGAACTCTAATAGTCTCAATCTATGTTGATGACATTGTGTATACAGGCAGCAGTGAAGAATTAATTGATGAATTCAAGACTGAAATGATGAGAAGGTATGAAATGACTGATCTAGGCCTTTTATATCATTTCCTTGGTATGGCAGGGATTCAAACTGAATCCTGCATTTTCATAAATCAAAAGAAGTATGCTCTGACTTTGCTGGACAAGTTTGGTTTGAAGCAATGTAAGCCGGTCAGTACTCCTCTGGTGGCAACTGAAAAATTGTGCAAAGATGATGGAAGTGATCCTGCAGATGAGAGTGAGTACAGACAGATTGTGGGCAGCCTATTGTATTTGACAGCTACAAGACCAGACATAATGTTTGCAGCTAGCCTATTAGCTAGATTCATGCATTGTCCAACAAAGAAACACTATGGAACAGCCAAGAGAGTGCTGAGGTATATTCAAGGCACCATTGATTTTGGTATTGAATATCAAAAAGGAAAAGAAGCCATTCTAATTGGATATTGTGATAGTGATTGGGGAGGAAGCCAAGATGACATGAGAAGCACCTCTGGCTATGCTTTCTCTTTTGGTAGTGGAGTATTTTCTTGGGCATCAGTCAAGCAACATAGTGTTGCTCTCTCCACAGCTGAGGCTGAGTATGTCAGTGCAAGTGAAGCTACTACACAAGCAATATGGTTGAGGTTTGTTCTAGAGGATTTTGGAGAATTGCAAACTGATGCAACTCCATTAATGGTGGACAACACTTCTGCCATTGCAATGACAAGAAATCCTGTTTTCCATCAGAAAACCAAACACATCAACCGTAGGTATCATTTCATCCGAGATGCTTTACAAGATGGAGTGGTGGACTTGAGATACTGCATGTCTGAAGAACAAGTGGCTGACATTTTCACTAAAGCTCTGCCTAAAGACAGGTTTAACTATCTTAGAGGAAACCCCAACGGTGGGTTCCGTCACCAAGCGCCATTTCTGCTTTTTTTTTTTTTTTTTTTTTCTTTCTGAGAGATGGATTAATACATTCATTGGTTCATCCCATTTTAAAATTAAAAGTTAGTTGGTTTGATCTTTGTTTCCTTCTTTTATATTCAAGTCTATTGCTCCTGCCTTTCAAGACATGGACTAGAAGATCCCCATTAAAGACAATCAGAATATTATCTTACCCTTTTTGGCCATCAAGTAAAATGCTCAAATACCTTTTGATTTTCTGTTGTCAATGTTTGAGAAGTTATCAGGATATTTGGTTTTCATGCCCCAAAAAAAATGGTTGAATCTAAAATAAGTGGAGCAAGAAAAAAGAACCAATGCTTTGGTCTATCTGTGTATTCTAAATTTGGAAAGAAAAAGAAAAAAGATGATGAGCTTTTTGGTATAGTGCAGGCTGCGTACAATATTGGGGGCCAAGTTATCAGTGCGAATGCCATAGAGCAATCCATATTTGGCTTCCAAACACCCTGAATTGGACGGGTACTTACTCACCATACTCTCTCTGATAATGCAACAGGAATGCTGACATCCATTGAATTATTTCATTTATTTCATAATTTAAATGGTGTGGCAAATCATTTGAGCTCTTCTTATGAATGACAATTTGAACAGTGGATTTTCATTTCTTTCTTTTTTTCTCTTTCGTTAATATGAATAAGAAATACCGTGTTTTAGAATACTCATTTGATCTACTTTTGTGTTTCCAGTGGCTTGAAACCCTCCTTTCAACTGCCTGGAGGAAAAAATTTGGTGAAGACAGACAACTTCGCAATTCCAAATTGGGTCTTCTGGTTTCTGAACCCCTTGTTTGCTTTGCTCTTTGTACTGGAGCCTTTTCTGATCCTGTGGTAACCACTTTGCTTTTATTGGTCCTCTTTTCACATTATATTGAAGATTTAATATATAATTGTCTAATGAATGTTAGGTTCTTATTTTCAGTCTTTTCCCCTAAAGCTACACATGTTTATTGGTCAATTACAGTGCTTTGGCACATGATTTTCCCTTGAAATTTCTGTTCATAACTTATCTTTTCTGCCTTATCTCTATGTTTAAAGAAATCCGGTGCTGCTGCAGAAAACTACTTTTTAAAAACAGAATAATTTTTTTTATAATCAAAAGCATATGGTAGCAACTTTTACTACTAAATTGTTTTGATTGTAAATCATTCTTCTAAAAACACACTCTGATCAGTGATATACTGCTACCACTATATATTGCTAACGGCATTAACGTTTGCTTGTCAATTACTTGTAGCTAAAAGTATACACAGCCTCAAATGTTAGAGATGAACTTGAAGAGGCAAAGGAGGAGTTTATTAAAGCAAATGTAGTGGTAAAGAAGTGAAGGAAAGTTTTTCTGCCAAAGATACTTGAAAGGTTTGCAAGAGAAGCATCTTTTGGCTCTGATGATCTTCTCAAATGGGTCAGTGAGAATGCTGATAAGAAGCTTAATGATTCAATACATAAATGCATTGACAGTAAATCCAGCAAGAAGGCATTTCAGATCATAGAGTGGGTGCCATACAATTCAAGGTTCCGGTATGTATTCTCCAAGGAACTATCTGAGAGACCATGGTGGTCGTTATTCATTCCAAATGCTGGAAGAAACAAACCTGACTGACCACTTGAGGAAGCTAGTAGCTCATCAGACTGGTCAATCAAAACCTTCTAATTGTTTTCTTGTTGTGCATCTGATCTTTTCGTGTTTTGAACTCTAGTTTCTTGCCCTACAAGCCTCCATCTCACAAGTACCTTGTACTAACCAGGTAGTTTCGATCTAACAAGCTTACCATTACTTGCAGCTGTTGTATAATTCTAGTTTCGCACCATATTTGTACATTAATAAGGTTGCTTGGTTTATGCAGTAAGGCAGTAAAGTGTAATTCTTTGTCATTTCAACTTTATCCATGCTTCTAAATTCTAATGGCAGCACTGTATGAAATTATCACCCAAAAAAAAGAAGGTAGAATTAGAAGTAGAATCAACTTCTAAATTCTAATAGAAAATTATCACAACAACCAAAAAGTAGAATTAAAGAACTGAATTGGAACAATAAATCCGATTACATGAAATGAAATTAAGAATTTAATTGGAAGAACAATGAAATGAATCAGATAAAATACATGAACATTTCAATGCGGAAACCCTAAACTCCACGTCATCATCATCATCGGCTAGGACTAGGACTATGCAGGCAAGGAGAAACGACACAGAGGGCAGAAGTGGCTTTTCTCCAACCACTCCACGATGCAAGCCTCGTGGTAAATATGCGAACATGGCAGACCACGACCTTCCGAACCCACTGCAATCTCCGCTATACAAACCGAACAACAAACCCCAGCCGTTTCCACTCTCACCCTCTCCAGCTTCTCAATTGCGGATTTACTCGCCGGTACAAACGCCGGCTGCACTTCATCATCCGCGGCCACGTCCTCAACGATCGCATCAATCTTGATGCACGCCTCCATATGCACACGTAACCCCCGGCTGCTGCTGCTACACACTCTCCCAACAAGACTCCGTGAGGCATCATGGACTATAGTAGCAGCGACGCACCGAAGGTCCTGGGAGGAGACGTGGATAGACTTGGATAGCTCGTTGGATATAGTAGCCAAAATCGATGACGTGGATCTGTCGTCCATTAGTAGGTCAATCTCGATTTTGTCGTGGTAATCGAAGCTCTCGGAATGTTGGCCCATGTGATCGTCTTCTAACATCATTAATTTGTAATGGTCTTCCAAATCCTCGTCGTCCTCTAAATTCGAGGGCAACACAATTTGTGTGACAGTGGCATTGATGTCTAGCCACAATTGAGATTTCATGGGAGTTTCCGGTAATTCGGAGACTTCGAGGATACGTGTGGCGTAATAGGGATCGCCCAACATCTCCCAATACTCATCGGCCATAACAACAAGAAGAGCAGCGAACTCTAAGAAAAATGGAAAAAGGAAGAATGCGGGTTGAAAGGAGACGGTGAGACTTAAAGTGAGGCGTTGAGAATAGAAATGAGAGATGCACGGCTGGCTAGCTATTAGGATATATATACATATACTAGTTTCCTAGTTAGATAAGGATTTTGGGGTTCTTGCTTGGCAATCAAGTCACGCGGGTTCTACTTTTCTAATTAATTATGTTTTTTTTTTTTTAAACCGAAACTCAGGATTCCTTTTTTTTTTAATTTGTTGGAATTTAAACTCAGGATTCAGAGATGTATTTTCAGATTATCAGTTATGATTTTGTACAGCTGTTCCCGCATATCACGACTTAGACAAGTATGTCATCAAATCAAATCCCACATCTCGGATACGAAAAAGTTGAGTGGGATATGTCTCCGACTCTCTTATCTCCACATACTGTCTTTCTTTCCTTTGGCTTTTGTTTTTGAAAAATGTCTCTGCTCGGCCCTCGCTCATTTTCTCGGCCTCAACCTCTCCGATTTACTCTATTTTCTCCCTCCCTCTCTGTTTCTCAAGTCTTACTAATGAAAACTTGCTTTTGTTGGCGTATCAAAAAACCGTCCACGCACAAGCATTGTGTTTGTAAGGGGCAACAAAAATTATCTAATTATTCCTTAGTATTTAAGAATTTTGATTATTACTTGCAGGTCATATGCCCGGATGGAGAGCCAATTCCAACATATAAGAGGGCTAACGACGCTCCAGGAAGGAGATCTTCGCCTCTTTCACCAGACGGCCTAGCTTCGTCACTGGGACCCACTTCTCCTCGTCCTCGCGCCGGCCAGCACCACGCCTGCCAGCCACCACGTCCTCTGTCACCGCCTCGCCCTCGCCCACCGAACCCGCGCCCGAAGCCTCCACGTTCTCCGCCGCCGCCTCTCTCAGCCATTGTTTTGCTCTACTTTGTTTTGTTTGAGACTCACGCGGCTGAAAAATGAAACGGTAGATGAGAATAAAAGACTGATCTGTTTTCTTTTGAACATAAACGACGTCGTCTCACTCGCGTTAGGGTTAAAGGGCTCAAGATCAAAGGGACGACAAAAGTCCACAAGAGAGCTGGGCCACATTCCAGCCGTGCTAAAATAACTAGCTCAATAAAAGACTGAAGCAAATTTAACAGCGATTATTTTTATAATACAGCAATGTCAAATTAATCCTAAAATCTAATGGTATTTTAAGTAAGAGTGATTGTTGTTCAATTATCTTACTTTCGGCGTTTTAAATAGGAGTGATTGTTGTTCAATGATCTTACCCAAGGAAGAGCAACACGATGATTGGTGCTCTAAAAGGGATAGATAGAGCTTCATTTAGAGCTCCGATCAAATCTAAATGGTATCCCAATAATTGAGGCTCTAAAATACAAAATGAATGTATGGGGCCATTGGTTAGGGCTCAAAATACAGGGGAGCTTCTATAGTGAGTGGAAAGTTATAAGGGGTATGTTTGAGGGGTATCTAAGAGCCGTTTGATAAAATTCAACGGTGAATTTTTAATGTTGTCTTTTTGGTAAAACCGGGTTGAAATTACCCATACCCAAAGAGGCAATCCGAAAGTGCACAGCACGCTCTTTCATCCTAGTTAACCCTCCTTCCCCGCAGGCCACCCACTCTGCAATATGTTCTTCTCTCTCTCTCTCTCTCTCTCTCTCTCTCTCTCTCTCTCTCTCTCCATCTCTGGTTTGTGGTTATCAAAGAACCAAAATCCATTCGGCAAATATCTTGCAACCAACACAGACACAACGGAGGGTTTTGTGTCTTTTTTTATTATTGACACTTTATCACCTCAAAAATTCATTTTCTGACGCCCAAGTTCTCCTAATTCCTATCCTCTCTCGCACTCTCCCAAATCTTGCCTCAGCTCCAGCTCGCCAACCATCTCGCTACTGTCCAATCCCGTTCTCCACCCATCCATTGTCATAATCCAGCACTCCTCAAATTCGGAACCCTAGTTTGACCCTATCCAAGCCGCCGCAACTCAAGACCTCCGTCGTCGACCTCCACGGCGAAGCTACTATCGCGACTCCACAACCAAGCCACAGTCGTGACCTCCGTCGTCGTTCTCCACAGTGGTGAGTTCTGATATTGGTTTTGTACTCTCTGTCTGTTATAAATTCTTTGATCCCACTTTCTTATTATTGCAACAGTATGGGCATTCATGGCGCTGCTCCGGCCTTCTCTCCTTTGCTCTCCAACTATAAGTCCTCTTCTTCTCCATCTTCAAATTTCAGTACTCCTCCTGACCTGAACCACCTACTTCTCTGGTTCTCTTCTTCTTCATGTCATTCAATTTCAATTTTTTTTTCTTTCTAAATTCTACTTTAGGGATTTAGGAATTAGGGATTCAGTTGGGCATTTAGAACTTAGGGGTTAATTTTAGAAATTCTAATTTAGGGATTCATTCAATGCCTAATTTATGAGCTGTGGCTTTATGAATTATCAAGTGGACTACTTGTTTTTAATTGATCATTGATAATGGTATTATTGTAGTTTTTAATTGATCTTTGCATATTTCAGATTTTAGCCTTACAATTTTAGTGGATGGATGTGTAGACAGGTTATTAAATTCTTCTAGTATTAATGGATTGTGTTACTAAATTACCATGTACCTACGCTCTTGGTTGACATGGTTGTTCTGAATTGTAAGATTAGCTTACTATTCGATGGACCCATGTTGTTAAAATGTTAACTCGCAATTGTACGGGCCAATTAGTAGTATAGCAAGACAAGTACGAGGTCGTACCCACGAGGACTGAGAAGTTAAAATTAGTTATGTACTTAGATTACCAAATTCAAGAAAGTAGGAGGTTAAGTCTAAAATAGAATTTAAAGCAAGAGTGGTTGTAATTGTTGAACAAATGAGGCAAAACGAAATTTCAAACAAAGCAAGGTGAACAAATGTAACAAAGAGTACTTTTGTAGGCTGGAAAACAGATTGGGAGACTAGGGCATTCGATTCACCATAACAATTTAATTCTGGGTTATAAGGAGTCAAGTGACAAGTCTCATTCGAATTCAAAGATTGATTCTAGCTAAAGTATGATTAGGCCATGGTGTCTGGTCCGAACCTTGTGCTCCTAATTCCCTAACTTGATCATTTGTTGTCTAATCTAAATTAAGCATTAGGAACCCATTAAGCATAGAAGAACAAGTTAAACAACCAAGCATGTATCTAATCCCTGTTGTCGAATGTCCATACATACTTTTCTTATTCATAGTTCACTTAAAATCAAAGCATGGTGTCTACTCTTGATTCAAACCAAGGTAGCTAATATACAAGTTCTAATGGTGATCAATCATCCAAACAAGCATATTAACTGATAAGCATAAAGAATAGGAATATGAATCATGAATCAAACTTGAAACTCAAAACTTCAACTTATAAACCCAGAATATTCATGTTGGGTTACATCATAGCCCTAGTTATGAATTTAGCTACTCATAATGGAAATGAAACTTAAGCAAAAATGAGAAAACATATTGAATGCAATAAGAGTAGAGAAACCCAATTCTGAAGTTGCTTGTGGTTTCCAAGGCTTCTCCAGGTGCTTATCCACGTCTAATGCTACTCCAAGAACTTTCTCATGTCTAGAGTATGGCAACTAAAGAGGTGATTTGGGATGAGTTTGGGTGGTTGGTGATGGCAGAGAAAGAACAAATTCGTAGGAAATGGAAGGAAGGCTTGTTGGAGTTTTCCTTCTGGTTTTGGGCTCAATCAAGTGATATAGGATGGCTGGAGTGAATTATTGGTGAATGGAGTGACTCCTCTCTACTTGAGTAGCTGACACACCTCCCTCAATTACTCAACATGCCAGGTCTAAAGTCAAGGAAAGACCTCCCTTAATTGCTCAACATGTTAGGTCTAAAGTCAAGGAAAGCTGTGGTGAGTCACATGGCTCTCCTCTGCACTTGAGTAGCTGACACACCTCCCTTAATTACTCAACATGCCAGGTCTAAAGTCAAGGAAAGCTGTGGTGAGTCACATGGCTCAAAGAAAGTATCCAAGGCTCAACAACTGGAAACTGCAATCCTAAGCTTGGTGTGCATATGGGCTCACGAATTGGGCTCAACTTAATTATCTGATGCATTTGAGTAGTCCATCTTGAAGTTCAGACTCTCATCTTTCCAACCACATATTATTTGGGCAAATCCAAGTTCGGAGGAAGATGTTAAGGCCGAAATGAGTTGCTAACCCAGTCTGCTCGTTTTTGCACCATTTTGCATCTTTTCTTATCCAAAGACACCATTGTTACCTAAGGCCCAATGAACTGAATGATAAACAGAAAAAGGGATTAAAAGCATATGTTTGACTCAATAACATAACCAAATCATAAGCAAGAAGGGTAAAAAATGATATACAATTGTGAACTGATCAAATACCCCCAGACCTAGATTTTGCTAGTCCTCGAGCAAAACAAAAGAGAATAAAGTTGAAAACAAAACAAGAAGTTAACTAAACCACTTCTGAAGGTAACTCGATTGCAATGTGCATATGCAACAAGCCTTTAAACCTCTCGGCATCCCTAATCGGAAGAGTTGTGTCTCCTGAGGATTTAACAGAAACGATACCCATAAACGCTTTACTGACTCTCTAACACAAAAAGGTTAGAAAACTAACTTTGAAAACAACTAATGAAAGAAAACTTTAATCATGCATCCAACACCATAGAGTTGCCAAGATAGATGATCAATAAGTGTGTAAAGTGGAAGCTATAGCTCAAAGGCACACGGCTTCAAAGTAAACATACTCAAATCTTGAAGGAAGAACATGCTTCAACTCTAATTCTCACATCTAGCACTCAATCACTCAGAACCTATGGTTTTATTCTCTCAAACAAGCATAAGTGAGTATATGAAATAGAAGCACAATATTTGGTTAGATCTCATGAAGGGAATCAAATACTAAGAGTAGAGATACACACATACATACCAGCACCCATGAATACATCCTCAAAGATCAGCTAGGTCTTTCACAAGGTTGCAATGAAAGGCTAAGGTTAAGGAAAGTGGAAGAATTGGAAGGAACACAACTAACTTAAGAACATACCAAGGTTGCATTCTTCATTGATCTGCAAGGTGTCATTGATTTAGAATGGTATGGCTGCAACTTCATAGCATCATCTGCCATAGACTTCATATTTCACATTTAGATCAAATCGAAACACTTTCTCTTTATCTTTCTCTTTTTTTTTCTTTTTTTTTTTATATAGATTCGCACCAATTTACATTTGGGCATGTGGCAGCAACCTCCTTGCTTCAAACTTTATCTTGACACACCTTGGTATATTTCTAAGCTATAGGGTATGGCTATAATAGGTTAAATATCTCTGATTGAGATACAAAGTTAGGGGAATTATGAGGGTGATAGAAGAAAAAGGCTTGTAGTGTTTGGTTGCAAGAGAGCTGATGGAACACACGAATGGGTAGGGTGAAAAGAAAGCACATAATATGGTTATACACGCAGAGCCTAGCATCACTTCAATGAGTTCATTCATGGGTGAGAGCACGCACCTGATATCTGCAAAGAGAATCATCCTTAGTATTCAACCAAAATGGAATAATGAGATCATTTAGAGTGAATTGAAGAAAAGAAGTAGAGATGAGGAATAGAAACACTTTAAACCCTCTCAAGAAAGCAATTAGGCTCGAAATAGCTCACTAGGGTATTCTCCACTATTTTCCTTCAAGAATCTGAGCATGGTACTTTAGCCACCAGAATTCTAAGAGCAAAAGCTTTGATATGAAAACCTCAATGGCAGCTCCATAGCATTGGTTGTATGAAAGTGACAAGCGAACGAAAATTGTACACACAAATGAACAAAAATTGAAAACCTCCCCCCCAGACCTGAATTGAACATTGTCCTCAATGTTAAAGCATAACAAAGATGAGTGAGAACATGTGAATAATAAGGGGAAAGTTTAAGACAAAGTATTAGAGAAACTCCCTCTTGATGCGATTAGGTCGACCGCTGCCAAGCACCTTATTCTTCAACACATGGGTTGCCTCCCAAGAAGCGCCTTGGTTAATGTCTTGGCAAGACATTATGCCATTAGCTAACTTGATTGTACGAAGGGAAGATGATCCACCACATGACCAGTTTGAATTCCAACTGACACTTCCTCATAGAATGGCTTTAAACGTTGTCCATTTACTTTGAAAGTCGAGCCATCTTTAGGATTTTGAATCTCCACAGCTCCATAGGGAGATACATTGACCAGGGTGAATGGGCCAAGCCACCTAGACTTCAATTTTCCTGGAAAGAGACGCAAACGTGAGTTAAACAAAAGAACTGACATACCTTTGGTGAATTCTTTCCGTTGAATGTTCCTGTCATGGTAACTCTTGGTACGTTCTTTGTATAGCTTTGTATTCTCATAGGACTCATGTCGAATTTCTTCCAATTCATTGAGCTGAAACTTTCTAACATGGCCGGCCTTGTCCAGATCAAAATTCAACTTCTTGATGGCCCAAAAAGCATTGTGTTCAAGCTCCATTGGCAAGTGACATGCTTTCCCAAATACAAGACGATAAGGGCTCATTCCGATGGGAGTCTTATATGCAGTCCTATAAGCCCATAATGCATCATTGAGCTTGGCAGCCCAATCTTTCCTTGTAATATTCACCACCTTCTCTAGGATCTGCTTAATTTCTCTGTTGCTTATTTCTACTTGACCAGAAGTTTGAGGATGATATGGTGTAGAGACTCGGTGGGGGATATTGTACTTCTTCATGAGTGCTTCAAATAGTTTGTTGCAGAAGTGGCTGCCTCCATCACTAATGACAGCCCTTGGAGTACCAAACCTTGTGAAAATATTGTCCCTCAAGAACTTCAGGACCACCTTATGATCATTGGTTTTTGTGGCTATGGCTTCCACCCATTTAGACACATAATCAACAGCAACAAGTATGTAGGTATAACCAAAGGAAGATGGGAATGGTCCCATGAAATCAATACCCCATACATCGAAGAGTTCCACAAAGAGAATGTTCTTCAATGGCAGTTCGTTCCTGCGGCTTATGTTTCCCATCCTTTGACACCTATCACACTTAACACAAAAATTAAATGCATCTTT
>NC_047654.1:6334734-6352234 GCF_902201215.1 Prunus dulcis
CCAGATTGCTTTGGCAATAATACGGAAATAATAGTTTAAAGTTTGAAGATCATCTAGAGGCCGATATAAGAGTAAAATCTTGAACCGGCCGTGTGTTCGTAAAAAAGAATTAAATTTTGCGGTAAAATTCATAAAAACTGGGGGGCAATGTTTGGACCTGGTTGAAATTTGACCGGGTCAGGCCCGAGATCCGACAATTAAACTAATAGTGAGTCCAAACTATATTTCGGTGGGCCTAATCAATAAGGTCGGATAGAAGCCCAAAGTCATAAATGTAGCAGAATATCTACATGTGGTGGAATACACCAATGTGGCCGAACACATCAATATGGCCGAGAGCATAAAAGTGGTCGAAAGCCTATATGCGGCCGAAAATGTAAATATGGTGGGAAGACTAAAAGCAGCCGAATACATAAAGTCAATCAATGCTTAAATAAGGAGAGAGATAATCCGTAGGAGGATTTTCTCATAGGTTACAATTCAAATATGGAAGGAATTACGCCAGCTTGATGGTCAACTGAAGTTATTGTAGAAGAGCTCAAGATGGAAGGAAAATCAAATCAAATATTATTATTCACATTAAATCACACGCATGAGACAAGGGATTGAAGATATTCTTGAGCAAGTATGATTGATTTGAAGGCCAATTGAGAATTGACGACTGACCAAATTGAGACGCACCAAAGCCCCTATAAATACCAAGCTTATGGAAGAGAGAAAAGGGTCCCGACACAACACACAACTTGTCATTTTACATTCTCTTCGATTTCTATCCTAGGAGTAGCATAATGTAGCCATAGTCTGTTCTTATTTTTTCCGCTCTAGTTTCCGTAGATTTCAATTATGCCTTTACGTTCTTGTTCTTGTTTTTCAATTCTATTTTAATTACAATAATTTCAATTCACGTTGTCTTTACTGTTCTTCGTAATCTAGTTTACTTTCCGCCCTTTACTTTACACACTCGCATTTCAATTATTTAATTTTTACAATTTACATTACGTACTCGTCTTTATATTATTTAATTTACCCAATTTTCATTACGTACTTGTCTTTACATTCTTTATTTTACGCACTTTAAATTACGCACTCGTCTTTAAATTATTTATTTTACGTACTTTACTTTCTGTACTTGTGTTTCAATTATATTTAAATTCAAGCACCTTTTACTTTACGCACGTGTTCTTCGTTCCATTACATTTCACCTTCAATCTACATCTCCATCCACTCCACATCATTTGGTCGCTCACATAAAGCCTTGAACCCAAGGTAGTGAAAGAACCTAGGCCTTGAGGAGGTTCCTTGCTCGGCCGAACAATCATTTGATTAAAGTCAGATCTCGAACGCAACATATCCATCTACTCACATTCCATTCAAGCCCAAATTCGAGGCTTGGTGGTGGCACGCCCAGCACTCAAAAGAAGAAGGACCAAAAACTCCTTCCATCGACTTACCAATTCCAAATTCCCAGTTGAGGTTGTAGTTGCCCTACTTTGAGCAACATCATCAGATGGTTCTTGTTTATTGCTTACTCCACTTCTTTAAAAAGTGCTAATGTTCTTTGCTTGCCTTCTCGGGGGCCTCCTTCTGCACTCAGGATCATCATACAAAGAGAATTATTTTTTACGTTAACTGGTCATTGTGGTAAATGGTCACATACAAACTTCTTATCAAATTAGTTTTATATCCAAAATGTAACTGAGCATAAAGTAAGGAAAAAAGAATCAGAGCTTTAATGTTACAGGCATCAGAGTGAGCACTCCTCAAGCCAATGATGATCATGAAAGATTGGTTCATATCTAGATAAGAATACATTAGACTCAAGACATTTTCACTTTGTTTAAGAACTGTGGCATGGATCATGATCGACCAACGCTTTAAGACCATCATTAACTGCATGCACTATATCCTGAATATATATGGTTCAAAGTGTAATATTCAATCGTGTATGTGCAGACATGTATAACTCGTTAATGTTTATTTCATAAGTAATACCTTTTCTGGTAAATCAAGGATTCGATAACAACTCAATGAAGTCTGATCTTGAACCAAAAATTTCTCTTTGAACTTTCTTCCATTCATGTTGTAGGTGTTGAATCTCTTTTTTGGCCTCCCCTCCATGTGTAGAAAACCTTGTTTAAATTAAGCTCTCCGACGACAATAGTATACACATGATATGTATTTATGCTTCTGGTATAAGAAGCTATGGATATGAGATGGAGAAGACTGTAATGAAAGTGGGAAAAAGCTTGAGAATTCTGCAGTGGCTGAAATGCATATATATAGGAATGAAACCAATTCTGGAACTTCCGAGTGCCAAAATCTAAACAGTGATGTCAAAATCACTACACTATCAAAAGTGAATCCAACCATATCTACTCAAGATTTTGAGGTTAGATCTCGTTGGGCCCTTCTTCACAACAAATTATAGAATGATACGGTATCACCACGTTAGCTCGTGATACTCCCATTCAAAATTTGTGACGTATCTAAATTTTTACAAGCTGAATTTAACCCTTATTTTTATCTTAAAAATTAGAAAACTTGAAAGAAAGAATAAAAAGCCAAGCAATCACCTCCCTGAATGATAATGCCCCAGCCCAACTGCCTGCCATGGAAATGTATCATAAGATTTTAGACTTCTTGACCTTCGAAATTGTATGTTCTTGGCCTTGCAAGACCATAAGGGGTTTAGTAAATCCCGTAAAAACATAAACCCACCTCCTTCTAGATCCTCAATGTATTTCGTTGAACCCTAGATTGAGAGAGAGGCCTATGTGTAATTATTAGGTCTGTTAGATTCTCAAGCATCCTTTTCACGTTTAAAGTTGTATTGTGAAATTGAAGTGAAGAAATATGAAATATGGGAATAAACAAAGATGAGCGACATCGATGGCAGACAGTGAGGGTGGAAGGCATTGTCGGCGAGGAAGGTGGTTGTTAATTAGGGCTGCTCCTTTTTCCTTTTCTTTTTCCAGTTCTTTTATTTTTTAAAGTGAAAATGCAAAAATAAATTTTTAAATCCACCCGTATAAAGAGTTTGATTTTTATTTTATTTTATAATAATATAATTGTCAGTGACAAGTTTTGGATGGGAGTATCACGAGGTGAGGTGGCGATACCGTAACATTTTATAATTTCTCCTTTTTAACACGAGCAGAAACCATTTTATTATGTTTCTTCAACACGCACGTAAATTAACACAAACAAAGTGTACGAGAAGCTGTTAGTATGATAAAGTTTCAACTAATATGTTGAAATAAAATTGGATGAGTTCAGTTAAAAATAAGTGAGATGAAACATAAAGAGTCAAATTACGATGTTACAATCAATTATTGTTACCTAAAAGTAGATAAAAATAGTCGGATTAGTGAAAGTCGCAGAACGAACCGGGGGGGGGGGGACTCTACTTGTTTACACGATCCATGTATTCAACTTCGATTCTTAATGATATTGGGCCTTAATGATATCTCTTTTGATATATTGTTCATGCATCTTGGTTTTTAGCTAACTCGTAGAATCTAATTGGTTGCCATCTACATTTAAATTTATACGAAAAGTAAAGAGTTAGTTGTTCCTACCGTATACTTTTTATATGAATCTTATATTGGTAAAATGAGAGAAGATAGAATGACATTGTGTTTTATAAAATGTTCGTGCATCTTGATTACATACCATTTATAGTCATGTTTATATGGGAATTATTCGGTAAAAGGGAAAATAATCAGTTGTAGAATATAAGTTGGTTAACATTTATATTTAATTTCTATTTATGCGTCATCTTGGTTTTGCCCTAATATGCACAACCCAAATCAGTTACCATTTATATAGTGAATTTTATACGGAAAATATTACCGGGAAAATAATTTGGTGTACTTACTGTTTGGGCCAAAAGCAACCACACGCCAGCCCACTTCTCACAAAAGCCCACAAAACAGAAGAAACGGAGGACTGGGTTTTGATTTGAAAGTAAAAACCCCAAAACCAAATCAAGAAAGGGCGCATGTCTTTTACAAAGTGGCAGAGTCGTAAAAACGTCGAGATTAAGTGGCAATCCACCATTGACGTAGATCAATAAAACAAATCAAAAGAAAAATTGGATTTGGCCCAGCTTCTGATCTCAAATCCTGGAGTGCAAAATCAAAAGACCTTTTTTGGAAAGCCTATGTTCAAAATTCACGTGACTACTTGACTTAGAAAAGTCAACAAATTCAACTATCATGGAGGAAGTGGTTGGAAATTAAATGAACGCCGGTCATTTGCAAAATTTTCTCTGTAACTCTGAAGCTAAAAGATCAAAATCCTTTTTTATATTCAGAAGAAAAATCTGCTCCAAAGAAAGGCACTATTTTCAAGAGATAAGCATATCACATTTGGGAAATAAGTAGGAAATCAGGGAAGTGATTGCCTTAGGGACTGACTAGTGAGAGCTTATCTGCCAAAATTGATAAAACCCATCTTTCTTACATTAAAAAAAATGAAAGATCTTTTGAGAAATTTGCCGCCCATTGTTAAAACAAAGAAGCCCTACTCCAAAAACATTTCTTATAAATATAAAGAGAGGGTGAATAGAGCACAGACACAAAAATTCAACAATCAATCAAACAATCAGAAATCAACCAAAGGCAAAAAACTCAAAATGATCACTTGATCACTGAGAACCTTCAAACAAACTGGAGCAACCAAAAGCTCATTTGAGCCACAAAAGAAGCCAGCTATAGATCAAAACTTCCAAAGTTCAGACTTAGAGAAATAAGTCATTCAAAACGCGACTTCTCCCGTTACAAATTTGGTTCAACAAAAGCCAAGACAAGCAGAGTTTGAGTTTTCACAAATATGAAAACCTCAAAAAAATTTACAATGCAGTTCCAGCTTATTAAGTCCTCAAGTCCAACCACTTCTGCCCCTTCAGACTAAAGAAGCCGCAGTTCTACCCGCTCAAAAGCCTCACAAGGCTTGAAGTAGATTAAAACTCTGCCAAAATTGAACTTTGGTATCGATTTACAGCTAAAGCTAAGCAATTGAAGTTGTTAACAGCTCAGTCCAGCATAAATGTACTCGGTCCAGCCCGGATCAGAAGTTTCTACCCAGGCAGAAATGGGATTCCAGCCGTCTTTTTTTTGTCTTTCTAGAGTTGATTTTTCCCTTTTTAATTTTGTAGAAGGCAGTTCTGCCTAAAACAGTCCACTTTATAATCATCTATTTGGCCAGAACTACCAATTTTATACTGTGATAAATTATGAAGTCCTCACCAGTCTGAGGCAAGAAAAGAACTTACTTGGGAGATATTCCTCATCCAAATTCACAATCGCTTTTTTAGAAATCAGTAACTTGGGGCGCAAGTTATCTGTTTCAAAGAAGTCTGCTACGATTTTTCATTGCTAGCAGTGGCATGCTCGCACACCAAAGAAAGTTGGTTTGTTGACCAGTCAATGGTTTTCAAGGCAATGGGGAACTTTGCCCTTCCATCACAAGAGTAAAAACAAAACGGGTGAACACTTACCACTCACCATTTATATGTAAAATTATAAGGAAAGTATTAGATAAATTAGAAACCATATAATCACTTCTTTTTTTTAAGGATTTTTTCTATTAAAAGGGCAATAATATCCTAACTCACACATTCTACATGGATGCTAAAGACCTGTTATGACGTTCAATATTGGGTAATGACATTGCTTTTGATTTAGTTTTTCCCTAAAATCTAAATTTGTTACCGTTTGCATCGAAATTTTTATGGAAAGCACCGGGTAAACGGAAAAAGGGTTGGTTGTTCCTACCATTTACTATTTATATGAAAATATTGTATGGAAAGTATTGGTCAACTGGAAAGGATAGAATGACTGCCTCAATGACATTATGTTTTATGAAATGTTCATGCTTCTAGATTTCTCCTAGCTTGCATACCATTTATAGTGAATTTTATATCGAATTTTCCAATTGGGTCTAGCCTTATAAAAAAAAGGTCTTGATTTGCAGGCTAGGAGACCTCAATGTCACGTTGGCAGTGTGTGTGAGAAAATCATCCTCATCTTTCTAACTTTAGCAACAACAAAAAAACATTTATATTGAATTTCTTTTTGAAGTGAAACATTTCTATGGAAAGTATTGGTAAGAAAAGATAGAATGACATATTATCACCTTCAATATTGTGCCTTAAATGACATTGCAGTTTATGAGATACTCATGCATAGGCGTGGCAATGGGTCGTGTCGTGTCGGGTTCGTGTCGTGTCGAGATTGTAAACATGTCAGAAATGGTCAACCCGAACACGACCCGTTTAATAAATGGGTCAGAAATTGTCAACCCGAACACGACCCGTTTATAAACGGGTTGACACGACCCAACCCATGTAACCCGCCACCTGTTCATTTTTTATTATAACTAAATTAATAATTTTAACAGTTTGATAAAACTTCCCCCAAATACAACCTAAGTAAATTGTAATAACCCAAAACAAAATATCTAAAAAGAAAGAAAATATCTAAAAAAGTAAGGAAAATATCTTTTAGCAAAAAGACAATTTTACCCTCGCATTATTTAATAGGGAAAAAGTTGACTTTTTGATCGGGAAAGAATTTTGTGATTCCGATTACGCCGTTGCGTAGAGCACGGCGAAACGAATCCGTAGACATGGAGTAGACCCGAATTGGAGTTGTAACGAAGGAGTTATGGTCAAAAGAGTCTCAGTGGCAGAACCGTAAATATTTCGAAGTTCAGTTTTATAAATCCAGCTTTCTTCTCTCTCGAACCATCTCAACCAGCCAACTTCAGACAGCGATTTCTCCCAACTCAGGCCACCGTTTCAGGCAATACCGGTCCAAAACGAACCACCTCACTTCCCTCTATCAGCCCTGCCCCTCTTCAGCCTCCATCCGCTACTGTAGTAGCCGGAAACTGCCACGAAACAGGCTGGTTCCAACAATTTTTCTGAAAATTTTTGGGAGCTCGTTCTCTCAATTCCGACCACCAAATCAATCGAGTAAGGTATGGTTTCTCAGCTATTTTTCGTGTTCTACCTGATGGGTATATGGGTTTCGATCGATTTTAGCTCTAAGGGGTTCGATTTTCGACTTGAAAGCCGCTTGAAACTACTATTTTTGGTCACTTTTTGGGGGTTGTCCAAGAACAAAAGTGACTCCAAATGGGGTGTTTTACCTAGGGTAGGAGTTTGGAGTCTTGGTTTCGAGATTTTTCGGCCACCCGAAATCGCTTTGGACACCCAAAGCTGCCCGCGCGCGCTGGAGCGCGTGGGCGAGGGTAGTGATGTAATTCTGTGCAGTTTTGTGACCCTCGTGTCGTCACGAGCGTGTGGGATTTCGCGGATCTCGATTCGGAGTCCGTTTGAGCCCCGAACGGATTTTCCATATCGCGCGATCCGTGGGTGCAGTGTCGTTAAATATTCGGATCGCGCTGAATTTCGGATATGTCGGTCTACACGATGTCATGATCGTGTAGGATTCGACGGATTACGAATCGGAGTGCCGGATACTCCGGAATCGCGAACCCTGAGGCTAGGGTTTGGATTTTAAGCGATAACGCAATTTTAGCTAATTCGACCGTTCATTTCAGACCCAATTCGCAGAACACGGTTCCCTCGCTGTAAGGAACCTTCAGGGAAGCCCAGATTGGCCATCAGAGATCGTAGACCCACGGGGTCCCGGGTCGGCCGATCAGGCAGTTTATCACTTAGTTGAGCGTCGGACCTTCCCAAAACTGGTCCAAGTGTTTGAAAGGGCTAACGAGGGCATAAGAGTAACTTGGAAGGAGATGCACGTATTTCTAGGAGCCGGGGGCAGGGGGTTTAGTTGAAATTCTTTTTAGTCAGCAGTTATTAATTTAATCTTTATGGGTAATCAGGCACCAGGAGCCCGACAGGATTGCAAAAGAGACCTTCGAAGGGTCGAAGTAGCTCGGACCATCTGTGAGTGGACTTTATTTCATAAATCAGATTTCATGAATGATTTGATGTGATTTTATATAAATAAGTTTTATAAATGAGTTTATATTGATTTTATATAAATAAGTTTTTTGAAATGAATTTATTGGATAAATTTCTTTATTTGATCTTGAGTAAGTTTTATTACGGTTCTGAACATGATCAGTACAGTAACAGTTCTATAAGTCTATGCTGCTTATTTACAAGTTATAGAAACAGAGTTTGAGGTTGGAATCAGATGAGACAGCAGCACAACTTGAGATTTCAGTTATTATTCATATTTTTCTAAAGGAATTTATTTTAAAACCACCTCGTACCCATTCATTTTTGGTGATTACCCAGAGTTGGATCGATGTCTACGGACATCCAGTCCGATTTCAGTTAGTCAGTGCACTTGACTTGCCTCACGAGTTTTCGGGGACGCTCGGACCGTGAGTGCCAGGATTTGCGGCTCGGCAGACTTGGTGTCCCGAGACCTGCCAGGATTGCGGCTCGGCTGACTCTGTGTCCCCGAGACCTGCCAGGATTGCGGATCAGGCTGACTACGGTCCCCTGCATCCTGCCAGAGCGACTCGAGCTGACTTGGTGTCATCGAGGAATCTGCCGGCGGGACAGGCTGATCATAGTCCCCTGATTTCGCCAGTTTGCGGCTCGGGTAGCCTGTGTGACGCCCGAGACCTGCCAGGGAATTGACGGTTATGACAGGGGTACAAATAGGTGGTATTTTCAAAGGATTTTAGGTTTTCTCTTATTTAATTATGACTTTCAGTTATTTTATATCAGCTTCTCCAATTTTTCAGGCATTGATACATTTATACAGTTTTGTTCAGTTATACAAGGTTTGAGTACAGTGCTTTTATACAAGTTTGATTTCAGTGTTTTATACAAGCTTTGATTTCAGTGCTTTTGAATAAAATTTATCGAGCTTGATTATGATTTACATGGAATGCTTTGAGTTTAGAAGGCTTTAAATGGAATGTACGTATTCAGTTTATTTAACAATTTTTATAGTGGGGGTTATTATGATTGTTAAACTGTTTTCAAGAATTCTTATGTTCGGTCCACTCACATCTTCAAACTGTTTTCGTCCCCAGGCTGTAGAAGTACGCGGGATCCACCACCGGACCAATTATAGCTTCCGCACCAAGGTAGAGTTTGTAGAAAATCTTTGAAAACTTGAAAACTTTAAAGTATGCTCTGATATCTAGTATTAGTGGAAAACTGGAGATGAGATCTGTTATTTGAGATGTTCTGGCTGTTGGGATGGATTTACTGATTGTTTAGCAGGTGGAAAATTTTGGGATTGGTCAAAATATAGGGGAGACTCTGCCGAAATTTCGGCAGAAGTCTAAGGGCATTTTAAAGAGAATTTGAAACAAGAAGGATAAAAAGGTCTTTTGTGCCCGACATTCGCCAGGTGTCGGACACGCACAGGACTTGGCTCGAATTCCAAAGCGGAAATTGGGTCGGGTCCTGTCATAAATAATTAAATACAAATATATATTCATTAGTTCAAGTTCAACTCCAAATTGAATAGAAAAGTTCAAGTTCAACTCCAAATTGAACAGAAAAGTTCATATCACTTGCAAATAAAACGGGTTAATGGGTTCGATGCGGGTTGACACGACCCGTGACACGACCCATTAAATAAACGGGTTAGATAGGTATTATAGCGGGTTAGCGGGTTGACCCGAAACCCACCCGTTTATTAAACGGGTCAGGACGGATTGACCCGAAATTGACCTGTTTTTTTATCGTGCGGGTTGAACTCGCTAATTTCTCGTGCGGGTTTCGAGTCGTGTATCGGGTCGTATCCGAAATTGCCACCCCTACTCATGCATCCTTGTTTTGCCCTAACCTGGAGAGTCTAAACTAGGTACCATTTATAGTGAATTTATATGGAAAGTATTGGATAAAACGGAAAGTAATTTGGCATACCTACTGCTCACCATTTCTATGGAATTCTATAATAATTTGGCTTCTCTCCTAAACTTTCCTAACCTTTCAATCGTGGTTATTCATTTCAAATAGAGATAGAAAGGGGAAGTTACCCAGATTGAGATTACTCAAGGAGCAATATGGACGATTGATGCGATAATTCTCGTATGATGAATAATTACTATAGTTTGAACAAAAAGACATTTATAATGTGTAGCATTTATAGTGAATTTTGTGTTGAAAATAGTAGGTAAAGAATAAATTTTGTAGTGCTCAATCATCGTTAGGCCTGTGATTCATGATTTTTTGGGTTTAAAACCAAAGACCGGCTCATGCATTGGACCGTTTAGCTCGATGTGACTAGACTAGTCTAAGTCCACTCAAACCCACGAAGTCCGAAAAGACCTCAATTGTGTTAAGGGATATAGCGAAATTCTATAGTGAGAGTGCCATATATGGATCACTCATGTAGACATTCATATTAGGCACATGATGATTTTATTAAACTTAGTGAATTACTATTTAGATCAATCTTGTGGCTATTATAAAAGTCCACATCTATTGTCCATATATGGCACCCTCACCTAGAAGGATCCAAACCAAGTGTTTTTGGTTTTCTTGTTTTTGGGCTTGAATTGGCGGGAAGTAGGCACGACCACCGTCACCTCTGGGCCCACCACGCAGATTCAAAACCAAGAGAGAGAGTGAGAGAGAGAGATACTTGACTCATCATCAGCTGAAATTAACTACTCAAATTGAATGCTCTCAACGAAATTAACCATTCGCTTACCTTTGTACTTATACTTCACATTATTTGCTTTTCAAATTATGAAAACCTCTTCAATTCTTCAGAATCATTCAAAGTTCACTCTTAAATTCAAGCAATACCCATTCAGAATTACACTTTCTTTCCCTCTTAACCCATTTCACATATACAATAAGCGAATGGTTGGTTTTATGTGTAACATAGCTGAAGAAAAAGAAGAATTTGAAGAACAAGCAGGTGGGATGAGAGAGAATGTAGATTCTTGGGCACGCTCAGCTGTTCATGCCCAACACAGGCGCTGTAAGAGGTGCAATTTTTCAATACTCAAATCAATGTTGTTATTATTATTGTTAAAGTGCATCTTTTGTTTTTCTACGAGGTGGATATTTGCATTTCTATCTCCTTCATTTCATGGTTGGTTATGGACTTTTGTATGTTGTATTATGACATGATGATATTATCTGTTAGGTTAGTATCTATTTTTTTGGCTTTTAAGTTTCTAGTTGAGTTTTTTTCTTTTTCTAAATCCTATTGTTTCTTTAATTTTATTACAAGGAAATGTATTTTCTTTACGTGCTGCATCAGGGAAAGAAAATTCCACTCCAAGGGGTTTGACTGTTTGAGTTCTTTAGGCATCCTTTATTTGTTTTTCTTACAAGTTTTTATTTGTGTTTTGTGATTTTTAAGATAGATTGTTGGCATATCTTAGAACAATGTGATCATAGATGTGTGTGTATTAGGAAGAAAACAATTTGTGAGTAGTGACCATCAAAAGACTTGGGTGAGCCTGTTTTGCAGTGATTGAGTCAAAGAGATTGATCATTTTCTTTCCTCAAACATGTTGGAATCTTCATGTTTCGGTCTGTTTCGGTTTCATTTTTGAAATTTATGTGGTTCTTCCTTTTCTTTACAGTGCTTCTGACAGGAACTTAAATGTTCCAAGAAGTCGAGTTTCTGCGAAGAAGGACCAAAATGAAACGCAGGTTAGACCACTTAACCGGTTGAAGAAATAATAATTGTCCCCTGCTATATTGATATGGCTACTCCCATATTGGTATGTTCAAACTTGAAAATGTATAAATTCATAGGTGACTGCAGACTGAATCTTATTTCTAATCATGGATTTAAACAAAGATGCTTACTGTTTTCTTCATGAATTTAATAGGTTTCATCACCTTCAACAAGTGCGTCTAGGGGACAAAGTCCTTGGCATGACAATCTTGTTTATATTAACAAGAATACGCCATCAAACTACAGAGCCTCTTTGGAAAAAGATGTAAGAAATGGAATTCAATCTCTCACTCTTTCAAAATTGTGTTTTGATAAATCTTTCTATAGCATGAGGTGTGGCTGAGATTAATATCATTATAGTATGCTTTTCACAATTGACTTATCTTTTATTAGAAATTTGTTGCAAGCATTGGGTAGTTATAGACTAGATATTCCAAACATTTCAAGTTATACAGCTTCCATCCTTTTTTTATTTCTGGTGGTAGGGGAGTCTGGGGAAGATTTCGACTTACTGAAAAATGTGCAAGGTTCCTCCAAAGTTCCTATCTATAGAACATGTGTATGAATCTGAATCCACAATTATTTTACTTTTGACATAGGAAATTTGGGTTTCCAAACTATATGCACGCCATGTCTACAAAAGTGGATGGAATGCATGACTTGGTCAGGGGTGACTGGACAAATCTCTAACCATTACAACTGTTGGTTTTCCATGTCATTTATGATGCGAGCATAATATGGTTTACCCAAAACTGTATACAATTTTGCAGATCGAACAGCTGCAGTTGCGTTTGCAGCAAGAGAAATCGATGCGCAATATGCTCGAGAGGGCAATGGGACGAGCATCAAGTACTCTATCACCTGGACATAGGCATTTCTCTGTCCAGGTAGTTACTAAACTTTTCTTATTTTACTTTAAAGAGCTGTTGCGGAATAATCCAGTAGTTTACATATTAACTTAGGCCTCAATGTCGTACCTTCATGTTTCAGCTGATCTAGTGTGGAAATGATGATAACATGCAACATTTGACTAACACTTCGTCAACTATATATAAAGAACTGCTTTGAATACACTCTTAATTATTGGTTAGCACATAAGCCTTTGGTGCAGTGCTGTAAATCCTTAATCCATGTTCTTTTTGTTTTTTCTTTTTTGATACTTCAACTTAAATACATATCTCCATGGCCCAATCAAATTACTCTTAAAGTTTGGACTGTTGAGCTAAACAGAGCAGTCTTCTACCAATGCAAATGAACCTTTTCCTGTGGTTGCACCTGAACCTTTTTCATCAATTATTTAATTGCCTTCTGTTTTCTGCATGCCTAAAACTGTATTATAGCAAATTCCAATTTCACAGTGTAGAATATGAATTGTCAACTGTACTCTGAGACATACACACATATGTGTGTGTGTGTGTGTGTCTGTATATATACATATGATTATTTTTTTCTTTTTTCAAATTTGCTATATCTACTTATTCATATCTCATTCCACTTATTAGCTGCGATTCTGTGAATATGGAATTAAGGACTGCAAATTGTTTTATTTCTTTTTTGTTTAGACAAAGGAATTGATTTCTGAAATTGAATTACTTGAAGAAGAAGTTGCAAACCGCGAGCAGCATGTTCTCTCTCTCTATAGGAGTATTTTTAGCAATGCATTAGCAGGCCACCTTCTGAGCAGAACTCAGGTGTGGCTTCCGCTGCCCATATGAAGAATGGATCCAGGAAACATCCGAGTATCATTTCAAGTGCATTTTGTTCCTCAAAAAAGTTTCCTTTCAGACATTTGTGAGCTCTAGTTGCTATTGATGACTCAGAAAAAGAACTTTAAAGACTAGGCATACTAGTACTACACAATCCAGTGACAAAAGTGACATCAATTTTGCGTAGAATTGTTCAAACCTAGCAAAGGTAGAACATAAGTTTATTCTTCTGCTTTCACTGATGGACACTTATTAAATGTATTTGTGTCATGTTATTGAAGATCATTACTTGTGACACACATAATATATCCATATATATGTATATACATATAGGATTTGTGTTAAAAGTGTTGAGTTTGGCAGAAATGTACACATTCGTTATTTAGACCCTGTGTGTGTCAACTGCACTAAATTCAGGTTGTTGGTAAGAAAAGGTTAAGGCCACGCCACTGACTAGCGTGGCCAATAAAAACCTCTATTTTTTATCTTTAGAGATCTCCCCCGCGGATGCTTATCTAAATTATAACTTTTTGTTTCTATTTAATCTGCTTAATAACATTCTAATATCCAATATGGTCATGGAGCACAATAATGCGCATCCCATAAATCTTAGAGCTATATGATTAAACAACAAATCCATAAATTTTGGATCCTAATATGGTTGACGGGGTGATGACTTGTACACTTATTAATTTTCTGTATGTGCGGCACATAGTTTAAGATACACATAAATGCAGCTAACACACTTGCACTGGATCTCCTCTTATGTTTTATGTCATCAGGAGTGCTGACTCGAGATATACTTCATATTTCAATTTCAGAATCTTGGTTGAACAACTGGAGAGGGTGAATGTCACTCTGATGAATTGCATGCCCAAATTGCATTTTGGATCAACACATACAATGCTCTTGTTATGCATGTAAAAGTCTCTTAACCAACCATTGGTTTTCTCTCATTGATTTGTAAGTCTCTCTAAATTTTCTCCTTACCCTTGTGCAGGCATATTTAGCATATGGACCTCCCCACAGCTCTCTAAGAAAGCTGGCCTTATTCCACAAGGTAATTCACTTATTTACCAGTACAATGGGTTTTGCTGGCAGCCTAAGAAGACTTGTGCAACTCATTACAAATGAATATGCTTTCTCTTGAAGTCCTGTCCCCCAAGCATCATTTCGTTTTTTTTTTTTTTTTTTTCTTTCTGAGAGATGGATTAATACATTCATTGGTTCATCCCATTTTAAAATTAAAAGTTAGTTGGTTTGATCTTTGTTTCCTTCTTTTATATTCAAGTCTATTGCTCCTGCCTTTCAAGACATGGACTAGAAGATCCCCATTAAAGACAATCAGAATATTATCTTACCCTTTTTGGCCATCAAGTAAAATGCTCAAATACCTTTTGATTTTCTGTTGTCAATGTTTGAGAAGTTATCAGGATATTTGGTTTTCATGCCCCAAAAAAAATGGTTGAATCTAAAATAAGTGGAGCAAGAAAAAAGAACCAATGCTTTGGTCTATCTGTGTATTCTAAATTTGGAAAGAAAAAGAAAAAAGATGATGAGCTTTTTGGTATAGTGCAGGCTGCTTACAATATTGGGGGCCAAGTTATCAGTGCGAATGCCATAGAGCAATCCATATTTGGCTTCCAAACACCCTGAATTGGACGGGTACTTACTCACCATACTCTCTCTGATAATGCAACAGGAATGCTGACATCCATTGAATTATTTCATTTATTTCATAATTTAAATGGTGTGGCAAATCATTTGAGCTCTTCTTATGAATGACAACTTGAACAGTGGATTTTCATTTCTTTCTTTTTTTCTCTTTCGTTAATATGAATAAGAAATACCGTGTTTTAGAATACTCATTTGATCTACTTTTGTGTTTCCAGTGGCTTGAAACCCTCCTTTCAACTGCCTGGAGGAAAAAATTTGGTGAAGACAGACAACTTCGCAATTCCAAATTGGGTCTTCTGGTTTCTGAACCCCTTGTTTGCTTTGCTCTTTGTACTGGAGCCTTTTCTGATCCTGTGGTAACCACTTTGCTTTTATTGGTCCTCTTTTCACATTATGTTGAAGATTTAATATATAATTGTCTAATGAATGTTAGGTTCTTATTTTCAGTCTTTTCCCCTAAAGCTACACATGTTTATTGGTCAATTACAGTGCTTTGGCACATGATTTTCCCTTGAAATTTCTGTTCATAACTTATCTTTTCTGCCTTATCTCTATGTTTAAAGAAATCCGGTGCTGCTGCAGAAAACTACTTTTTAAAAACAGAATAATTTTTTTTATAATCAAAAGCATATGGTAGCAACTTTTACTACTAAATTGTTTTGATTGTAAATCATTCTTCTAAAAACACACTCTGATCAGTGATATACTGCTACCACTATATATTGCTAACGGCATTAACGTTTGCTTGTCAATTACTTGTAGCTAAAAGTATACACAGCCTCAAATGTTAGAGATGAACTTGAAGAGGCAAAGGAGGAGTTTATTAAAGCAAATGTAGTGGTAAAGAAGTGAAGGAAAGTTTTTCTGCCAAAGATACTTGAAAGGTTTGCAAGAGAAGCATCTTTTGGCTCTGATGATCTTCTCAAATGGGTCAGTGAGAATGCTGATAAGAAGCTTAATGATTCAATACATAAATGCATTGACAGTAAATCCAGCAAGAAGGCATTTCAGATCATAGAGTGGGTGCCATACAATTCAAGGTTCCGGTATGTATTCTCCAAGGAACTATCTGAGAGACCATGGTGGTCGTTATTCATTCCAAATGCTGGAAGAAACAAACCTGACTGACCACTTGAGGAAGCTAGTAGCTCATCAGACTGGTCAATCAAAACCTTCTAATTGTTTTCTTGTTGTGCATCTGATCTTTTCGTGTTTTGAACTCTAGTTTCTTGCCCTACAAGCCTCCATCTCACAAGTACCTTGTACTAACCAGGTAGTTTCGATCTAACAAGCTTACCATTACTTGCAGCTGTTGTATAATTCTAGTTTCGCACCATATTTGTACATTAATAAGGTTGCTTGGTTTATGCAGTAAGGCAGTAAAGTGTAATTCTTTGTCATTTCAACTTTATCCATGCTTCTAAATTCTAATGGCAGCACTGTATGAAATTATCACCCAAAGAAAAGAAGGTAGAATTAGAAGTAGAATCAACTTCTAAATTCTAATAGAAAATTATCACAACAACCAAAAAGTAGAATTAAAGAACTGAATTGGAACAATAAATCCGATTACATGAAATGAAATTAAGAATTTAATTGGAAGAACAATGAAATGAATCAGATAAAATACATGAACATTTCAATGTGGAAACCCTAAACTCCACGTCATCATCATCATCGGCTAGGACTAGGACTATGCAGGCAAGGAGAAACGACACAGAGGGCAGAAGTGGCTTTTCTCCAACCACTCCACGATGCAAGCCTCGTGGTAAATATGCGAACATGGCAGACCACGACCTTCCGAACCCACTGCAATCTCCGCTATACAAACCGAACAACAAACCCCAGCCGTTTCCACTCTCACCCTCTCCAGCTTCTCAATTGCGGATTTACTCGCCGGTACAAACGCGGGCTGCACTTCATCATCCGCGGCCACGTCCTCAACGATCGCATCAATCTTGATGCACGCCTCCATATGCACACGTAACCCCCGGCTGCTGCTGCTACACACTCTCCCAACAAGACTCCGTGAGGCATCATGGACTATAGTAGCAGCGACGCACCGAAGGTCCTGGGAGGAGACGTGGATAGACTTGGATAGCTCGTTGGATATAGTAGCCAAAATCGATGACGTGGATCTGTCGTCCATTAGTAGGTCAATCTCGATTTTGTCGTGGTAATCGAAGCTCTCGGAATGTTGGCCCATGTGATCGTCTTCTAACATCATTAATTTGTAATGGTCTTCCCAATCCTCGTCGTCCTCTAAATTCGAGGGCAACACAATTTGTGTGACAGTGGCATTGATGTCTAGCCACAATTGAGATTTCATGGCGGTTTCCGGTAATTCGGAGACTTCGAGGATACGTGTGGCATAATAGGGATCGCCCAACATCTCCCAATACTCATCGGCCATAACAACAAGAAGAGCAGCGAACTCTAAGAAAAATGGAAAAAGGAAGAATGCGG
>NC_047654.1:6357234-6443463 GCF_902201215.1 Prunus dulcis
AATAAGAAAAGCCAATTTCTGAATAAAATTATTTGAAAACTACATCAATTAAATGGATATCAAAATATGAAAATAATTATGTTTTAAATCAGAAATTTGTGAAAATAATTATGAAAATAAGGTTTTCGCTATAGGTCTGGGAACTGTTTGTTCATATCGTTCTTCTTTGGAATGCGTCTAATTGAAAACAAACAGTAATGAAATCCTAAGATATGAATTTGTATGACAGTGATCCTTAAAATAAATAAATAAACAAGAAAGTTCATGCTCAAGTGATATAGTAGGTCAATGGTTACCTGACGAGACGCTGAAGCAACTAACAAAGTTGTTGAAAACAATGTGTTTTCACAAATTGTCTGATACCACCGTATTTAAAGAATAATTATTTGATTAACTGGTAAACCGAAATAACCTCTGTAATATTAAAAAAAAAAATAATAACAACAACGAATGATTAGAATGCATGAATCTAAGTTAAAATTGTCAAATCTCTCCTAATGGGAATTCATTTCAGCAAAGATTAATTTGTATATATGCATGAATCTAATTCAAAATTGTCAAATCTCTCCTAATGGGAATTCATTTCAGCAAAGATTAATTTGTATATATGCATGAATCTAATTTAAAATTGTCAAATCTCTCCTAATGGGAATTCATTTCAGCAAAGATTAATTTGTATATATGCATGAATCTAATTCAAAATTGTCAAATGTCCTAATAGAAATCTATTCACAATAAAGAATGATTTGCATGCATGAATCTGATTTAAAATTGTAAATTTCATACTGGCGCATGCCTAAATTATTTTTCATTAATGTTCTATTATAATTTGTTGGGAGATAGTTTGAATTTGTTTGAATTTCCATATATACTATCCCCTCACGCATGTGCCAATTAATTTTCTTTTTTCTTTTTTCTTTTATTTTTAGAATTAAGAAAAGATAACATGGGTGGTTATGTTCCATAAAAGTAGAACCTATTATCTGATTTTGTTTTTAATTTTAATTTTTTTAAAAATATAAAATATGTGAATTTACCATATTATTCTCATTTAATTAATAATTTCAATTCTTAATGTTTGAATTAACCAAGAGCATTTTCTGGTATTTTGAATGTTTCACCATTCTCCCGTGTTGGAATTAACATACTACTTTAATCTAATTTAAATTACAGATAGGGAAATTCAAATTCGGGTATAGAGTTGGGAGCACATCCGTTCTAACCTATTATAAGAATAACTAGTTCCTACTATGATGTTATCATATAATTACTTTTTACAAGCGAGGAAATACAATAACCGCTAAGAATGTGGTATGTAATGACCCAAAACTAAAATTCCTATTTAATTAGTAATTTATTTTGAGGAAAGACGATTTTGCCCTTGGAATATTTTATTAAGAAAAAGTTGATTTTTTGACCGAAAAGGAATTTGACAATTCCACTTACGCCGTTACGTAGAGCGCGACGAAACGAGTCCGTAGACACGAAGTGAGCTCGAATCGGAGCTTTAACGAAGAAAATACGGTTAAAATACCATGATGGGCAAAGCAGTAATTTAGAAAAATCAGATTTTTATCCCTTTCTCTCTCTCTTCTCCCTTAGTTTTCCTCTCTCTCTCTCTCTCCTCTCCCGCTGCTCCCTTCCAGTCACCTTCCAGCCGCCAGAACTTCCGCCACCAACCACCTCTGCCTTTGCCGTTGGTGCCAACAGGACCAGATCGGTTCCGTCTTCAAGCTCCGACCACTCTCCAACGCCAGCCGTGAAATTGCCGGAAAAATCGAAGGGAAGTCGCCGGATTCAACAGAACTTCCTACCCTTCAATCTCTGTCATTCGGCCACCAAATCGGACGGGTGAGGTATGGTTTTCTAGGTATTTTCCATGCTCTAGCTGATGGTTGGATAGGTTTGCATCGATTTTGATCGTAAATAGCTCGGTTTTCAAATTGGAATTCGGCCGATTTTCGGCCTCCGTGTTTGGCCACTTCCGGTCAGTTTTTGGGGTAGGTCCAAGAATAAAAGTGGTTCCAAATATGGTGTTATACCTAGGGTAGGAGTTTGGAGCCGTGGTTTTGAGTTTTTCCGGCGATGCGTAATCGCTTTAGACACCCATTGCTGCCAGCGCGTGTGGCGGCTCATGGGCGAGCGTAGTGCAGTGGCACTGAGTCTTGATGCGATCCTTAGGTTGTCACGAGCGCGTAGGAATTCGCGGATCTCAATTTGGATACCGTTTGAGCCTCGAACGGATTTTTCATATTGTGCGATTTCCGGGTTCAATACTGTTGAGTCGTTGAATCGTACTCAATTTCAGATATGTTATTCTAGATAATTCTAGAATCGTGTAGGATTCAACGGATTGTGAATCGGAGTCCCAGATACTCTGAAATCGCGAACCCTAGGGCTAGGGTTTAGAAATTATGCGATTACACGATCGTAGTCAATCCGACCGTCCAATTAAGACTAGACTAGCAGGACATGGGTATTTAAATGTGAGGAACCTATAGGGACTCCCAGATTGGCAATTGGAGGTCGTGGACCCCACGAGGTTCCGTATTGACCAATATGGCAGTTTATCACTTAGTGAAGTCTCAAGTCTTTTAAGACAGTTCTAACCATCTGAAATGTTTAAGTGGGCATAAGAATGACTTTAACGTTAGTGCACGCACTTCTAGGAGCCGGGGGTCAGGGTTTTAATTAAATACTTATACCAAGCAGTTTTATTAATTAAATATTCATGGTGGTTTAACCAGGCACCCGGGGCCAGACAGACCCGCAGGAGGGACCTTCAGGAGGTCTAGCTAGCTCGGACCAGGAGTGAGTGGACTTTTATTTTATAAGTGATTTTATGCAAATAAATTTCATTATTTGATCTTGAATAAGTTTTATTGATTGTGGTTTTCCTAGCATGTTTTGTTGAAGTTAAATATCTTTATTTATATGTTGCCTAGTTAAAATTCTAAAAAGATATGGAAAGTAAAGATTGAGATATTTATCAGATAAAATGGCAGCAGAGTTCTAGATTTAATAAAAATTCAGTTATTCATCAGATCTTTCAGAAATTTTATATTTTCTCAGAAATTTTATATTTTCTTAAGCCACCTTATGTACCCAATTATAGAAACAGTTTGCCTTCAGTATATGTTGCCTTCGGATATGACGATGTCCACGGACATCCAGTTTGCCTTCAGTTTTGTCAGTGCACTTGACATTTGCCTCACGAGATTCGGGGATGCCCGGACCGTGAGAGCCAGAAATACAGATCAGGCTGACTACGGTCCCCTGAATCCTGCCAGTTTACAGCTCGGGTTGACTTTGTGTCACCGAGACCTGCCAGGGGAATTGACGGATATCAGGAATTGACGGAATAAAAGGGGTACACCTAGGTGGTAGTTTTAAATTGATTACAGTGTTTTTAAGAGAATTTTATTGATCTTGAATATGATTGGCATATACATATATAAATATGTGAATGCATTGATTTTAGTATGATTCAAATGAAGCTTAAATATTCAGTTTTACATAACTGTTTTTACAGTGGGGGTTAGTGTATTCATATGCTATTTTATAGACCTTTATTTTTGTCCACTCACATTTTTGAATGTTTTGCGCCCCCAGGCTGTAAACGTGCACAGAAATTCACCATCGGGCCATTTTTCCGTCTTCCGCGCCCTTCCGTTGATATAGAAGTTCTGTTTTGTAAAAAGATTAACTCATCTGTAAACTCTTAGTAATTGCTCTGATATGTTGCCCTAGATTGAGAACTGAACTGTTGGAATGTATATTTGAGTATACTGGCAGTTGGTTGTATAAATATACATGCTCGTTTTGACAGGTGTAATTTTGGGATTGAACAAATTACAGGGGAGACTCTGCCGAATTTTCGGTAGAAGTCAAGGCTAAATTGAAATTAAGTTTGTAACTAGAAGGGCAAATAGGTCATTTGTGCCCGACATTCGCCAAGTGTCGGACACGCACAGGATCCGACTCGAATTCCAAAGCGAAATTTGGATCGGGTCCTGTCATGGTAGGTTTTTTTTTTTTTTGTTTTTGTTTTTTTATAAAGAAGATAAACAGAAAGTTACAAACGGACTCCCTAATAGCAACTCCACCCATTTGCCATTTGCCATGGCAAGGGGGGAACTAGGGCAGCTACTATTCACATGAATAGTAGCTGCCCTTGTAAAAAGCAATGTGTGGTTCCACCCGTTGCCATGGCAAATGGCAAATACTATTCATTTTTTTTGTTTTTTTCACAAATTTTTTTTATCTAAACAATTGATTTGGATAATATTTTCTAATAAGATTTTTGGGTTCGTACGTGTCAATATTTATTATAAAACTCATATCTCAATCGGATAAAATTTTCGGATAAGATAATAAATAAAAATACAATTTAAAAGTGAATAAAATGTTGAGTAAAAAGTAAATAATAGTAGAAGTAGAAGAAAACGTATGAGGATTTAGTGTTGAAAGTGAAGAGTATTGGTCGGTATTTATAGAAAAAAATTCCAGAATTTTTTGGTATTTTTTTCATAATTTTATAGCAAAAAAAAGCCCAAATAATAGTATAAGTAGAAGAAAATGTATGAAGATTTAGTGTTGAAAGTGAATAGTATTGGTATGTATTTTATAGAAAAAAAAATCCCATAATTTTTTGGTATTTTTTTCATAATTTTATAGCAAAAAAAAAAAAAAAAAAGCTCAGCTGTTGGATTGGAAGAGAGCAGGCGATTGGAGCGCCCAGACGACGACACATGTCCTCTAGCTGTTGGTGGAGCGCATGCTGACGTCATCCCCCCTCGAGCTCGAACTCGGGCTAGAGCTGCCTTCGGGCCAGCCCTTCTTCGTGGGTCCCACTCCCAACCCAGGCTTGGGCTCCTCGCTGGAACTGGGTTTTTTTTTTCTCCCCCAAAATAGAGGATGTGCTCCTCGCTGGAGTTGCTCTAAAGACCTCATATCAAAATGAATTTCAAAAGAAACATATGACGGAAGAATAGAAAACCAAATATGAGGAAAAAGTATTAAGGCCTGTTCAGTAACATTTTCGGAGAATGTTTTCTAAGAATATTTTATAAGAATGAAAACGAGAAAAAGAATTTGCATTTTCAGAATTCGAAAATACGTCTGGTAGATTAATTGGAAAACATATTCAAAAAATAAAAATAGTGAAAATGTGTCTGGTAGGACAATTTAAGAATAATAATTTGTGAATTATTTTCAAGTATATTTTTGCTAATTTATGTCCAATTTTTTTTTTTAAATTCTGATATTTTAAAGGCTAAAATTATTACAAACAATGAAAAATGTATACTTTGAGAATAATAATGTATAATTTTAAAAATTTTAAAAATTCTAATTTTAGAAAAACCTAGATAATAAAATAATATTATCTTTAGTTTAAAATAAGAGTAATGCAACACTTACCACATTTATATCCCACATTTTCATACCACCTTATGTGGCAGATGAAGTGGACAATCATATCAATTAAAAGTGTCAATAAATCATAAAGATAAGAAAACATTAAATTAATTTTAATTGATGTGTTGTCCATCTCATCTGCCACATAAGGTGGTATGAGAATGTGGTATACAAATGTGATAAGAGTAGCATTATTCTTAAAATAAATACTAGCCTCTTGCACGCACTCACGCACCAGCGAGAGGCCTTTTTTTTTTTTTAAGAATTAAAAAAGATAATAGGTAGTTGTGTTCCATAAAAATATGATCCCTTTTAATTTTACTTTTTTTAATATGAAAAAGTGTGAATTTACCATATTATCCTCATTGAATTAATAATTTCAATTTTTCATGTTTGCATTAATCAAGGGCATTTTCTGGTATTTTGTAAATCAAGGGCATTTTCTGGTATTTTGAATGTTTTACAATTCTCTGTCTTTTGTTTTATATATAAATGAAAGTGAATAATATATGATGGTTTTATCATAAAATTAATATAAACTGATGTGGCAAAATAAAATAATGAAGTGGAACAACAAAACTGAAAATTGGAAAAAACAAAACAAAACAAAACAAAGAAGACAAATTTAAAAAAAAAATTAAAAATGAGAAATCAGACCAACAACAAAAAAAAATTTGAAAAAAAGAAGGCAATTAGACCAATATATTGGGTAGAAAATGAAAACGATAATTTTGTGTTTTCAGTTTTTGTACATGAGATTGAATTTTTTTTTAGAAAACAATTTCAGTGAAAATGAAAAAGACATACCGAACGCGTTTTTGATAGAAAATAGAAACGAAGCCTTGAAAATGTTACCGAACAACTCCTTAGCATGTCTCATAGCCGCCAAAGCTTCAGCCACCAAATTAAGCTCTAGATGTGAAGATAACTGAAAACATGAACTTGAGTAGCCGGCGTACGAATATCCCGAAACAACGTCTAAATTCGCTAAGGACCAGTCTTTGTGTAACCGTAGCAGACGTATGAGCACCTGTGAATCACCTTCAACAGGAATATTTTTAAAACCAAATCGTAGTGCAGTAGCAAGACCAAACTCTAAACCTGCTGCCTCAGCCTTCAACACTGAACAATAACCCAAAGGAATAGCCAGCAAGTTTAACAATTCCCCAGTGATCACGAATAACAAACCCTGCAGCATCAGCTTTACCTGTACTATGCACAGACCCATCAAAATTAAGGTATCCATCGAATAAAATAAATTAAGTAGAATTTTCGAGGATGTGGTAGTTATCTCCATCTCTCCACTTTCTTTCCTTTTCCTTTCCTTTTTTATTAATTAAAACTAAGAATATAGAACACATATAGATAAAAACATATTAATTATGAAGGAAAAAAAAAGGATTGCGGAAGCGAGTTCGAGTCAGTTTGAATAAGGGCGAAATTGACTAATAAGGTGTTAGTTGGATAGGCTCATACCTATGTTCGTGTGTGTGAGTTTTCTTCCACTCCTTCTTAACTTTGACAAAAAGAAAAAGGTGAAATTAAAAGTCTATTATTCATTAAAATGTTGGGTTTACGTGTGAAAAAATTGGGTTGAATCAAATAAAAGGCACTCAATTAAAAAATCCTAACAAAAAATTGAATGTAGACTTACTTGATTACGCTTGTATTGAAGTCCTCTCTCCTCCCAGGGCGCTCTATCTCTATGCCACTCTTTCTCAAACTCACGCAATAGCTGACTAGTCCGACTGAACTCCAACCGTCGACAAACCACTCCAACCGCCGAGTCCGGCGCTGAGTTCCCTCCAATTGACGAACGTAAGATTTGTGTTACTCTGGAACCTCTTGAGCTTGAGCTTGTGAAAGAAAATGGTGGCTGCTTTGAAAGCCGTAAGCAGGTCACTGAGACATTACAAACCCAGAACCTCTGCATTTCCAGAGAGTCAGCAATGGCTTTACGTAGCTCGCCGCGGTCTAATTTTGGATCAAGCACCTTCTCACTCCGTCAGCCTTCACAGACTCTCTGATTCCGATTCAGGTAAATTTCAATTCCAAATTGCTTAAGAAGAAATGGGTTATTTCTGTTTATGCCTATTTTATATGACCCACAAAGCAGAAACTGATTTGGTTGTTTTGGCAACAGGGATTGTTGAGGTTACTTTGGAGAGGCCTGAGGTGAGAAATGCAATAGGGAAAGATATGCTGAGAGGGTTGCAGAATACCTTTGAAGCTATCAGTAAGGACTCTTCTGCTAATGTTTTGATGATCCGCAGCAAAGTGCCCAAGGTATTCTGTGCTGGCGCGGATTTGAAGGTAGGAGTTTAATTATGTTTTTCATCGAATCAATGTTATGTTTCGAATGAAATTTATGTTGGATGTGTAAAGAACTCTTCAAATTTAAGTTCTCTTAGTTATGCTTGTAACTCTTTTCTGTTAATTTTTTTTCCTTCTTTGATTTACTTAAGTTGTATTGAACTGTGGTCATATACACAGGAGAAGATAGTGCCTCACTAGTCAAATTGTCCTTCCGTTTTAATTGATTGACAGGAACGCAAAATGATGAGTTCATCTGAAGTTCGAGATTTTGTCAATACGCTGCGTGCCACATTCTCGTTTTTGGAGGTTACCTTTTCTACAATTGCTTTGTATTAAAATCTCTTTGAGGATGATAATAATTGGAACATCTTTTGGAGTTGAGTAGTTGGTTTTGACATAGCTGGAACTTGGTATGCTCACCTGTCCCAGAGGGTAGCAGGTTTTCCTTCAATTTGCATTTTGGAGGTCGGAGAGCAGAGTTATAATTAAATCTGCCAATAAGATTTTCAAGGTTTCTTGTTGGTTTTTGTGTAGTCAAATTGAATGCACAATGTGCTATTATAAAATGTGGAATTTGCACTGATCTGGTGTTCAAATCATGATAGTGAGATTCTGATGATGAGATATGCTCATTCTTATGCTGAAAGTGTTTCCGATTCTGTACAACACTCCAAAAATGCATTTGTTTTGGTATCATACGTAGTATAATGGTGGACACTTAATATGCATACATGAGTGTTGTATAATGGTGGACATGTAATATTAACACTGTGCACATAGATAAAAATACATAGATACTCATGTCCAGGATATGTTGAGACTTCAATATATGTACTAATTTTACTCTATCATGCTGTTGGTGTCTAGTGTGGTATGTTCACTTCCATAAAACGTCCTGGTTCCATTTTTCTGTTTGACACTTAACTGACGTGCTTAAATTAATACAATTAGGTACTTTGTATTCCTACTATTGCTGTTATTGAAGGAGCAGCATTGGGCGGTGGACTTGAAATGGCTTTATCATGTGATCTCCGGATATGTGGTAATTCCATTTTATACTGATCGCAATTGTGCTCATTGAAATATCAAGCTACTTAAATGCTTTATAATGCTTAGTCTGTGGTTTTTTTCCCCACCATATATGGCTTAGGAGAAGAAGCAGTGATGGGCTTGCCAGAAACAGGACTTGCTATAATTCCGGGGTATGTGCTAAATCTCAGTAATGAGTTCAAACTCCTCAAAGGACTGCAGATCACCTGCATCTTGTTTGACGAACCCAACCTCCTGTTTTGTTTCAACTTCTTATAAGAGAATTTATAAGCAGACGCTTATCCCATAACAGATGGGAGGCTTTTAATTCCCAGTCAAACTATTGATATCGTTTACCTTTGTGGAAAAAAAAATTTCCACACAATTACTTCTTATTTTACTATTTCTTTTCTTTTTTTCAATTGTTTTTCTCTTCTTTCCGTTCTTTGGAATTATTCTTGAAGTGACAGATCAACCTCTCTTGATTACGTCCATTCACAGGGCAGGTGGAACACAGCGACTTCCTAGAATTGTGGGAAAAGCATTAGCAAAGGAACTCATATTCACTGGCAGGAAGATTGGTGGCAGAGAAGCAATGTCGATTGGTATGTCTACTCCAAAGCTTTGATTTGGTCGTTTGTTTTGTTTTTCATTTTTATTTCTTTTGACGCGAGATTGTACCTTACTGCAGGTCTGGTAAATTACTGTGTTCCTGCTGGTGAAGCTCATCTAAAGGCACTTGAAATTGCTCGTAATATAAATGAGAAGGTATGAAATTATTTGATCCACTAGAGCTTCACTGAGATTTTATTTTATTTCACTTTTCTATTTTCTAGTCGATGGGGGAAGGTTACTTGTAGTTGAGAGCAATCTAAAAATGAAATCTACACTCTAAAATCTCTATCAAAGTGGATGTCTATAGCTGAAACTTCTTTATCATGTGAAAACTGAACAATTGCCTCTTTTGTTTTAATGACCAAATTATAATACGTGCACGGAAAAGAAAAATCCTGACTGTAGAAACTAAGATCAACTAGAAAATTGTCATATTCAGCAAAGAAAGAAAAAAGTTATAAGTAATGGTTGCAATCAAATTTTTTGAAATATAGTTTTAGCAGGGTCCCATAGCAGTAAGGATGGCAAAAAAAGCTATTGACGAGGGCCTGGAGGTACATAAGACCTCAGCTTTGGCACTAGAAGAAGAATGCTATGAACAAACCTTGAACACAAATGATCGCTTGGAAGCCCTAGCAGCATTTGCTGAGAAGCGCAAGCCAAGGTATACTGGAGATTAAGACGATAAAATTGCAATAAATCTGTCTTGGATGAGTTTATTTGTGTTATGAAAATAAAGTTACTTGTCAGCAATGAGAAAAGGACTGGTTCATGGAGGCCCTAATTTTATATATGATCATAATTTACCGTTATCTCTATATTTGAATGAATTTAGAGGTCGATGAAATGTTTTTCATGGGTTTATGAGAAATTACTTGCATTTGGAATTATCGAACATGTTTATTAATGAGTCAATTAAATTCACTCTTCAGGTCCTTTCTTTTTGACATTCGATGACAAAGTGGTGAATCTCTTCACTGAAACCCGTTCACAATGACAGAGGGTGATTGTTTTCGATGTGAAAAGTTTGTGCTAGAAGTCGACCCCTTTAAGTTTAAGCTTATTGGGGATTCATGCTTGAAATCAATGGCAAAAATCATTTTAACCATCTAAGACCAACATTTCGTCGCATAAGACCTACAGCGACAGATTGCTGCTTTTTGATATCCTTATAATTGAATTAGGAGTGACGCTATTTTCATCCACCAGTCCTAATTTCCACCCATTTTGAAAGCTTTTTTAACAACTTTCCTCTTATATAAAATTACTAACGAGGACAAACTTTTAAAAAAAAAACTGAGAGATCTTACACTGCAAGCATAGTTGCCCATCTTCAATAACAACTCATTTGTTGGGTCCTACACACCTCACACTAGAACACAAGAACCAAAGGTATTGAAACATAGTTCCAGCCATTTTACACTTCCTGTACAAAGTTGTAGAAATCAAACTGAAACAATGGATGAACTTCCAACCACCACATTGAATTGTGTATCGAAAAGAATATTTGAGACAGTATACATTACAAGAGATGAATATTTGCTAGCATATTGTTAAGAACATCGAAATTGTGAAATGCTGATAATCATTGCAACTCAACCAAAAGGAACCTGATGGTAAGATTCGTAGAAATTTCCAGTTACACCCCACCATATCATTCCTAAAAAAACCAACATTATGTTTTGCATTAATTGATTTAGTAAGATTTAGAATATTAACAGAAAAATTGGGTAAATTTCTCCAATTTTGATTTAACAAACGTATCATTGGGAATATTTTCAATCTTTTCCTTTCATCTCTTAAGAAACCTATGAAGGGGTGAACAAAGAGGTTTATACATGCATGTGTTTTAGGGCTAGAGTTAGGGAAGCGGGAAGGGAAGGAGAAGGTAGAGAGGATGGAAAGAACAATTGTTGTTTGGGAATAATAGTGGTACTATTTTTCAGTTTCTTTTAAATTTTATGTCATCAATACTGTTGATTTTTTTAATGACAATTTCGATTATTATACACCGATTTTTGGATCAAATTGAAAATTTAGTCAATTAAATTTGTGCAATAAATAAAACATAAAATATATATCATGCCTGGGTTTGTGATGGCGGTTAAGATCCGATAGTCATGGTCAAGCCTCGAATCTTGTCACAACCCCCAAATAATTGCCCTAAACCCTTCAATTGTTTGGCAAATACCTTTGAATCTTTGTGCCTGCCATCATGGTTATTGTAGTTTTCGCTGAGGCATTTTACTATGCTTTCTCCCTGTTGATTCACATATTCGTATGGAAGAAGAGCTCATAAATACCAAAGCTACAAAGAAATATAAAACATCATATATTACATGGAAGAGAGCATGTATGGCAACAGAGAGTTTTGTTGCAAATTTTTTTATGCGATGAAAGTTAAGGATGTAACAACCTAAGGTCTCATCTAAAAGTGCTTGTTGAAGTTGACTTTTGGACTCTACACCTTAGGTAAGGCCACAGATCCTCCCCAACGATTTACCATCGTGCATGGATGGTGGCGCCTCTTCCCTCGTCGTTAAGGAACTGTCATGATAGCCATGGCCCATGAGTCCCACATAGGCAATGTGCTCTGCTACCATTTGTAACGACTCAAGCGTCATCCAAAAGTGCTAGCTGAAGGTCACTTTTGGATTCCTAGACCTTACTTAGGTACCCAGGATCTCCCCAATGCTTTATCGATATGGGATTCAGGGTATCACAACGGGGAACTTGGATTCTGTTGTACAACTAATATGGTGACATCCTCATTCAGTCCAAGGGATGAAAGCATCCGTACAAACTTGTCCCAAGACTTAGGCAATCGTCGTCTTTGTTAGAAGTGGAAGTTCGGAGTTGAAAATGACTTTTACGACGACAATGCTTCTTCACAAAAATATGATTTTTCTTGTGCTGTTGCAAAAGCTTTTGCTATTATTTTGTACAACAAACATTTCATTACTCTATTAGGATCACTAGTAGTAGAAATTAGGTCTAATGTAGGATCATTTATCCCTTGGGGGTAGGAACAATAAGTCATAACTGTTGAAAAAACAACTTCGACGTCTCATCTGGTCCCAGAGCTTTTATAGAATGTATGACCAGTGCATCTTCTATTATCTAATCACTCTCTTATCAAATTAAATACAGTACTTAAAAAGATAAATTTTACATTGAAGGAAACTGAATAAATTCTGAATAGATAAACCTAATTTGTTAGTTTATGCCTACATATAAATAATTACGACTTTTTTATTTTTTATTCATGCAATTACAATTTTTCTTTGTGTATTCAATTGGCAAGTTGCTTTATGTTAATCATCCCACTCACAACATTACTGAAGGAGCCAACAAAAATGGTTTTTGGTATGCCAGATTGACAAGGATTGTCTAATTGATGGCATTTTCTATTGAAACGAAAGAAAAAAAAAAAAAACAGAGTTGGCTAGAAAATTCAGAGTATTAGATTTTAAAAAATGAAAAAACTAAAAATTAGAGGGTTTTCTAATCTAAACCTCCCCTCCCTAAAAAAATAAAATTGGTGTTTGCATTTTTTTGTTATGATGGACAAAGCATGACTGTAATTGAAAGACATGTTTCCTCGTCAATGGAAACGCCATTACAGATTCTGTATACCTTTTTACAATGAGGTTTATAAAAGAATTTCCTGCTGCAAGAATATGTTTTGCACCATCCTTTTTGTTGTCATAGTTGAGGATCACAATTTGGAACTCTTGTGTACTATAATCCATGCCAAAATTGCATATCCTTGGATGAGTTCAAAATACAAAATTGATTTATCTGTGTATAGCTCAAATTTCCTTTTTTAGCTTTGGTATGTGTTATACTATTAAATAGCAACAACACAGCCACTTGTTAAATAGACTTCAGCCTTGCATATTTCACCATATCAGTTTTTCTCTGCTGTCAACATTGTCTTCAGTTTGTGAACACCTCTCTCTCTCTCTCTCCTTCTTCCCCCTTCCCCCCGAGTCAATGGAGGCAGAGTTTGTATCTGAGTCAAGGGTGGACATGGTGTTACAAAGAGGTCCTTCCTCCAGATTCAAAGGGGTAAGTCTGCTGAAAAGTGGTAACTGGGGTGCTAGGATCTCCTATATGTACAAGCCATACTGGCTTGGGGCATATCAGATGGAGGAAGAGGCAGCTATTGCTTATGATAGAGCAGCCGTCAAGCTTCAAAGAGGTGATACCCCACTCAACTTTCATTGGAGTAAATACAGTGCTGAAGAGAGCATATTCCAAAGTCAGTACTCAACTGAGGAAATTCTGAGTATGTTGAAGGATAAAACTTACTCATCCAAACTTATGAATTTTCTTTCAAGGCATTCATCAGGTTTGGGAATTCGAACAACAACCTTCATGAATGAACAAGGTATTTCATATCACTTTCTCTTTCAGAAGGAACTGACTCATAGAGATGTCACTCACAAGTGCTTTCTGATCCCAAGGGAATTTTCATTTCGATACCTTCCCCCACCTGAAGGCATCATCAATGCAGGAGAAGATGAAGCTAGGTACGTTAAATTAACCTTTTATGATAAACATGGCCGTTCTTGGACATTTGGATATTCATATTGGCAGAGTACACGGAACTTTATGTTTACAAATGGCTGGGGACACTTTATCAGGATGAATAACCTGAACCAGAAAGACATAGTAATGTTTTACAGATGCGAGTATGAAGGGGAGGTTCTCGGGAGAGAAGTTTACATGATAGACTATCAAAGAAGCAATGGGGAAAACTATGTCCTAGAGCATTCTTCAGGAAGCAGTACCATAGAGTTAGAGGCTGATTGCAAGCAAAAAGGGACTAAGAAAGGATTCAAGCTATTTGGTGTGGAGATTAATGGTTAATCACCGGCCAGAATCCCATTTTGAGGTTTTTTTCTCCTTGTTCTTTTTTTTTTTTTTTGGGGGAAAATAGGATTTATTTTATTGCATCTTGTCTGTTTGTCAAGTCAACTTCATGGTTTGAGCAGTTTTTCATTTTAGTTGTAGGTCATGGGAAACATTGAGTAGGGAAAATTTTTTTCAGCTGTGTCATACGTTGTCCTAAAACTTTTAATCAATGTCATTTCAGTTCTGCCCATCAGCAGCATAATGGACCATCTCTGCTTTTATATGCAGATCCGTACAGTTTATATAGGTTATGAGAATTGCGCAATATAATCTAAATAGCTTTTAAATCAGATATAAGTCTATAATTTTTCAATTAGACAGGTTCGACAAATTTTAAAAGTTGATCCTGTATTTTTTTCCGAAACAATTTGCTCACAGAAAAAGGCAGTTTTCTTACATGTTGGTCACAGTTAGCTAATAATTAATTCTTCTGATTCAAGATTAGCATGAAAAATGGTATGCAGACACAAAGTTCTGATGATATTTTTAGATTTCAGAAAAACATTATGTGATGAATGAAGCATAGTGGAAAACAATCCACTTAGAGGCATAGTTCACAGTTACACAAAAGATGAGAACAAGGTTTTCTCCTTATGGCAGCAGAAATTTTCCCGTTTACTCATCAGTCCGATAGGGGGCTTCAGTCTTAGTCCACATAAAAATGGGTCTTCAACACATTCAGATGGGTTGGAGTATAACTGCTCGTTAGTAGTTTGAGGACACTTTTTTATAATTCTGTTTTGGAGAAACCAGGATGTAGTTTATGCGTCTTCTATTCGTTTTGAGCATGCTTTTTTATTTTTATGATACTCACTATCCTCAATCAACTTTGAGGACTCCTTTTTGGAGAAATTAGGATGTAGTTTTGCGTCTTCTCTCCATTTCGGGGACATTTTTTCATAAATACAAGGGCACAGGTTCAGCATCCTCTGTTTATTTTGAGCATGCTTTTTCATTGTACAAGGATGCAATTTCAAAATCCCTTACCAACTTTAAGGATGTGCTTTCTGCGTCCTTACACCATCAAAGAGGGTGCATTTCTGTCGCGTCCTTGAATTAAAACAAGGGCACAGTTTCTGTGTTGTGTCCTTGTAGGTGTTTTTCGTAGTAGTACTAGCAAATTACCAGCAGCACTCTGCAATAAATAGTCATACTTTAACTGGAGGAACCAATTCTCTTAATCTAGTAAATGGACACCTTGAGAATAAAAGGCAATGACAAACCAGCATTAGAACCTTCAGTGAATCCAATAAACCGTTCGTTGCTGAGAAAGAAATTTGTGTATGCTGAGAACTGTCTTGTCATTTATAAGGAAAGACAACTCAAAGAGTTCATCAGTTGCCATTAACAATATATATAGAGCCTTGTTATCATTTAAAATGTGGAAGCATGTCTTAGTTCACTGTCTTGTGCCATAGACTCCTTTTGGCCTTCTATTACCTTGTTTGGAACCTTCAACTTCATGGACACCTCTGTTTCGTCATCTTCCGTCCAACTTCATTACATGCCCCCTCTTCTCATTATTCATGTTCATTTCATTAATGTTTCTGTTTTAAATAAATAGATTAATTTTCCTTCATGTTAAAAACTTTTTTTAGAAAATGTAGTTAACCTTATAGATGTTCTTCAATTTTGTTTGGAGTAAATGCTGTCTTAATATAGAGTGGAAAGTAGAAAGAATGGTTGGAAATTGTAGGCTACCTTTATTATGCGGAATTATTGTTTTCCATATATCTGCATAACTTATCTACTTTTTATTTTTTATTTTATCTGAGTTTCAGAGTGGAAACTCATATATGTCTCAGAAAAAACCTGATAATTGAATACAATAAATGATTTAAACTTATCTGTGAGTAACTGGCCAGAATATTCTCGTTAAGAGATGTTACTTGGACTTGCCATAACTGTTTCATGTAAATTGATATAGCCAATTGTCATTTGCCTGCTCACATGAATGAATGAAGTGCAGATCATTTTTTGTTTGTTCAAATATTTATAGATGTTCTGCAATTTTATTTGGAGGAAATGCATTGTTAATATGAAGTGGAAAGTAGAAAGAATTGTGGGAACTGTAGGCTACCCTGTTTCTTTTTCAGAGTTTCAAGTGGAAACTCATGTCCCAGAAGAAAAAAAAAGAAGTGATAATTGAACATAATGAATGAAATAAACTTGTTGGTGACTCACAGGCTAGAATGGTCTAGTTACCTATTGGTTGGACTTACCATAACTATTTCATGTAAATTAATGTAGGCAATTTTCATTTGCTTACTTATATCAGATCATTTGTTGTTTGTTTATCTACTCTTCTATATACTCCCTTGATCTTACACCACAATGGAAGGGTTTATGGACGAGGATATATTGTTAGCGCTAAGTTCTAATGATGAAATTAATAGCTGTCACTTAGAAGGTTGCTCAAATGATGAAATTAATTCATGCAAAAGAAATACGCGACAGAGAGCGTGTGTTTGTAGATGTACCATCACAGAGATGTGGAGGGATAACTACCATCACTGAATGTTTGTGGATGGCGAGCTGCATTCAGGACTCAGGAGGCAGCTAGGGTCTGCTGCCTTGTTCTCGTTGCAGCGTTCCAGCTACCTGTCTAACTAATCACTGTCCATGAGCCAGCCTTCCCTTTCTTTCAGCTAAAGAAATATGTTGTGGCACACTGACCACCCGGGAGATGCACTAGCTTGGAGGAAGTCACAGTGATAAAAATATCTCAAGGCATTTATCTTAATGGATGTGGAATTTTAAGTATGAATAATGGGAGAGTAGTCAGAGCCTTGTGATTACAAACTTTTAGCAAATTTTTCAAGAAGCAAATGTTAATGGTGGAGAAAGATGTGGTTGTTCTCTTTTAAAGCTCTGATGAGAAGAAAAGGATTTTCTTCATCAAAGTCATAGGGACTGAAAAAAAATCAGTACTTTTTATAAATGTGGTTTTGGTCAGAGAGCCCAGATGCAAAGCAGGGAGGAGAGATGACACAGAAGCCAAAGATATTTTGGCGTGGAGATGAGTTCATCAAACCCCAAAGCCACAGCCTCATGTGATCAACTGGTTATTATGTTTGTGCAGTCTATCATTTGAACTTTTCTCCCTTCTCTTTTAGTTGTGAGTCATATTTTCAGCTGCAGATGAGCCAGTTGGGCGAAAAATATGTAAGAACCATCATTGTCGTTGTTGTTTGCGTGATCTTTAGAGCCAATTACACTGAATTAATTTCCTATAAGAAACCCAAAAAAAAAAAAAATGGTTTGGAAGTAAACTAGGAGATAAGGAAATGCTTTTATTGACACAAAATGGAAACTGAAAATGCTTCTTGCACATTAAAACTTGCCTCGACTATGCTTTTTTTTTTTTCCTTTGAAAAGGTTGATTCATTCCATTAGAAGGGAGGAATAGTAGGCATGTAATGCGCGGCCTCGTTAAAACCTTCCCGGAGAAAACAGAAAGGGAAAACTCTGGGATAGGAAAGAGTACTACAGATGCCCAAAACCGTACACAACAAGGAAATTACATAGAATCAATGAACAAAACATCCTGTAAGAAATCTGGGGGATTAGTAACTCATTCTGCCTCGACTATGCTTGTGAAGAAGCACTTACCAAATATGCTTGTGTAACTGGAATATGACTCTCAAAATCACTTCCAAACTGCCAAAGGCTCTTCTGTCCATCTCAACTCAATGTTATAAAAAGTGGTTTTGCTCATTTGAGAACGTTTTCGGCAATCCTAAGTGCAGTGCCAAACACACCCTAAGCATGATTTTTTTGACGAAGGAAAAAAAAAAACAAACAAAAAAACAACTCTGGTGGACCTATGTATCACTATTGGGCCTAGAAATGACCTGGGCAAGGCCTGAGTCTCTTGAAAATTACCCACCGCCCAAAACCTATATATATAAAAGCAAAGCAAGCAACAAGCTGAAGGGCCATCCTGAACTCCTAGTTTGCTTAGCGTAAAACTTCAGGAAAGGAAAAGGGACGAGAATTCGAATCGGAGAAAGAGAGAGAGAGAAAAAAAAAAAAAAAAAAAAGCGATGGCTACTTCGGATGAAACTCCATCGGCTAAGAGATGGCTTCCTCTTGAAGCTAACCCTGATGTTATGAACCAGGTAATGCAATTAATCTCCTTCATTTTCTTATTAAAGAAAACCCATAATTATTTGGTGTTCTTCGGATTATGCACTGTTTGTTTCTGGATAAAACTTCGGAAAATAAAATCATAAAAAAAGTATATAAATTTTCTTAGAAAACAGACGGAGAGCCAGGGCTTGTGCGTATTTGATGTGGAAAATGGAATGCTTCGATTAGTCTGACATGGGTTTTAAAAAGTCATTTAAAAGTTGTTTTTTTTCATTTGTGTGATAAAAATAGTATGGGTTTTTGGAATTAGTCAAGGACTTGTTGGGTCTGAGACTCTGAAATGAAATTATTCTATAGTAGTTTCAACTGACCCTAAACCACTCTATCAGAGAATCTGTTTAGTTTCTGTAGTGGAAAATGTTTTGGCAAAGAGGTATGATAATTTTCCTTTTTATTTGTAATGAAATTTTTGCTTTGAGGGAGACCTAATTAGTGAATATTACCTTAATAAAAAAGTTGAAAAAGAAATCAATTTTGGAGATTAGTGAATAATGATAATGATTTGTACTCAACATAAGGGACGTATTTGCTATATTAGGAGGGATGGAATTAGTTTGGGAAGTTAAGTAATATCGCCGTATTGTAAAATGATCAAGTTCTTGAGAAAGCATGCTATTGCTCATTAAAAAAGAACCCTCCAAAAATAAAGAACAAATTAAAAACCGTACTTTTCTTCATTTTAATTACATGCACTGCTGTTTGTTCTAAATGCTTGTAACTTAGTTTGTTGATTTTTCATAAAGGTGATATCTTTATAAATAAAAATCCGTTGTATGTCCTTAAGAAAGGTTACCTCACTCTGTAATTTTTAATATACATAACTACCAAATTAGATGTCAGAAACGGTATTTTTTCAATGCAGTTCCTTTGGGGTCTGGGTCTTCCAGAGCATGAGGCAGAATGCTGTGACGTTTATGGGTTGGATGGAGAACTCTTGGAAATGGTTCCAAAGCCTGTACTTGCTGTGCTGTTTCTTTATCCTATAACCTCTCAGGTTCTGTTTCGTTCCTTGAACTAAAAAGTAATTATTCGTTATTTTTGTTTGGTGATTATTGTTGATCATAAGTTCTCTGCTCTATGTTTCTTTCGTTTAACTTTATGAAAATGTACTTGTCTCCTGATTTGAGGGAAGTTTCCATTCTTTTCAGTCTGAAGAAGAGAGAATGATGCAGGCTAACGAGAAACGGGTGAGTGCAAGGAAATTTGGTTAGATGTTCTCTATAAAACGAAAATCTTTTATTCTTGAGCATGTTATTGGGATTGTGATCTGTCTGTCTCTCTCTCTCTCTCTCTCTCTCTCTCTCTCTCTCTCTCTCTCCCCCCTCTGTGTGTGCATGTACGGGGATGCATATTTTCATGTTCATGCGATGAGATTAACTTTTTATAGAAGAGTTTTATGTTGAATTCATATTCATAATCAACCATACTTTATGAATTTTTACCTTGCTCACTTATTTTCAACTGTATCAGGTGGTTTTTACATGTATACTTCTTCACTTGGTAGTTGCTACTTGGTGTCTTGATCTTGAGTTGTATAATTTAACCTGGATCCTTTGAATCATATTCTGGTTGTAGGAACCCAAAGGTAGAGTTTATTTTTTGAAACAAACCGTGGGAAATGCTTGTGGAACTATTGGGCTTCTACATGCTGTAGGAAACATCACTTCCGAGATCAAACTTGGTAAGTTTACAATTTTCCTGTGATGGACGAGTTCGGATTTATAATGATGCGTGGCAATTATGCATTCTCCATCATTGGGGGTGTATATTGCAAACAAGTATTAATTTATGCTGGTGATTCATAGATGCTAAGGTGTGCCTTATCTTTTATGAGTGGCTGCTAGAAAATCTTTGTTTCTTTTGGAGGGAGGGAGGGAGGGAGGGAGGGTGTATATTGCACACAAGTATTAATTTCTGCTGGTGATTCATAGATGCTAAGGTGTGCCATATCTTTTTTGAGTGGCTGCTGGAAAATCTTTGTTTCTTTTGGAGGGAGGGAGGGAGGAAGGGAGGCCAATGATTCCGTAAAATGCAAAACAGTTGCATGATCACCTTGATCAATAAAAGTATTTTTTTAAAAAGATAGAGCTAAGCTACCTTGTAGGTGAGTTTCTTTGGTATCTACCACCTAGGTGTCTGCCATCCTAGTTTCCAACTATGACACTACAGGTACTTGGACCACCTAGTTGGAAGGTAGGATACACAGTCGTAAAACTACACAGTTTCCTTAACTAATACCATGGGAGAAATGAGCTTGGAAGGTAGGGACACACAGTCCTGAAATTAGGCAGTTCTAGATGCCATCGTTGTTACCTTGAATAAACACCATTGGAGGAATGAGCCTTGCTTTTTTTTAAGTACACAGCCTTTGAAATCAAACTTCTGTGTCAGAGCGGAAGCCAATTATTTAACTTCTTTCTGGCTAATTGTTTACTATTTATTTTTAAACTTTTGTGACTTTACTTTTTCCTGTTGGTGTGTGCTTCTTTTTCTCAGTTGAGGAGTCATACTTGGATAGGTTTTTCAAAACTACTGCAACAATGGATCCATCGGAGGTTCTATTTTGTTTTCCTTTCTCTCTACATCATTTTTTGTCCTTTCAGTTTGACCTTTTCATATAGAGCATAAGAAATTTTTCTTGCTTGTCATTGTCATCTATTTTCTGTACATTTAGCGTGCCGCATTCCTTGAAAAGGACAGAGAAATGGAAGTTGCTCATTCAGTAGCAGCTACTGGCGGTGAAACTGAGGTGATATATTATATATAAAGTAGCAGAGAAAATTATATAAAGTGCCAATATTTTCTCTGTTCTTTTCTTTCTTTTGGTTCAGATGGTTTGTGCTTCTTTGCAGGCATCAGATAATGTGGACACTCACTTTATCTGCTTCTCATGTGTTGACGGTACATGCTTAAATTCTTCTATCTATCGCTGTCTTTGTGTCTCTTTACTACCATGTTCAGATGTATCTTCAGTCCTTTTGATCTTATTGTTCTATAATAATAAAAATTTCTATGTAGGGGAACTTTACGAGCTTGATGGGAGAAAATCAGGTCCAATTTCTCACGGTCCATCATCACCAAACAGTCTATTGCAGGTATCTAAAATTGCCATGATGCGTTCTGATTTAAAAATAAAGGGAGGAAAACACAAGGGATGCCAAACCATATACCAACGCTAATCTGTTCCGCATCTATTTTGTTTAATTAAGGATAAAGGGTGGAGAAGCATATGAAGATAGATGAAATAGTTTGTTATAATATCCCCCCTCTTTTCCTCCCGTCTCCTATATATGTTCTCTTTCTCATCTCCATCTGCTTTATTTTTCTTTGATTCAAAAAAACCAAAGCGTAAACATTTTCAAATATGCCCCTAGTTCTAATGCTTTTATTTTGGAGTGCAAGTCTAGAAGAAACCTTTGAGATTGTTGTAAAGCTGCAAGTCTTAAACCTAAGCATGTTGAACCAGAAAATGCTGAGGCCAGCAGCTCCTCCTAGCAGGCTTGGGTAGGGTGATTGTGCACATACTGGCTTTTGGTTTAGAGTAAATATGCGAAGAGGAGCAAGTCTCTGTTCCCGCACATGCGTACATGCCTTGGAAAATTTATTTTAAAGAAAATATTGAGTAGGTAATTCGCATATGTTCGGCTGATTTAGAAAATTAAAAGTGTGTCAATATGGGCAAAGGAGCGTATTGGCCCTTCTGATTTAGTCTTTATGTGCAGTTCGCATCCTTTAATGGAACTTTTTTTTTTCCTTGATTATAGTCCATTGCATTGACCCTTTCATGTATTTGATTGCTTTTTTTATTGTTCAACAGGATGCAGCTAAAGTCATACAGGGCATGATCCAGAAAAATCCTGACTCCCTCAACTTCAATGTCATTGCAGTTTCGAAGAAATCGGGGGGCTTTCCTTAAGTTGGAGCACATTGGTGCCCCTCAAAGGTGGTTCAAAGTTTAATGCAATAGTAGCACTTGATGTACGCATCTTTGTACTGAACAATTCCTTTTCCCTGTTAACACGTGTGGTAGCATCTTAGCATAAGCTTACTCAACTAGCGTTAAACTGGTTTTAGACTTTGCTGATCATAGCATTGATGTACTGGCCAAGCCTGTTGGGTATATGGATAGATTTTCAGTTTTGCTTAACCTGGTACTGAATGTATTGGTAATGATCCTGGCAAAAGAAATGATTGTGTATGGTAGATGCAAGTGGAATTTTGAAAACCAAACGCGAACTGATTTCCAACTTTTAGTTCCCTAGATTGTAAAAACAGTTTGTTTGATTGTCGGCATGGAATATGTGCCTATTGCAATGATGTGAGAGCGTACATGGTAGATTAGATGGGTTGTATTCAGAATATTTGGAGGCTTGATGGTGCCCTTTTACACTAACGTCAAAAGGCATTGATGATGGTGGATCTTAAGCATTCTGTGTACCATTTCGAATGTGCTGCCAGGACTGCGCTGCTTGGTCCTTTACGTTAGGACTAGCTTACGAGTTGATTAAGGGTGGGTCTGGTTGTGAAACCCGTATGTAGAGCCCACTCTTCCGTGAGAGATCTGCTAGGCAGCCCTACACAAGAATTTCTCCCAAGATAATGTTGTGGCAGCTAAAATGGTCTTCTATCTATCATGACATGTTTAGTTGTTGGACGTCTCTAAAGCATGAGATAACAGTGATGTAAAACGACTTCATCTAGTAAAAATCATGTACACATTCAGACTAAGGTTATTCATGGTATTGGCAACTATCGAAATCTCATGAATATAGGAAAGTTTCTCTTGCGTGGATCAGATCCTCTTGATTTTTGAAAATGTTCCCGTTTCAGAGAAGTAGGTGCTTTGAGTTCCACCGCCGAGCTGGTGTGCATGAGCCTGTGGATTCGAGAGCTCAATCCCCTGTAGGAAAATGGCAACTGTTATTGAGAAAGAATTTCCTAAATGTAAGAAGTAATTTTCTATGTCACTAGCTTGGAAACCAATGCATTTGTGAATATGAGAGATTTTTCAAGTGTAAGGTGACAAGTGATGTTACCTGCACAGGCGTAAATGCTAAACTTGAAGTAAGTCCAGATGTAGCACCACTGCTTCCATAATTCTTTTCCTTGAACCTGAAAAGAATATGCAGCTCATGATATCAGGTCAAGGATCATTATCTCATACTTTTACCAATAAAACAGCACAGAAACACAAATGGCAATCCATATTAATCACTGGGGCATAAAAGAAAACAATTAAAATCAGCAAGGAAAAGCGTACTTCTTAGCGACTTTGGCAGCAAGTTTGCTCTGACCCATTGATACACGCAGCTTGCCACTCCCAGCTTGACCAAGCATTCCATAACCTTCACCCAGTCCATCCCCTATTATCAAGAGAAAAAAAATGAGTATAAATATTACGAACCCAAATAGCAACATATCCATGCAATTGCACAGATACCAACCATTCATGTAAACGGAAACCCCACTACAATGGACAATTCAGATCCTCATTGGAGGAAGTGTAAGAATGTAAATGTTATTGGCAAACTTCAAGACAAAAATCCTTTTTCCTGTAGGAATTCACAATATGCAGCGAAAAGTATTACTCAATTTTTGCCCTTTTTTTTTTTTATTGGGTTATAAATGAAAATTAGAGAGAAGGTGGACTCTCTGACCACAAGTTTTGAAACCCCCCCACCCCACAAAAAAAAAAATCCTTCAGTATAAAACATGCATATTGGACCTGTGCATTCAGGACAAAAAAGAAAAGATCTCGGCATGCCCACATATTTTTCCTCACGTAATTGGAAAATTAATAACGAGCACTCAAATAGGGCATAGTGACTCCCCTACAGATGTATAAAATAAAAATGCAACATAAGAAAATCTAAAATCTAAATTTACTAACAGAAGACAGAAAATTACCTAAGGAACTCTCTTCAGGTATACCGAATTGCATCCTATTTGCCAGCTTCCTCATGTCCGTTATCGCATATCTGTAAAAGTAAATATCAGTATATGAATCAACAATCACTAAACAGTAAGTATAAAACAATAGAAACACTGCACTACCTTTCCTTCATCTTCCTTAACCGGCGACCACCTCTCTTCTTTTTAGGTTCAGAATCAGGAACCGGAAGTGGTTTAGGTTGTTTTGCAGGAGGAGGCTCCTGCCATTTCTCAATTTTCTTACGAATCTCCTCCCGGAATGCCCTTCCAGTGTTTCCAGATGGATCTCCTCTTGTGGAATCCACCCGTGCTGCAAGTGTTGATTTTGCAGCCAAGAGCCGGCAGGCACGCATCCTCAAAGAAGGGGGTGTAGTTTGAAATATTTCTGTCAGTTCAACATAACCAACACGAAATTGTGATGTTGCAGTGGAAAACCCAGCAAGGTTTTTTCTCTTAGCACCAAGAAGCTGAACATTACAAGCAGGCATCTTAGCTAAGGATGTGAGACCGCCGGCTGTCCCCATAAGTTTTGCCGCAACAGCACTCCCAACTATAGCAGAAAGGTTTGGTGCAATAAAGCCCATTCTACTTTCAACGAAATCAAGAACCTTCTTCTTTGCTGAATCAAGCGCAAGGGCTCGATCGCATGCCTCATTTGTTTTTGTAAGGACTTCCTCTGGAAGCGGTTTGCCACTTGTAGTTGATGCTGTAACTGACACAACCATAATAATTGCGGAAGGTAAAAGCCCCTCCAGATCAACAAGGGTTACATCCATTTCATTCCCAATTTTCTTAACAACTCGGGCATAATCAATTGGATGATGCACAAGTGATTCAAGCTCTGGAAACTTTGGGCGATACTTATCACGAATAAAATTGTGGATGATTACAATTTCATTCTCAATGTCAACTGACAAAGCATTACAGTCCACAATCAGCTGGTATTCTGGATCATCTTCTAAAACTATTCCATGACTTGACATATCAGAACCCTTCACCAGTGCCTCTTCCACTTTCTACAATTTAAACACTGTATTCCAATTACATACCTGTCATTATGCACATTCCAGTAATAAAAATGGAAAAAGAAGATGGGGCAGGGGGAACATAGAAGAGTACTGAACCACAAAGGAAGAAACACATACAAGTACTTTTAAAATAACACCAAAATTAGTTTCAATTTCAATTTTAAAATAACATCTTCTCTTCTGTACCTCTCTTGTATTTCTTCTATATATTCTCATTTTTAACCACCTTCTGTCTTTATTTAAAAAACAAAAACCAAAATTTTTATCAAACAGGGCATACTGTACATGTTTAAAAAACCTAAAATAAAGGCAATGTTGAAATCTAAATACACAGATATATGTGTCAACATGATGAAAACTTTATTTTAAAAAACCCCAACCAAAAAAAAAAAAAAAAAAAAGTTAACTGCAAGAGCAGTCATCCTAAATGCTAATGCATCAAAGAAAGGATAAGCATTAAGAAGATATAAATACAGTAAAGAAGTTAAAAGATCAAGTTTGAGCACAAAATAATATAAAGATTTTGATTAGAAAGTACTCCATGAAGAAAATCCGGACATTCCAATTACAACAAACCTGAATTATATCAGCATATCTTTGTGTTTTTTGTAATTTTGAAACACTATCCAGATCATCGTAATTAAGCGTTTCCAAGTCTGCCAAGTCCCCATCAACATCTTCTTCCATGTTTTCAGCATCAGCATCATCTTCAACCTGCAAAAAATAAAGTAATTAATTATAGTGCAGAGATTGAGAATTTGAGGAAAAAAATGAAATTTTAACATCTGATTGACTAGCTTTGTAAATGTTGGTCGTCATGATTTTCTCATATGAAAGGCAGAATATACTCACAATAACATCAGCTTCATTGTCAGATAGTTCATCAAGGTCTGCAAGAAATGAATCAGCAAGAGTCGCCTGCAATTACCACAGAGAAATGTCAAAGTTATGTAGCTCGCTCTTAAATTTGTCACAGCATCATTAAACTACGAAATAGTTTTAGTGCAGCTGAGAAACCAATAAAATTTAGCAAGGAAAAAAAAAAACCAAATAAATAACTCACCATCCTTTCAGGTTCAAGCGGCGTCAGCTTCCAAACAGTTGGTGCCTAATAAAACTGAAAATCAAAACTCAAAAATCTTCAAAAGACGAAAAACTTAAACGTAATACAAATATAATGGATTGGTAGCTTGGCAGATCCAACCAGTACTCTGCTCATTCAAGAATCAAGACAGCATCTAATTTCCTTGTAGTTAACCACTTCACACACTAATATGAAATTAATTGCAGTGTACCAGTATCACATATTTTGCATTCATACGCAGCATACCCTTCCCATCCTCTTTCACTTCACTATCCAACTCTTTCCTACTCTCACTTCCCCTTCTCTCTCTCTCCTGTAATGTCTGTCGTCTTGCTCAGTCACAATGACCTCAGCCCAGTATTTTAATCTCTCACAAAGCCATATATGTTTTCCATTAATGCATCTGTCTTTTTCCTTTTCATTCAATTTCAATCAAAATATATGGAAAGTATATATGTGCTGAAATTTGAAAGTAGTGAGCGAGGGAGTGATTGAGGCAACAAACAGACAAACAAGCCATAAATTTACGCAAAAGGGAAAACACCATAAAAATCAAACAAGAAAAATAAATAGGAGATGTGCACCTGGTAGAGAAGGAGATAAGTTGCTGTGACGTTAGGGAAGATTCAACTGAAAGTAAGAAAAATATTAAAACCCTAGGAATTAAAAAGAAAGGGAAGAACGAAACTGAGAAGAAATCAACCCAAAAAGAGCGTGAAAATATTTGGGGCTATTTTCGGAATTTTACTTGTTTAAATTATTTTTCTCTTCCAGTAACAAATTCAGCTTGAGGTTAGGGGTGGTCGTGTAATTTCAAAAAAAAAAATCCAAAAATTTTAAGGGTGTTGTTGTAAATAATTCATTTTATAACAAGCTCGCGAAGGTTATTTTAAAAGGTTAAAATTGGAACTTTAAAATAGCATAATGCTCTAAACACCGCTGTACATAAATAAATATACAGCGCACCCAAAATTCTCTCCGCCAAAACCCATCAAAGTCATCCTTGTTCGTCTTTTCAAGCTCTCTTTCTGAATTCTTTTTCTTCTTTCTTTTGAAATTTTGGTTTTCTTTTTGCTTTTTTTTCCCCTCAAAGAGGGTTTTCAATGGAGATAGAGCAGAAACAAGCCCAAATGATCGAGCACTTTGTGAAGCAAGCCTCTAGTCTGCAAGGGTCTTCTCTCGTCAGCCTCATAGTCCAAGTCACTTCTCATTCTTCTCTCTTCGCTTTCTCTGAGATTTTGGCTGTCCCCAGTGTGCTCGAGGTCAGCCTTACATGCATTTATTTATTTATTTATTGTAGTCAATTTCCTTTGTTTGGTTTTAATTGTTATTTGCTTTGCCTGATACAGTTTGGGTGTTGACAACAATTTATGCTTTTGGCTTTGTTGATTTGGATTCTGTTAGTCCCATGCTTTATAGCTTTTGGGTATTTTCAGATTATCGATTTGTATAATTTTTGATCTTGTGTTCCTATTTGGGTTTTATGTGCGGTTATAAATGTGGGTTTGATTTAGTATATGATCTCAAAATGAGAAAGTGGCTTTGAATGCCAATTTAGAATGGGTTTCATTATATCTATCTTCCTTTTGGTTTTTTACTTTTCCTGTACTTTCTTTTATGTTTTATATTCTTATCAAAAATAGAATCTTAGTTCTATATCAGATTGTTATATTGTGTGTTTGATCCAATATGGATATCAAAAACATCACTTAACAAGTCTTAAATCCCGCGTCAAAATTGGATTCTTGTAGATTGATTTTGACTTCGATGAGCTAAGTGACTGTGTTCGCTTACTGCTTACAGACCTTAGCAGGCATATTTCCTCCTGTTGTATCTGACCATGTCTTCAGTAGTAGTTAGGGGATGTTAAGTACCCAATCCAATATATTTTCTTTTAATTTTTGGGTTAATTGATATAATTTTGTCTTCAGCATGGCATCCCATTTTATTTTCTTTCTTTATTAACGTAGTTAAGTTTTACTGATTGGTTCTTGATTCAACTAACAATGCAGCTTCAAGGAACTGATTATGCTGTATACATTGATCTGCTTCGTCTCTTTGCTCATGGTACATGGAGCGACTACAAGAGTAAGAGATTTTCATCACCACGGCTTATTTTTATTCGAGTCACAAGCTATTATATATTTTCTATTTATCTCCACCCATGTAATTTACTGTCCTCCTATAAGCCACTATGTTTAACCCTTGTTCAAATGTCCAAACCCTCATAACCTGTTCTATCTCATATTATCTCCAACTGGAACTAATTTAGCTTTCTTGTGTATGTGACTCTATCCTTCTTTGTTTTACCACACATCCATCACAACATCCTCATTCATGTCACACTCATTTATGAATGTGTTGTTTTTTAACTACCTATCATTCCGTCTTTTATATATGAGTTGAATTTTCGGGAACTAAGTCAGGTCTACTTCTCTTGCTATAACTTCATAAATTATTTATCTATATAGGACGAGAAATTGTTTAAGGAGTCCTAAGATCTTAGATCAGTAGTGTTTTAGTAGTTTCATTGGATTCCGACATTGGTAGTGGTACTTGAAAATTTTCTATTCCTTGTTTCACATGCCTATGGATGAAATTTAATGACTGAATGTGTGGCAGGTAATGCTAGCCTTCTTCCACCACTAACCCCAGATCAAATCACCAAGCTGAAGCAACTTACTGTGCTCTCTCTAGCTGAGATAAACAAGGTATAACGATTAGTATTATATCATACTCTATTTCCTCGACCTTCTCTTTTTTGATAGTTGCAATCTGATTATATCATACTCGAAACTTCTGATTAATCCTTGATGGTATTAAGTATTAAGAGTAAAGCATTTTAGTCCATGTTTTATTCTTACGTAGCCTAGCAACAAATGTGAAAATTCCCACTTCAGTCAAACCATTTCACATAGGTACCAGGCAAAAAGCCATTTTATTTTTCCGTGTGTAGAATATACGGACTTTGGTGGGTGATATTGCACTAGTTAGTCATTTTTTCTCAAATCAGTGTTCATATGAGATTTCTCAAGGTCTTGTTGCCTAGGTAGCAAAAAGCTTGCTTTGAAATTTTGTGAACTAATTAATTCTACGATTGTTTCACAAAACAAAGTTAGAAGTTTCATTTGATGAAAAAAACGATTGAGAGAAAAAGGAGGAAAAAGGGAGGCTCAGAAAAATTTGCAACAACTGCCTCTCCGGTTTATTTGTGTGTAACATAAGAGAGTGGAGGGCCTACATTCTGTTCCTAAGAATTAAAAAAGAGTGGACCTACTTTCAAACATATTTGAGGGGTCCCAAATACTCACACAACAGATTACTCACATAAGTATGAAAACAGGCTAGAGGCAGAACTAAAAATGAAGACTTGTGATATTATCCAAAGTAGGAGGCCGATTGTAATCTTTCTGAATTGTTGCATCATGTGCAGCAGGAGAGCTGAAAGTTTAGACCATTTGTTTCTTCACTTCCCTATTACTTTAAGGCTGTGGCATAAACTGTTTAGACCATTTGTGTCTTCTATATAACCATGACTCCCAGTATTGCTTACACAAACATCACAGCCACCATGGCCTCTGTGATCACCATTAAGGCCTCCACTAGTAAAAACCATTGTTAATGTTTTCTGGGGCCTGTGAGGAAACCTCATGTTTGTGCTGATAAATAGGAAAAGGCTTGGGCAGCTACAGGAACATTTTCACTTAATAAAATTTTGGTTCTTGTACAGAAAATACTCAGAATTCAACATAGACATCAAGAAGGAAAATAAGGGAAGGATAGTACCTGTCCCTTGACTAAAAAACATTCCAAAGAAACGGGAAACGCTTTTTTTTTTTTCTGCAGAAAATTAGGTGAATTTGGTTAGAAAAGCAAAAGGGGTTTGCCATAAAATCGCAGTGTTGGCTAAAATCGAGGAGAGGAACTGCTACTTCTTGCTGGAGGAACTGCTTAACGGTTTATTCAATGCTCTATAAATTTGTTTTGTGGTGTGGGTTTGACCTGGAAACTGCTACTTCTTGCTGGTGGAAAATCACTTTTTATCCCTTGGTGATGCCCAGTGTTGGATTCTTTTTTGGGTTATTTGGTGAGAAAGAAGTAGGTTGTTTGATGATAAGGTAGAGGATGTGGATTCATTTTGGGTAAAATTGGATTTTTTTTGGCTTAACTATTGCCATTTTTGTTAAAGCATTTTCATAATATGTCTTTATCTTGATTTGAGGAAGGGGGCTCAGTGTTTGAATTGAATGGAATGGGACTTTTGTTTGTTGTTTTATCTCTTGAATATGCAATTAACAGGAGGGATGCCATTTTTTTTTCCTTTCGTTAAAATTGGGAGCTACCCCTATATTTGTTTCCTTCCTAAATTCCGATCATAGTGTAACATAGCATGGATATGTCGACCTCTGATTTATAAGTACAATGCAACTTCAATTTCTAAATTTCTATTTTGTTTACCAGGTTTTATCCTATGATCAACTTCTTGAGCAGCTTGATCTTTCAAATGTGCGCGAACTTGAAGACTTTCTTATCAACGAATGCATGTATGCGGTAGGTGCAAATCATTAATGGGAAAAATATGTCAAATTCATTTGGTTATCAAAGATTTGTTATGTGTTCTTATCTATGAGACGATTTCTTTAGACCAGTAAAAAAGAGATACTAAAAAGGTTGCCAGCCGACAAGGCTAATATTTCATTGTCTTATGTATAGGGCATAGTCAAAGGGAAGCTGGATCATTTGAGAAGATCTTTTGAGGTTGAATAGTTTCCCTTAATTATATTTGCTCTTTAGATAATTTCCTGGATACATGTTTTGAACTCAGTGTTTAATCTGGACCATCATTTTCTTTCCAGGTTCAATTTGCAGCTGGCAGGGATTTGAGGCCTGGACAACTAGGGAATATAATACAGACTTTAGATGATTGGTATGTATACTTCTGTTTCTTGTTGGACGTTCCATGTCTAAGGTCTTTCGACGTGTTAGTTAAGGCTGGCAATTTTCACACTCCCATTTTGTCTATTTGCACTCCTCCCCTTATTTTTATCCTTTCATTCTCCTTTGATTTATTCAAATAAAGCATGGAAATAAGAGAAGGGGTGTAAATGGATAAAATGGGAGAGTGAAAACAAAATTCCCTCTCCAACTCAAATACTTTTTGTTATGTTAGGCACCTTCTTACTTATGCCTTGCCTGGTGTTTGTACCCCGGGATGGTGGTATAAATAATGTTACCGCCATCCTGCAGCATCTCTTTCTATCTTTTCATTTATAAGCCATCTGTTGCTATGAAATCTCTGTACATTCCCATAAAGAAATCTCTTTGCATAGATGATATTTTACGGTAATTTTTTGGCAAAAAAAAATCAGGTTAAACACTACAGACAATGTGCTTCTCACAATTGAAGAGAAGATCAAATGGGCAGATAAAAAGTGTGCGTTGAATACAATACACCAAAAGCAAAAGGCAGTCAAGGACAAGGTGGAAGAAGTAAAGAAGTCTCTTTTTAACAGGGTAAGTTGAATCTACTTCATCAACCTATGTAATTATGATTTTGTTTTGAGTTATCGTTATACACATCTGTCCTACCAAATTTGCAAAGCAATTTATATTAGACGCCTTTGTAGAGTGAGCATGCATTGGTTGGCTTTTCATTTCCAAATTTTGGACGTCCATCCTTTTCATGTCAAGGAGACATTTATCTTTTGCTAAGTATGGAAGAGTTTTTATCGAACTTGTCAGCATGCTAGGACCAAGATACATTAAAATCATGAAGCTTGAACATGTCAAAATTCACACTTCCCAAATAAGAGGGGAAGCAATTGAAATTTTCTCATATTAAATCCTGAGGATTCCGTATTATCAAATCTCGGTTTTTGTCCCTTTTAAGCTATTTACTTCCGCATCAAAAGCTGTGAAAAATAAGGGTTCCTACTCTCGTGCTCCTCAAAAGCTCAGTTAACTAAATAGGAAAGAGTATTTTTCATGTACTTCCGAAATGGCACGGGCTTTACCTCATTGGATCATTCAACCTTAGAACTAGTTTTGCATATTCTACTTATATTTTCAAAAAATTTATTTAAAATGTGTTTAATGATTTCACTCAAAAAACTGTGCGCATGAGAGAATTTTTCTTGGTTGTGATACTGGTATATTGGTCAACATGTTTTACGTACATGGCAAAGTTTGCACTTTAAGCAGGGTGGGCGTGACTTCCAAGCACTCGATGACGTCCTGTTTGGTGAAACAGCTGGGTTAATGGACTATGAAGAAGATCGCACCCGAACCAAGAGGTATTACAATTCAGATATCTCTTACACCACATCATTTGTGTTAATAATATCTTCCCCCCTTGAAAAATCAATTTTAATTGAGTAATGCTACACTTACCACATTTTTATCCCACATTTCTATACCACATGATGTGGCATGTCCATATTATATGCCACGTCAATTAAATCAATGAAGTGTATTTTAATTAAGACAATTAGAAAAACAAATATTGGAATAAATCATAGAAGAAAAGAAAATATTAAATCATTTTAATTGATGTGGATGTCCACCTCAACTGCCACAAAAGATGGTATAAGAATGTGGTATACAAATGTGGTAAGAGTAGCATTATTCATTTTAATTTTATGCTAAGTCAACCTATGTATTAATTGCGATGAACCTTCAAAGTCATGTGTGTTAGTTACCATGGTCTCGTTGACAATATGAGGGCATTTGTACTTCTTGGTTCAGGCTAGCATATACCGTATGCATTGAATCCAAAATCATTCCCATTTAATCTCATGAAATTCAATATTGCAGGAGAAGGTCGCCAATATATTGAGAAGTGCAGGGAGGGTGGATCCGTTTGATGTCTTTTAAATGACGTTCTGGTTAATTTTTTTCAGGGCATATTGCAATCATAAGATATAACTCCTGATTGAGCTTAATCTTAGTCATTGTTTCAATTGAACCATGGAGAAGAAATCAAACGTTTCCGTGTTTTGTTGCTCAAAGGTGGTGCTATTGCAAGAAAACTGACCCCAGACATTTCGAAGCTTGACGTGTATTAAAGCTTTATACCATATAACTGAAGTATCTCAAATTAGTAATGTTGTATCCACCTTCATAGGGTTGTGATTTTGGTTTTCAGATTGGTATTTTCATATAACATTTAAGGGGTCATCGGAAGAATTTTCAATCCCTCTTTACATGAAATGCTATATATAATATGTTGCTCCTCTTGAATGATTTTCATGTTCTCTCATAGGAAATGCTTCCAGTTGTGACTGCTAAAACTGTTCAATCTTTGACAACCAGTGCAGATTAGGCACACTTGAATCTGACTGTCCTGAATCCTTTGTATGAACGAATGGACACCCCCAACAATTACTTAGCAGGCCCAAACCTAAATCACTCCACCATTCACAATTACTGGATTGTCACGGGTACTCATTGGTTCCATACTAGACCCACTGAACATTTCTGTGTGAGTTTTAGTACATGTCAAGTGGCAATACATACACTACCAACGGGTTCTAACTTAGTGGAAAATGATATTTGATTTACATGTCTCAAGCTATGATGACCATGTAAGTTGCTGCACTTGGAAGCTCTCGAGGTTAGCAGAAGGGAAACATGTTTGTTTGAATGGAAAAATACATATGAAACATTGTTTCAAAGTTTCTCTAACAAAATGTGTCCTTACCCACAAAAAACAAAAAGATGGAAACATTTGTTAGCAAGTAGGGAAGAAGAACATTAATTGCTTGGGAAAGACTAAAAACACATAAGCATGAGCTTAAATGAGAGAGATTTGAATGGTTCAAATGTTGGAGAAGAAGAAGAAAGCAATAAATTCGAAGTTGGAAGAGTCGTCGATCGCATTGTAGTTTGCAGCTGTGCCCTACCCTGCCCTACTACTAGTGTCGCAGTCTGGATTTGATTCTAATTTCTGATGAAAATGGCTCAAGTTGAATATTATTATTAACAAAGTCTCAAGGTCAAAATGTTTGAAAGTCAAAGGAGCTTTGCCTGCCTGCGGGTCCTGTTGTAGTTGCTTGCATGGACCGTACAACTCTATTTCCTTTTATTTTAATTTGATTTAAGCCGTTCTGACGCCCCTCGTGCGTTGAGTAAATTTACTTTTTAGTTATTGTGAGCTTGACATGAACCCCGTTTTTCTTCTCTTTCTCATTCTCTCTCTCTCCCTCTCTGCTAATATCTTTGAAACATCTCAGCTCCAAGGAAAAAAAAAACTATATTAACGGGGTCTAACTCAAAAAAAAATACCTTGATTTACAGATCAAGACTCTTAAGTTTGAACCTCAATTGACAGTGGAAAATGTCATGACCCAACAAATAGAAAATGTCAACTTCAACCAAAAGGGAACGAATGTGCACATATACACGTGCGTAGGAAACATGTCTTAATGTGGTCAGAAAGGAATTATATGTACATGTAACTTTTTATTTTGCTGGATTATATGTGTAATTTAACAATATATATGTGAAGATTTAGCCTGGCATAAAGATATGTGTGTGTTTTTGTGTGGGGATTTAAGTTACCTGTTAATAATTTACAGGTGTTGACAATCAATTTGAGCTCAAATGGTTAAAGACAGTTACCACATCTGCATCCAAGGTTTTATGTCCGAATTTCCATCTTTCGATGTTGTTTGTGTCAAAAATTAATAATAAATTAGAGGTCCCTATACTATCATCAATAGAATCGATCATTTTGCATACCAAATTAATGTTTGTTTTAGTGAACAAATAGATGAGGGCTTATTCTATTAATTTGGGGAGTTAAAAGTTCCGATTGCAGACACAGAAGAAAATCAAATTTCAAAGCACAACAACTGTGTGTATGCGAGATAATAGACCATCTGAATAGCTAATACAGAACTTGCCAAAGTGCTTGTTTTAGTCAAAGATAAATAGATGATGGCTTAAAATCTGATTTGGGAGCGTTGGAGGCGTCGAAAGAGAAAAAAAAATTGACCATTTGGGAATTTGGGACGAAACTTCCCTCCCATAGTGATTGTTTTAGGGAACACTGTGTCGAAGTGAAAAGCATTTATTGTTAAAATAAATACCAATCATAAATTAAAGTAAGAAATTCGTACATTTAAAGTGGTTACAAGTCATACTCATTTCTCACTTGTGATCATGTTTAATTCGTACGTTTAAAGTGTTTACAAGTCATACTCATTTCTCACTTGTGATCATGTTTAATTCCGTATATACTTTTTTTCCAAATAACTCAACGAGTGAACAATTTTTGCAATTTGTATCCAAAATGTGTATTCCAGGGCCAAAACCAAAAGAAAATACACCAAGATGATTGCAATGCTTGCCATTAATTTGTTCTTGTAAAACAAGGGGAAAAACTCGACTTCAAAATTGAGTTCATCAAACAATCCACACAAAAAAGCAGCCTCTCTTATCTCACCTGTCATCAACAATCCCCCTTCTATTTTCTTTTTCTTTTTCTTTTTTATTTTTGCAAAATAAAAAAAAATTTTGGCTTTTCCCTCACAAGTTGGACTCCAAAATCATGGGAACCCCAAAATGAAAAACGGAAATCCTACATTTCCTTTTATATATATCTCAGATAATTACAGTGTGCCCTCCACAATTCAAGAGGTAGCTAGTAGTGCTTTTCCCTTCCCTACTCTCCCACCATCGTCATCAGCTCACTAATAACTGCTCGCCACGTGTACACGACACCACCACTTGGCCTCCCACTTGCTCCTGCCCAATTCCAGCTCCCATTTCCAACCCGGCCTGAGCCGGGTTCAAAACAGCTACCTTCTTCCTCCTCTTTGGAGAACCGCTCTCCGAAGACGAGGATGGCTCAGGCGACGACCGCTTCGACGTCACCCGAACCGGATCAGGCTCTCCCGAGTTAACCCGGAGCGGGAAATTCAACAAAGCTCTGGAGCCGCGCATTCTATAAGCGGCTCTGTCGTAAGCCAAAGCCGCATCCTCAGCCGTTTCAAAAGTTCCAAGCCAAACCCTCGCGCCATTCTTTGCCGGGTCCCGAATTTCGGCGGCGAACTTGCCCCACGGCCGTTGCCGTACGCCCCTGTAATGCTTCCCTTTGGCGGGAACCACAGCTGGACCGGCTTGAGACGGCTGCTGAACCGGTCGGGCCGGTTGAACCGGTGCCGGTTTTTTCTCCGGCACTGTACTCACCGGCGTCAAAACCTCCGGTTCCGATTTTACTGAAAAGTTTAAAGAACATGTATCAGTCGACCCGGACCCGAGCGACGGGACCCAACCGACGTTAACGGCGTCCCTTAGAACACCGTAGAGCACCATGTCCTCGGAATCGTCCTCCTTGAGCGGCAAATCGCCCCAGTTTTCGGTCAAGCACGGGTACAGGCTGCTGAAGCTGGAGCTCCGGGAGAAAATCGGACCCGAAATCGAGTTGGCCATCGAATTTCCGACCCGTAGATCCGTCTCACCCAGCAAGTGGCGCCGAATCGAGTCGAGGAGTGTGATATCAGCGTCTGTTCCACTCTGTCCGAACATTTTGCAACTACGAAACTCCAAAATTTGGCAAAATTTCGGCAAAATTTCGGGTCTGTTACAAACCGAAATGTTTCTTGAAGCACAGAGATAGAGAAGAAGAAGAAGAAGAAAGAGAGTGTTGTTGTTTTGTGAGATTTGTCGAGTTGTTCGAATTCTTTTTGGGGTTTGAAGAGGGGGAGGTTTAAATAGGTGAGTAGGTTCATGCACTTCAGAAGGCTGTGATATTTTCGGAAAAATAAAATATTATTTTTTATATTTCTAAATTTATTTTAAATACTAAATATTTTCGTGTGTGGATGATATTCTAATTTTCTCGAGGTCGACGACAGCTTCTTTGAAATTTCCAGTGTGCAAATTGTGCATTGTGGGTCCCGCATTCCAATTAATCACGTGACTAATTGAGTTCCTTTTTTTGGAAATGAGGAGGGCCTGACGTCATCTTCTTACAGCAGCAAAATGTTGCTTGTCGGTTTGCTTGGGCACATTTCTTTGTCCGCATTCGTCGACAATTCTCGGCCGTTCATCTTTTTCGCTTATTTTGGTAACTAGTATTAAAATGGAAGGTCTTTGTTTAAATCAAAATCCCCATGATATTAACTTATTATTTGCGTCATAAATTATAACAAAGTGCCACATCATCACCACTCCAGCATACTTTTTACTCTCACCTGGATTTTGTATGCCAATTTGTTGTAAATTTATGTACAAGCAATTATTTTCCTACATTCACATTTTTATTATTCGTCATGTTTACGGAGATGTTACTTTCATGACTAATTGTCTATCTTGTTAGGCCATACTTCCGAAGTCATTCACGTCCTTTGGTTTCATTTTTTTTTATCATCGGTTGTTTGTATAGGTTTGTTATATAGTTTGTTTTTTTTTATTTGAAAAAAAAAAGATTATCAAGTAAACTCATTTTTGAATGTGTAAATTTGACTGATAATTTTATAACAGGAAATAAATTCAAATGGTTTGTAAGGTCCCGAGTTTAATACTTGCTCTCCAGTTGACTGGAGGAAAGTCCTATATACAGAGCCATGCATTTTGTAAATACTAATTCGTAATTCGTTAGATCTAGATATAATATAATTAAATTCATACATTTTTCAAATCTCCGTCAAGTATGATTACTAGAGGTAAAAACATTGAAACTTAACCATAGTTAAAATCTAACCAAAAAACATACTTCATACAAAATAGTTATAAGAGCACCAAGTAAAGAAAATGTTGTCAAAGTTAAATCAATTTTTGCTTTGGTTCTACTTCAACCAGAGGCATGATCGGTAAGTCAATCTTGAAGAAAAAAAACACAGGCGAAGAAAAGTTGTCTCTTTATTTATTTATTTTTCCTGGTCAATTAGAAGACTAGGTAGGCTATTATCAGAATATATTTTCCTCTGAAATCTGGTGAGCTAAAGAAATTTAAAACGAGCTGAAAAGGACATCTTCTCATTGGTATACGGATTCATCGGTCCTAGACATCCCTACAAAATATTTTTCTTTGGATAAGGCTCCACAAATTTAAAGTCAATAGGTCCAAAATCAACGTAGAAGGATTTGTGCTGTGAGTGGGACCCACCTCTCTCTCTCTCTCTCTCTCTCTCTCTCTCTATTTGCACACTGCCACTTTAACGTCGCTTCAAGGATGGTGATTCACTTGGAACCCTTTTTTTCTGTTTAACTTTTAATTATTTTATTTATTTATTTTAATTAAAGATGAGATATATCCAAACTTTTGGAGGATCTAAATGGCCCCCGAGCTGTTGATCCATTTGTAAAGAGCACTAAAATAGCTTTCCATCTTGTTATTGCTTTTTGGGATTGCTCAGTTGTACCTTCACTTGCATGATAATGGAGCCACTTGTGATCTTTTGTACTCATTCTCTCCTCAATATTGTATAGGATTAGTTATTGCTCTTAATCCTTTGGACATTCATTCGTCTTAGTACTTGATTACATATTAGATGACAACATTAGACAGTTTTAATTTTATTTAACTTAGTTAGTTAATGGATGCTTCCATTTGCCTCAACCTAATTGAAAGGTATCAAATTCAAATTTCATAGATGTTGATAATGATATATAAATGTTATGAATTCATCGGTAGTTGATTGTTATAACATTACACTATTTGGTGGGTTTTCACAATTGGAGATTTGAAGACATTGAAAGACCTAATAAAATGTATAATTGCATTGCCGGTTGCCTCGCTAGGTTTCCTTCTTCCCTTTCAAGGGGACATGGGCATGGCCCAGTGGAGTCAGGATTTTACATTAGAGGGGCCTTTTTATAAAACTTGTATTCTCTTCATAATTATCTTGAATTTCATATTTAAACAGAGTTCATAAAGCCTAATATTAAGGTGCACAAATCATACATAAAAAATGAAGAAAATTAAAAATTCACGAAGCTTTAAATAAAAGAGGAAGAGAAAGAAATGTTAAAACTTTAGGAGTTTTTAGTGCAAATATCATAAACTAACCTAGAAAATTTAAGGGATATAAATAGAAGGGAGATCAATAAATTTTATGATTAATTTATAGACAAAAAGAACATGATATATTACTTTATTTTTGGGTAAATATCCTATAACTAATCTAATATATTATAATATTATATATCATATATAATATACAAATAAAAGAGGTAAAAATGGAGTGGAGTCCTGGAACCACACTGGTCCATGTTGGCTCCACACTAGTCCCATATAACATACAAATAAAAGAGGTATAAATGTTCCTCTTATGATGATCTTCTGTTGTAAGTTCGTCACGCTAAGATTCATGGAGTTGGTATTGGTACTTCTTCTGGCTATGTTCTGACGCTCACCACATGTTGTTCTGTATGTAGGACTATGCATGCATATGAGTTTTCATTTGACAATATTACGTTGTGGCATGTTGTTCTTTTGCGGGGCTTGGAGTTGTGATTTGTTTTGTTTGTCTTCTTTCGAGTTCTTTGAAGACTCATGGAGTTGGTGTGGTACTTCTCGTGGCTATGTTACGTGATAAGTCCATAAATATACTCATTTATGTACTCTTTTTACTTCAGTTTTGTAGGAGAATTAGATTTAAAAAGGGCTTATTACTTTACTGTTTTGATTTTCAGCTTTTCTGCGCTCTTAGAAGGTTTTTAAGGAAAAATCAACTTTTCGGAGGAATTTTGGCGCAAGGCCAATTGGAGATGAAAGCTAACATCTTGAAGTTCAATCTGTGATTTTTTTAGAATTTATTACCTAGCCAATTGGTACAGTATTACAAGTAAAATTAGCCCACGTGCAGACAAGACAGTTTCGTACATGTTACATGAATGTGAAGAAACGGAAGCCTTCCCGAATTTTCCAAGTTACGTGCTATATATGGTTGGAAAGATAAGACATTTATCTTTCTAAAATATATTTTTACTGATTTTTCTAGGAGGCCGAAAAACCCCAAATAGTGTGACAATTGGGCTAAGCTGTATTTCTCTGTGGAGTTAGGAATTGTGATCTTTACTTTCCTATTTGGATTCCTTATTTACCAAGACTTCTTGGACGACTTTAAGTCAATTTTAGGGTTTAGAACTCTAATATAAGTGATATAAAAGGTCAGCCAAGACCCCCATACAAAGGATTCACGTCCTAAGGAGATCAACCGCGCAAGAGGGGAAAGCTGCCAACGAGTTTTTTTCTTTTCCTTTCTTCTTTTCATTTTCAGTTCTTATGTATTTATTTTTGAGTTCATCCAAGAACATGAGTAACTAATTTCTTGTTAGTTAGGGCATAATGTTGAAGCCCTAAACATGATTTCAATTTTATAAACAAGTTTGAATGGATTTTCAGTTTCTACAAGCGTGATGATTTAGGTTTCTCTATGTTATGTGAATTCTGATATTTTGTTTCTTTGAGTAGCTAACTTGGAAGCATGTATTGGAATTAAATTGTTGTAGAACATAGGTCAATTGCCATATTGAATGTGTTCTTGTTTGCAATGAATAATTGGGTTAAGAACTAGTTATGAGAAATCGATTCTTGAATTCCTAATAACAAATGCCATGTTTTAGGGTTTTTGTGACACTCATATTCTCTTTGATCTTAATGGATTCTTGATTGTTAATTTGAGTAAATGCCATACTAGATTTCAATTAAGAATACACGTATTGATGTAAATGCCATACACTTTACATACACTTAAGAGAGAATCATACAACTCGAGTCAAATGCCATGATCTTGTTGTGAGTGTCGTCATCATATGCTTGCTAGAGATTGATTATCTATTGTTGTTTATGGATTGATTGATTGTTTGGAGGTGGATAGTAAGTCCTAGCTATTGTTCTTGATTGATTTTAAACCAATTTCTCTTAAACTCTAATTTAAATTCTGTTTTGTTTTCTTTTCCTTATATTGTTTTATTCACAAAATCAAATCAAAACCCCCTTGGTGTTGGTGTGTGTGTGGAAGTCCTTTGTTTTAATTTTCATTGCGTGACATTGATAAACATCTATTTAGATTACAATCTCTGTGGATCGACCTTGCTTGCTTACTATACTATCATTTGATTTGTGCACTTACAAGGTTTTAATATTGTTGTTAAAATTTACCAACATTATGACGCTCACACGTTGTTATGTACATTGAACTATGCGTGCATAGGAGTTTTTCTTTGACAATATTACGTTGTAGTGGGTTGTTCTATGCGGAGCTTGGAGTTGTGCTTTGTCTTGTCTGTATTCTTTCGGGTTCTTTGTAGCGGTCTAAAGTGGCTTGTGTCGGGCTCTCTTATTAGTTCATGACATGTGTGGTATTCTTTCCTACCCTAAGGTTTGTCCCAAGTGATTTTTCTAGGAAAGTTTTAATGATGCCACTATATTCGCGCCGGTCTTTTGTATGCTTTTTTCATTTATGAATGAAATCATATTTTCAACCAAAAAAAAAGATTTATTAGAAAAAAAAAAGTTAAATCGTCACCAACTTCTGAAATTAAATTTTTGTTTAAAAACTAAAACTAGAAATAAATATAAATAAGTAAATAAAAGGGAGAACTTCTGCCTCCATGAAAAGTAAAAATATTAATTATCACGCAAGTTAGCTACAAAGGAAGGGCACATCCTTCGAGGAGAAAGCAGCACCACGTCAGCTTTGACGTTGATTACTTGACCGACGACCGTGGCGGTCTCAGTCGACTCTGACCGCAACGGAAGGAGAACAATTCTCCTAACGTTTCCATAAATAGCAAGTTGGCTCGCTACGTGACAACATCCGCACGTGCCAAGCCCGATGATGATATATTCCCCCCTACGAAACCTTATCTACAAAACGACAAGATAAATTATTAAAACGACTTTTCACAAGCAAAATGCATGAACGAACACACAACAGCGACCACCACGATAATAATTAGCAAACCCTAATTCACCACATGTCTAAATTAGGAGCTTACTTGGTACCTTCTCGGCACCAAAGCAATGGGCCTCACACTTCCACTTAGAACATATTAATTTCCCGTAATATAATTTATTTTAGTACAATCATGCATTTTCGGTATTTTTTGGTTGTTTATTTTATTCAAGCGATATTGGAGATGAGAGATTCGAATCAGGAACTTAAGTGCAAAATAACTATTCTTAACTACTTGAATTACAAACCTCGTACTATTTTTATTTTTTTTGTTGAATTGTATTATTTTTATATTTTATTGGTCTAGTAAGATTGGTGTCATGCTATGCTATGTTTGCGGATCTGTGGATGTTATTGTTGAGTTGAATTCAAAATCCAAAAAAATTATTATAACAAACAAAATCTAGATATTTTTAAAAATAAATAATGCAATTTGCAACCATATTTAATTAATATATATGTACCTTAGCTTCAGATTTCAACCAAGTTGCTGATTTTTGTGTATAAAATAATTGATTTTCTAAAGGTCTGAGTTTGAATTTGATCATTGGTGGTGTGTATAAGATCAATAAATTCTAAAACTGATCAAATTAGAACTCAAAAACCAAGTTCCTGGTCATCATAAAAGGCTTTCCAAGATTAGAAAGCTAATTAGATTCTCGGCTGCTTTTTTATAAATAAATAAAAAAAGAAAAACCATGGCTGGCACACATCAAACCCTAAGTAAGCCGTGAAGAATCTGTATTGTGTGGAAAAATAATTAAGATTTGAGATATTCACTATTATATCCAATATGAGAGCTTAAATTATAAAAATAGCCTATATGAAATGAATTTTAAAAACACACCCAAAGTCCATTTACAACATAACAAAGAGGCTTCTAACTTCTTATAAATTACAAAACTATCATCGATTTCTTAAAACAAGTCCAACCCCAAAATCTCATTAAAAAAAACCCAAAATGCTCAATAGGTCATCAAAGTAATTTAATAATCAAAATTAAATTCAATATGGCCAACTATTATTATTTTTGGATTTGTTTATAAAAATTAAATGGTGTATGGTTGATCTATATCATTAGTGCTAAGAATAAATATATGACTAAATATCTCAACATTTCAAATTAATTTCAAAATGTTCAATGTAAGCATGAGACCAAGTTGATGAGCAATAATTTTCAAAATGTTGTCAGCATTTGCGGCATAAATAAAGCTCTAAAAATATAAATAAATGAATGAAATATTGGTTTTATAATTATGTTATTGCAAGTTGATGAGGAAGAGTCAGAGTTTCAATTGGTTTATTAATTAAAATCACAAGATTACAAGAAATGGCTAAAAAGGATATATACATCTATATATATATATATACATATTATTCATTTGATGGCTTTATGAAGAAGAAGGAGGAGATTAGAATAACAGGAATTGAAGCACGTTTTGGCTTGTACATAATAATTGTGGGCAGTCATATGGGAATGCGGCGGCCTGCCCATTTGTTTTGGTTTTGCAACTTGCATTACTTAATTTTGAAGCTTTTTTTAATTTGATATTACTTTCTTGCATTTGCTTTATTAGGTTAATTAGGGAAAATATATATATTATTTTTACCATATTATTAATTGCATCTCTCGTAGCTAGCACTATAAAATATGTGATCAATAATGTGGTCGGCATAAGTATATTTTATACCATTTTGAATTATTTCTCTAGGGGGGTTTTTTTTCTTGCAAAGTCTTGATATTGGGCTTGCTCCTTGCTTGCCATAATAGGCCCAAAAGGCTGAGTGAGTGACTTGGTGCTTTTCTTTAGTGGGTCGTTGGGACTTTAGGCTTGACATGAGAGACTAGACGTGCGGGACTAGAAACCCACGCGTCTCTAGTGAAGAGAATATAATCGGCAATACATTTTAATTTTGGCTATGCTTGAGCATGGGTGAAATTAAGCTTTTCTTTAAGAGCTTCCTTGGCCATGATTTCTCAAATGTTATGGCTTTCCTGGCCATGTAGGATCACTAACCCTAGCCATGGTGTGGGATCTCATGGATCATGGTCTTTTGCTTTGTATGGCATGGGTTTACTCTTTCTTAAATTCATACATGGTTCTCAAAAGAGCTTGCTTTACGACATCGATTTATTGCCTGTTTTTGAGGTTTAATTCTTATGATGTAATCGAAACCTTATGCTTTACTCTCTTGATACCCTTTATTTTACTCTTACGATCGTATATTATATTGGGCTTCAATACACTTGAACTTTTCTAATTTTCTTTAAGCAGCAACAAGTCCAAATTTAGGTTAAATACAGTTAGCACTTTCTTTGTACCCAATTCAATTAGGTATCCCCTCTCTCTGAGAAATTCAGGAAAGTTTAGTCATTTACTAGCATCAAAGAGATGTACCTATAAGCGATATTGGATGAAGGGGGAATCGAATTTAGGACCTTGAATGCATGAATAAATACTCTTAACTACTTGAGCTGCAAGCCCCAATTTTGTAAAGTCAGAAGGCCATGTACATGGAATGGAGTTTTATATATTACTTCATCTGAATTCTTGACCCTATAAACGCTTTTGCAGCTCTGATTATAACAGATGGTGATAACAATTGTTGTTGTTATTGTTATAGATAGAACATGCATGGTATATGTAAGAATGACCTCATTGGGGTGGTTTTCTAGAGGACCTTGTCATGCAGCTGGAAGAATGAGCTCAGATGTCATATGAGCTTTAAATATATTACCGACAGTGCGTAACAAGTGTAAACACTTCATCCATTCACAGTGTGAACAACTGAATATGAAGGAAGACGAAATTTTTAACTCATTCAAGAGTTAAAAGAGTATGCAATAACTAGGTTGACATAAAATATTGGGATTTGGTGTTGCTTCTGGAATACGAGTAGGACACGTCTTTCTTTGCTTCATCCTCGCAGAAATAGAAGACTGGATAAATTAAAGCTGGTAATGGGAAACAAAAAAGAAGAAGCTGTAATTTCTAAACAAATACATCACCATAACAACCTACACACACAAGCTATCGTCAAGTCCAAGTAGGCTATCATCAAGAAATTTCCATTGCGGTGGCCTTGAATGGAGCCACAGAAGGTTGATTGGTCACTAAATTTGGGACCCTCACTTCTTGCAACTTGAAGGCAATTATTTCTCAACAATTGATTGCAAGTTGCAACAGCAACTTGTCTTGCGTAACTGATATAAGACAGATTTTGTAGATGATTAATCCCAATTTTAAACACGTTTTCACTGATAAAAATTAGCTGTGCAATCCATAAAAACATTTTGTACCTTTAGCAGAAAGTAAAACTGTATGCAAATCACCACACAAGCAAGCATTTTTGAGCTTTGTATAAAACTTTTGCAGAACATGTTGTTCCATATAAAGATATTGGTGGTCATTTAAAGATTAATGCATAAACGCTTACAAAACCATATCACTGGAACTGACAGATCCCGCTCGCAAAATTTTATTTTAGCATGAAAATTCAAGCATTACATTATTTCTAAGAGAGATGAACAATACTGTCTTCAAAATAATGATCTGATATATGTTTCTGAGGCGCATAAAAAATAGGTTAAAGACTTTTTCATGTTATTCCACATAAGCATAAGAGTTTTTCCCAACAAACAGAGAGGCTTATATCTTTCTTTGATCATCAATGCCGGATAGCGTGACTCTTTCAATCAATGAAGTGTTCAAAACTTTTTTTTAATAACTTCCCCTTGTTTTAATTCGAAACGCGCCTTGAAAACTTGGTCCACTCAGAAACCCATTAACTTTATCCGGCGAAAACCATGCATGATTTCATGTAGAGGGGTCGGGGTGGTTAACACAGACTTAACAGTGGAGCAAACATACAAAAACCATGCAACAATGAGATTAGCAAACATACAAAAATTCTAGTAATATTTAAAACAATATCAGACTAAAAAAATTTGGTGGCCCACCATGATTTGCATGAATTATGTTTATCTTGTTTGTTTGTTCTTATCTCTTTGTTTAAATAAAAGAAGAATGAGACTTGGCAAACTCTTGGACTTAGTAAGAGCTCCACCACTTCACTTGCTCAGTGTTTTGCCTATATACTATATTAGTTCTTAAATATATATATACTGAGCTTCAATTGAGGGATTATTTGAGGAACATCTTTGTAAGCGCTCATCGCATATTATTTTTCACTTACTCGAATTTTTAGATATTCTTTTCAAGATCATGTATACAAAAAATTATTTGAATTCAAAATCATTTAACCACTTAAATAGATGATTAATTGTTATTTTAATCTTTTTTTGAAGTACCGAACTTGTCTATAAACTATATTCTTCAATATTATATATTAGATAAAGATTAGTTGAGCTGTTTGGGGCCTTGTAGACCTTTAGAATTATCAACACAAAGGTTGCTTGACTCTTTCCCTTCTTTCTTTTGGCTCTTCCCTTGACCTAACTGGCCCTACCTCATTAAGGCTGGTGCTTAAGGGTTTATATTGGGTCAGGTCAAACCAAGATTGAAAATTTATGAATTATTTTTTTGTCTTATTTCTACCTGAAGACACTTTATATTCCAATACAACCTTGTTCAGCTTGTTTGGGTTCTGCAAACAGGTGTGCGCCTACAAAGACCTTGAAAATGTATTTGGACACATTTATTTTCTGAATGTTTCCAATCAATTTTGTCAATTGTTCATTAACTCTAACAAAGAAATTAAGGGGCTCGATCCTATACCTAGGAGGTAATAACCAATAGACTTTATCAACTAGACTAGTCGGCAGACCAATCACCCTAAAAAATTAACTCAAATATTTTAATTAAAAAAAAGAAAAAAAAATGATTTCTTTGTTTGTCTTGGGATCGCTTGGTTGGCTTTTAATCAGAGCTTCTTATTAATTATAAGTTGAAGGAATATCTGGCATGTTTGGGTTTCTAATACACGGCATATACTACAGGTCAAGCAATGCTAAGACAAGTAGAGAAATCATTTCCCAACGAAAGAAAGGGTTTGTTCGAAAAGATATATATAGGTGACCAAGAGAGAGAAGACAAAACACAAAATAATTCACAACATTACCAAAATGGATCCTTATTTTGACAAAATGATGTTATAAACTACTTTAATTTATAGAGAGCGAGATTTGAGATCGGATATATAAAAAGGTGGACACACTGTCCTGATCAACTAGTGTAACTCACAAATACATCACATGGATACTTTAATACTCATTTACAGAACAAACATATTTTATGATGTGCATGGCAATAGAATGTGTACGCGTATGAAATGAAGAAAAATCAGATACTTCTACTTCTTCCCAAAAGCATTAATAAATAGAATTTGTATACGTACATTGTTGTTGGACAACGTACAAATAAAGGTAAAAGAATGAAATTTGATTTACTCAGCCCAAATTTTTTTTAAAAATAGTAAAATTCGACAACCATTTCCGGACGTTGCAATGCAAAAATTCAAAGAGTAGAACATGGGAAATGTCATTTAGTTCACACGTCCTGAATAAATAAAAAATTATTTATAGGGTAAATAAAGTCGATAACTTTGCATAAGGCGATAAATTATAATTCAAGACATGAATAAAATAAGAGAAACTCGAGTTGAAAATTTGAAACCAATTTGTTTCTGGAACCACAAAAAGACAAAGAGGGGAAAGCAAATTCTCCGGAGGTTGGCTTTTACTTGCTTGCACGTTAATGTCAATTGTTTTTGTCTCTAGAATCTTAAATTATATTAAGGGCATCCAATTAAACAGCGGAGCTTAACGAAAGATTAGAGCCTGAGATGACTAAATCCTATGTTGATTAACTTTGTCTTTATCCCCTTGACCTTGTCTGGATTTTGGTAATGATTCCACTAAGCGATTTTATTAATGTTGATGATTATATTTTAACTCTAAAGATGCACTTTTGTGAAGCATCCAGGAAATCAACCACTACTTAAAACCAAACCAAAATCCTTAAAATTAGCTACCATTGAGTAGAAGACGTCAAAGTGATAAAGCTTAGAATTACATATATGTGTGTGTATATATATATATATATACATATATATGTATATTAATCGTACATGGATCACATAATCTCAATATGAGTTCTTGTCGTGTGAAAGAACTCACACAAAAGAAAAGCAATAATTTTAGTGACATCAACTGATATGACAATTTCTTATTTGCTTAGCGTCTAAAAATTGGTGTAATAAAGTTTTTTTTTCTATTTTATCCGTTCTCGAAAAAGTATAGTGATAGATAATTCAGAATCAGAATAGGTCGAATCCAGAGAACAAATCAACGAGAAATGCTATTTATGGAAGAGTAAGAATAAACTTCTAGAAAGTGAAAAAGAGTTCAATGCTTCATCATCTGATACATTAAGAAATACTAATTTTGAGGAGTTACTCTGAGATAAAACAAATCAATTACTTGAAATGAAAGAATGAAAGTGAAATTAATGATCCAACAGTGGAGATCAAGTAAATGAGTTATTACGTAACATTACGCAGAAGCTTGTAATGGATAGAACGGGGCCCGCACTACAAGAAAAAGTAAAAGGATCCTTCGTCTCTCTGTCATGGAACCTTCAGCACGGAAGTCCTCTCCTTCTTTTCCCTTCTCTATATATATAGAAACCCCTCCTCAACTTCCATTTCACTCCCAACTTCCACTGTCAACAAAATTCAAAAACAAGATTCTCTCTCCTCTCTCTCTTCTTCTCTCAGAGATTTCTTCTGTAAAAACAACAAAAATTTGATAATATTGCTTGTTTTCAATGGCTTTGAGCTCAGACATGGCGGGTTTAGATCAGGTAACGGCGCTCGAACGCATCAAGAACCATCTTCTCGGTGAGTTCTCGCCCGCAGCCAAGAGCTCCGTCACTGAGCTAAGCGACTCTGCTTCCAGTTTCCCCCAAAATCAATGGAGCCCCGAGGCCAATTCGGACCTTTCCAGGTCTCAATCTGACTCGCTTTGCTCCAAATCCTCTTCCGCTTTCGATTCTTCGATCGAAATCTCCGACTACTTGAATTCCAATGAGATCTTCGAGTTCGAGTTTAATTCCACCGATTTTCTCGATTTCGAAGCTAAACCTCAAGTCATCGACCTTATCACCCCCAAATCCGCCGATTTGAGGTCCCAAAATTCGTTCGAATTTGAATCCAAGCCTCAAATCAGTGATGATTTCTTTGAAATCGAACAAAAGCCCCAGATCTTAAACAGGACACCTCCGAAACCGGCCAAACCAACCCGGAAACCCGCGCTCAGAGTCTCCCTCCCGAATAAAACCGAGTGGATCCATTTCGCGAGCTCTGACCCGGCCGCGAAGGCGCCTGCTCAGAAATCGAGTTCGAATGAGGAGAAGAAGAAGCACTACCGCGGGGTCCGCCAAAGGCCGTGGGGCAAGTATGCGGCGGAGATCCGGGACCCGAACCGGAGAGGCTCCCGGGTCTGGCTCGGGACCTTCGACACGGCGATCGAGGCAGCCAAGGCCTATGACCGGGCGGCGTTCAAGCTGCGCGGCTCCAAAGCCATCCTCAACTTCCCGCTCGAAGCCGGCAAGGCCGAGCCGGTCGCGGCCGTCGAGAGAAAACGACGTCGTGAGGAGGACAAAGAAGAAGTGAAGGCGGTGGCGGTGGCGGTGGCGGTGAAGAAGGAGCGGTTGACGGAGGCGCCAAAGGCCGTTGGGTGTATAAGGGATATGCCCTTGACACCGTCAAGTTGGACGGCGTTTTGGGACTCTGAGTCGTTCGAAGATGTGAAGGGGATATTTAGCGTTCCGCCGTTGTCGCCGTTGTCGCCCCACCCAACGATGGGTTATCCACAACTTATGGTCGTGTGAAGGATTTTTAACATCGAATTTTAATTGACGACGTGATGTGTTATTATTAGATTAGAAGCTGGTTTTTTTTCATTTCTTTAAATTAAAAATTACAAAAAAAGAAAAAAAAAAGGTATATAGAGTCCCGTATATAATATGATTGATATATATACGTGAGACTTTCTGATAATGAAAAGAGGATTTGGTTGATTAAAATTTTTTGTTCTCGGCGATTGGTTTGATATTTTTGTCACTTTTATGTATTTATGGTGAGAAATTTGACAATTTAGTTTGTGAAATACATACAATTATGACGTTTTGTAAATAATAAAAAAATCATTATGAACTCAATTGAGCGTTTCAAAAATGACACTGTTATCTACACATGAGGGTTCGAGCACATAATCCACTGAATCTCGTATGTAGAGATGATCGTCTAATCTTCTTAATCTTAATTCGAATCGTTAATTACTTCTATTTGAGTTACAGACAGTTTCATAATTAGAGTCAAAGTTAGACAAATTCTATACCAAGGAGCAATACAATCTTTTTTTCTTTTAATTTCTTAAAAGAAATAATAATTTCCATTGAAGAACTCAAGCAAACACCATTTTCCTCTGTCAACAAAAAAAACCCTTGTGATATATTACTACGATCTGCTTTTCTAGCTAGGCCTTTTGTTAACGTTTTTTTTCAAACATTCGTAACTTTTTGAACTTTGACTTAGATAAAACAAAAATAATTTAGAACGTTTCTTTGAACTCGGTCATTAAATGATGCCGTTGAAGATGATACATCAATATTCTATTCATTAGAAATAATTAAGATTTGAAATACTAATTTGGATTTGTTTTCACATAATCTAGCATGTGTTTTTAAGTCAATGATCTAGCATTGCTGTTTTAACATCAGAAGCAAGTTGACGTTTTCATTAATTTTAATTCTGATATTGGTAGAAGGGCGTAGCTGGAAGGACCTGAAATAATATTTTCTAATTTTTTTTTTATGAGTATAATATTTTCTTATTGATACCTGTAAATTTATGTTGGTAACTTAACTTGTTAGAGTATGCAAAACTAAAGCGGAATTGGTACTTTCGATGTCTTGCTGATGCTTTTACTGATACTATTAAAATATATTTAGTGAAGTTTATCTTCGATTAAAAAAAAAACTTATTTGAGTATGCGATACATGATAACACAATCATAATAAATCTTAGGAAATAAGATTTGGCTTTTCTATGGGACACCAACTAGCTAGAATATTTGATAAGTTGAGGGAATCACGCTACAAAATAGGATAAATATTAATCACCTTTCTAGAGTCGAGATAAAAATGAAGTGTGAACTTAAAAAATCTCTTCAAGTAATTATATCCCTATAATTTGTTTCACATGTAGTGAGAGAGAGGTTGCGTATAAGCCGTCATTTAAGTATGCTTTGATTGATGCTTCGACAATAAAATTAAGAGCACGTGTCTGATATACGTATAAGTTAAGAACTGGCTAGTCTCCATTCGATGTATTGACCAAGATTACAACCAGCCTGTACAGACCGCTACCCAATTGACTTGAAATTGTCTCTTTGTCTTCTGTGTTCAGATTTCATTTGGTTAAAGTTTGAATAACTCGGCATCCAAAGTCAAAACATGTGATTTGTGAAAAGCTTTAAATAAAAAAAGCGCTTTTGTAAAGTTGTCACATGTTAATTAGATGATTGCTAAAATTGAATTTAAGATACCAACTAACTTTTAGTTTAGTATATTTCTTTTTTTTTTATATTGAATAAAAAAAATTATAAGTTCGAATTCCCCAATGTGCACCAACAGCAGGGATTTTATTACCAACTCATTTCAGTTGGTTTGTCACCATTTGCAATTTTGATTGGTGACCATTTTGAGCTCATCCCCTAACTAGATTGTATGTTATGTTTTCAGTTGTGAAATTTATGTCTAGTGGTGGCACTAGTTGTGGTTAGTGTGAGCTCTAACTGGAATTGCAAGTCGAAACATTAGCATTTCGTAACATTTAACATAAATAAATTATATAATTATATTACTCATTTCAATCAACGACTGCTTATTTGTACGCAAGAAATTATAGTTTGTATTTTTCTTTTGTGAAATGTATGATCTGGCATTTCCCTTTTCCCTTAGTAATCATTGACCTAGTGAAAGTTATACATGCAAATTCAATCCATAATTTATAGTTGTTCTTGGTCTACTGTCTGTATCATTCCAAACCGTCACAACTGTGCATTCAACACCGGCAGAGAGTTTACTTTTCCTCCCAATTTTGAAACAATATTAGATCAAATTCTGACTATTCAAACAATTAAACTCGTGGGTGGGGCTTGAGGTTGACCACAGAAACCTTTGAAATTTTGAATATTGGCACTCACCTTTGACCGCCGAAAAAAAGTAAAAGATGAAAGAGAGAAGAAGACAGTGATGATGAGCACGTAGCATATTTATAGATATATTTGCTAACTTCACTCTTACTAATACAGAATATATTGGATTAATTTGACGAAGTGCGGTTTGGGATTTGGTCATGGAGTCGCTCTGTTGAATAATAATTGGTAGGTCGTTGTTGTGTTGTGTGGCTGTGCAACTCGTCCGTGGAGCTGTAGCATTTAATTGCCAGCACCACTTGTCACCAGAAAAAGAGGAAAAATCACGTAGAAACAAAGTCCCAGTGGGTCTTTCACCGACGACTAATTCATCCATATCCATGTCTGTGTGTGTCTAGTTTTGCGGGTTTAACTACTTCAATGCTCCAATGGATACCTATGAATGACGTGGTATAAAGAGATGTGTTCCAACTTGCATATAGTGTTAACTAGTGTGTTGTCTGCTAGGGTTGAGGTGGGTCATTGTGTCGTGCGACTTGCAACAGCCACATGGAAAACTCTTCACAATTTTTCTTTTTCTTTTTCTTTTTTGTAAATTGGCGGTCCAATTTAAATACCCAATGACATCACAAATGGCTTATAACTTAGCTAATTAAGAACGTTCATTCATAAACGTGAAATTCTGTGTTTGAATCTCCCTCTCAAATTTATGAAATCTATCACAACCGCACTTGCCAAAATGCATGATTACCTAAGTTAGTAATACTAAAATGAAGGTACTTTAATGTTTGCCCTCTTTACACTCAAATTGGAATCCCCCTCATTGTAAATTAGATTAATTTAAAGTAGTTTAGTGCTTAAAGTACCTAACCCTAAAGTACTTTGTTGCCGCACACCATATGTGACGACAACAAAACTGCTACCGCCACTCCTCCACATCACAGGATGAGTGTGGTGAATGCTAATGGTAAGCCTTCTCCAATGACCAAGGCATACATAATTCCCTTTCATCTTGCTCAACAAGTACCAATGCACATAATTACCACATTTGAAGATGTTTAAAATTCAAGAGTTGATGATACACAAATGTCAATGGCTTATGCAGCCTAAACCTTTTTATTCTGTAATTGTTTTGAATTTTTCTCAAAAAAAGGAAGAAAAAAACACAGATATACATGGTATTATATATAATCAACCGATGATGATCCGATGGAGGCACATTTAGGGAGATGAGTTTCTATTATATTACAGGTTGTGCACTGCACGACTTCAAATGATATCGGATTCAAGTGATTTTTTGTAGAAATGATCTTTGAATGTGTATCTACAAGATAGATGGTTTGGATTAGTGAAATACAATCCGGAATGGGCCCTACAAGAGGTGTCCCTCAAATAAACTTATTTAAAGGATCCCTCAATAGAAGCTATATATATATATATATAGTTTAGTTACATTCGCAATCAAAACTTAGAATTTCTAATTCCAATATTTGGGAAAGTGCAAATGAAGCACAATCTGAAGATATCAGAAGCTTGATTTTAGGCGAATAGTTTAAGTCCATTATTCAAGGTTGTGAAGAAGAAGAAGAATTAAAGCAGTAAGTTATTAATTAATTAATATATAGTGCTTATCTTTTAATTCAAAGTATAAATTAGAAGCTTAACCCCATAAGTCAAAGTCATTATGCATTCCTTGTTTCATAGACAATTGGTTTCTCATCCCATGACTTATATTTTGTTTGTTGCTTTGTATATGACTATGCATGATGTAAGAAAACAATATGTTGAACGTGATATTTAATGTTATCGTGTGGTTTGGGAATGTATCCCTCAAAGACTCTAACATGTGTGCTAAATTAATTACAATTATATATATATTTGTCAAAGACTTGACATGTTAATTTTTTTTTATACAAACGAAGCGATGTTTATATAATTTATTCAAGGGGTGAAGATAACCAGAACAAAGTTATACCACCATAATAAATTTGTCAAACAAAGTAAGGTAAATATTCAGATATGCTCACCTATGCTCATATTATTATTCTTCTCCGATATGGAGGTATTTATACAAGTACAAAGATGTGTTAACCCTAAATAAAATAGAAAATATATCTAAATTACAATAGGAAGTAAATCTCTATTACAATAGGACTAAATAATAATTGGTAAGTAACCAAAATTCTAATGAAATAAGGAACCAAAATCCTAACTAAATAAGGACTCGCCAACACTCCCCCTCAAGTTGGGCAAAGATATTTCGCACGCCCAACTTGACAAGCGAATCATAGAACACCATACTTGAAAAACACCAATTGTAGAGAAGGTCTTTTCGTCAACCACGAGTGAAACAAGTGACAAACTAAAGCAAAGTTCGCAGTGGAAACACAATAGCAAACACTAAAAAATAGGGCACATAGCAGAACATAGAAACCCTGTGAACATGGCAATAGGTAAGGCAGAACACAGAAACCCTGTGAGCACGACAGTAGATAAGGCAAAGCACAGAAACCCTGTGAGCACATCAATAGGTAAGGCAGAACACAGAAACCCTGTGAGCACAGCAGTAGATAAGGCAGAACACAGAAACCCTGTGAGCACAAAAATATGTAAGGCAGAACACAGAAACCTTGTGAGCACGACAACAGATAAGGTAGAAACTAAACCCTAAAAAATAGGGTAAGGCAAGGTAAAGCCAAACCTCGAAAAAATAAGGTAAGGTAAGACAAAGAAAGTCAAGAGCAAAGGTAAGGTAAACGGGCATGACCACAACGGAAACACACCAGCAAAGACATGAGCAATAATATTGGCACCATAACAGGCAGGAGTAACAATACTAGTACCAACAACAGCAATACAAGGCACTAGCACCAGCAAGAGCAACAAGGCATGGACATAACATGCATCATCAACAGTAATCAACAATGTCCCCAACAAGAGTCATAATAGGCAGGAGCAATAACATTGTCCCCAGTAAGAGACCTAACAGATATGAGCAACGGTACTGGCACCAGCAAAGGACATAGTAGTCAGCAGCAATAACAATGACAAATACTTTCATTATTGCAGAGACAACTTCTCTTCACTCCCCCTCTCCCCCTGAAGAGAAGGGGTCGTCAGAACCATAAGAAAAGCGGCACTTAAGAAACAGAAGCTGACTGACGCTCAGATGTAAAAGAATCAACCATGGCAGATAGGTAGTTGAATTTCAGCAGAATAGATGAGCAGTGGTGTCACTCCCCCTCAAATCTGACGATATATGAGAGTCAAGATTTGGAGAAAGCAACACTGAAAAATAAAGTTGCAGCACCCAAATAAAGTTGCATCTATCTCCCCATCAAATCCGACACTGGTAAAGGGTCGAGATTTGAAAGAAGAGAAATTGAAATAATGGTAAAGAGACTCAAACATGCCAGTCTCATGGCAGAAACAAATGCAAGAGGGGAATGTGGTAGCATACGGCTGTCCCATGAAGAAAAAACTTCAGAAAAGGAGAATAGTAAGGGAGGAAACCCAACAAATCATGAACAAAGACAAAGACAAATATAAGGTGCTCAAACTGAGAAGCGGAAAGGCAACTCAAGAGAGCAGCCAAAGAAGACAGAGACTCGTAGAACAGTCAAAGGAAAGGCTCGGCAAGCGGTGACGAGGCTCACGGAGGAAAGCAAAGGCTCGGTGAGCGATGACGAGGCTCACGAAGTAAAGAGACTTGCTATGAAGTTTCAAAGATAGTGAAGCTGAGACATCAAGAAAGACCATCTGGCATGCAAAGATGAAAAATAAAAATTTTGGAACAGTAGCAAAGAAGCATGTGAAGGCTAGGTGCGGTGAAAACACATATGAGAGGATGAACAAAAGAAGATAACTATACAAGATGAAGACCCATGATGGGTTAGGAATGAGGAGTGCCAACGACTCTCAATTTGGCAGAGGTTATCACAGGTTAGGAACCTGGCTCTTATACCATGTCAAACAAAGTAGGGTAAATATTCAGATATGCTCACTTATGCTCATATTATTATTCTTCTCCGATATGGAGGTATTTATACAAGTACAAAGATGTGTTAACCCTAAATAAAATAGGAAATATATCTAAATTACAATAGGAAGTAAATCTCTATTACAATAGGACTAAATAATAATTGGTAAGTAACCAAAATTCTAATGAAATAAGGAATTAAAATCCTAACTAAGTAAGGACTCGCCAACAAAATTAGCCACAATTAAATATCGAATTTGATATATATCGTTCTTTTCATCCATATGAATTAAACTTGAGACATCCTCCAACCAAGTGAAGACAAATAGTCATGATACGTTGGAGTACCCATGATACGTTGGCATGTCCAGTGTGTAATGAGGATGCATCATACACTAGGTTGAGAAGTAAGTATTGTTGTATTGGGTATGTCGCTACTTATCGATGAATCATCTATGGCGCAAGAATACTAAAGACTTTAATGGTCGTCGGGAGATGCGACATCCACCTAGAGAATTTTCAGGCGACGACATCCTTGATCAGTTTGATTAGCTTATACCATGCTTGCCTTGTGAACATCCTAATAATAAAGAAAGGAAGAGGAATCGCAATAGTGAAGAATTAAATTGAACGAAGAAGAATATTTTGTTTGAGTTGGACTACTAATTTAAGTTGAAAATTAAGCATAACCTTGACATTATGCATATTGAGAAAAATATATGTGATAGTCTTATTGGGACATTATTGAATACAATAAAGTCGAAGGATACGCTCAAGGCGAGAATGGACTTACAAGACATGAATATTAGAAGAATGTGAAGATAAATCTTAATGAGGGCAATAAATTGGATAAGCCTCCGACTGAGTATGTGTTAATGCCACACCCCCCTAAAGCTTTCTTGCAATGGTTGAAACCAATAAAATTCCTGGATGGTTATGCAGCCAATATATCAAGAAATTTGATTGTAAATGAAAGAAAAATATCTGGTTTGAAGAGTCATGATTGTGATGTGTTGATGCAACATGTTCTTCCTGTGGGAATCAAAAAAATTTGAAAACACAAATATATGCTCCACTTGTTGAGTTTTCAAGTTTCTTCCAACAAATATGTGCCAAGACATTGAGTGTTGTAGATCTTGATAAGTTGAAATTGAAAACATTGTTCTCGTATTGTGCAAACTAGAGAAAATCTTCCCACCCGCATTTTTAGATACCATGGTCCACATGACTGTTCACTTATCCCGCGAGGCTAAATTGACAGGACCCGTCGGATATCGTTGCATCTATCTTGTAGAAAGGTAATTTGGCATGATATATATATATATATATCTGTAGGATGACTAAAAATGCCTAAAGGGGGGTGAATAGGCCAATTTAAGATTATAATCAATAAACACAAAATAAACTTCGGTAGCAGGTAGGATTGATATGGCTTATCAATCTTGAAAGGTGCTGAACATAAAATAAAGGAACACGCAGAGAATTATTTTACGTGGTAAAACCCCACCTCATGGGAAAATCCACAGGATTCCTCAGTCCAACACAAATCCACTATAGAACAATGATTACAAGCAGTACTCACACACTTATCCTAGACACATTCTAGATAATGTTTACCGACTTCTTCGTAACTCAAGTTCTGTCACGGGATGATCTTCGACACTCCTTATGTTGAATGCAATACGGGTCATGATTACTTGAAGCCCGCCGAAGGATAACTTTATTCCTAGAATAACTTCAAAATCAAACGTCCATATTTTGAAGTTTGATCCAATGAATCTTTCAATTTGTGAGAAATTGATTGAGAGAGTGTTCAAAACTGTAAGGATTTGTAAAAAAAAGTATAATTACTTTCCAAGGAACCGATTCTCAATTTGTAAAGAAAAGTAGTTTTTCCGTTTAATTTTATTCACAAAACTAACAAATAACATATGCAAGCTTCCTTAATTATCACACCTTTGTGGCAAGAGATTTCTCATAGCTTGCACAAATTACATGTTATCTTGTGCCATCATAAACAAATTACAAGATAGATTCTATTTGTTGAAGAAACTTATCAAGTAAATTAGGTATGATGCAATTTTTGGTTATTTCTTTAGGATTTGAGTATTTAGGTTTGGTTTTGTTATGAAAGATTTGTTGATTCTCAGAACAAAGACAAACACCTATCTAGCTTTGAAAATAACCAAACAAACACAGTTCAAGAGAGAAAACCCTAAATTGCAGTGAATAATACCTTTCTGAATAGGGAAACATAAGAGAAACTCCCAAAAAGGCAAGTAACTATACAAAATATATAGAAAGCTCCATGACATCTTGGGTCTACCAACAATCTTATTGGGATGAGGTTCTCCAAAAAGCAACATATAATATATACATCTATAAGTAAAAACATGAATATTTAATATATATATATATATAGAGGGGGGCTAGGCCCACCCTGGTCCTTAGGTGTCTCCGCCACTGCTCATATCACACCTATATCAAAATTTAAATCAAAATTGTACCTAAAAAACTATGATATAGTGTGCCTTGCATGTGTTTGTTGAAATTCCCGAATCAAAAGTAGTTGTTATTAACACGTGTTTGTTGAAATCGAGAAGATAGAATACCTAAAACTTTTAGCGTTGATTTGCATGTAGTGGAGAAGAAGAAATGGTTGGGAAGTGGAACGGCAGTGGGTGATTGTAGAGTTGTTAAAAATGGTCAAATATCGTTTCACATTGAATCTGGGTGGGTTGCTTGTCGTTTTTGACGAACAGATAGGATATGTGCCATATGAGTGTGGATTTAGGACGCGACAATCCTATATGAATTCATTGAGTTTAAATGAATTTATAAAAGGGAGATTCACTATTAGACCAAATATAGGAACCCAAATTTTTTTTTTAAAAAAATCATATATGAAATAGACTTTAGAAACACACCCAAAGCCCATTTACAACATAACAAAAAGACTTTTAACTTTTTTTAAAATTATAAAACTGTCATTGATTTCTTAAAACAAACATAACCCAAAAATCTCATTAAAAAGCCCAAAACACTCATAGGGCATAAAGTAATTTAATAATCAAAATTAAATTCAATAGGATCAACTGTCATTTTTTAGATTTTTTTTGGGTTTGTTTATAGAAATTAAATGGTATATGGTTTATTTATAGTTTTAGTTCTAAGAATAGGTATATAACTAAACAGTCCTGATCTCTTGGACCCCTATAGTCCAAGAGATTTATGGTCACTCACCGTTGGATGTAAATTCAACGGTTGACTTGAATCAGGTAATAATCATTTATGTCATATTGCATTTATATATATCATTTTGAACCATTGGATTAATATCCAACGGATATATCTCTTTATAAAAATTGAAAAGCAGTTAATAATGGCAAGGATTGTAATTTTGATTTGTTTTAATTGCATTATGGAAAATGTTACTATAATTTTATACTACATGATGTGGCACTTTACTTAAAAATGCCATGTTATTTAATTTCATTTAAAGTTGTTTTTTTTTTCTATAATTAAAAAAAAAAACCCTTGTAAAAATTTGATTATAATTAACCTTATCTGGAATAGGTAAAATTATGTTATTATCTTCCATAATAATAAAGTATTTATTGAGCTTAAAAAAGAACTCTTGCTATATGAATTGGCTAGGGCAACCTTTCCATAAGCTTCGTATTAAAAAAGCTGACCTGTCAATTATAGAAGTGGTTGCAAATTGTCAAAGAGCACGTGAAGTGGACCGCTACAAGATGAAAGACTCTAGAAAAGAGGAAGTAACTGTCATTATAATGCTGTCACCAAATTTTTTTATTTAAATTTTTCTTCCCGACGAAATTGAACTTACCTCGTGCGTGCGACCGATATTGATCATAAACTTTCCAATTATTATTATATATTCCCCGAAATCAATGCTGTTATTATCGTTGAATTAAATGCTAGATTAATTCAGATGCAAACTTGTCAATGAACCAGGTGTTTATGCCGACAGCAGAATCAAATGGATAAGCCAGAACCATATGGATATGGATGCGGTGATTTATTTTCTTCTTTTCTTTAAAGCAGTAAGCAACACGCAATACATAATATAAAAAATAAAAAATTATTATTCTTTTTGAAAATATGAGTTTTCAAATAATAATTTTAAGATCTAAAAATTTGTTTGGTATTGAACTTCAAAGTATTTTTAAAAGTTAAAAAAATTAAAATTAAAATTAAAAAAATCAGAAACCCTAAATTCCTAAATTGAAATTAACAAAAAAAGAGAGAGAGATGAGAGATAGAAAGAGAGGGAGGTGGAAGAGATAGAGACGAGAGAGGGGTTTCAATTATTGAATTTAATTAAATGTGGGGGTTGCTTTAACCACAAAGCTTTTCTGTTTAAAATATAGTATTATTTTGTTTCGTCTAAATTTAGAAGACAGTATATAAATATTAAAACATTTGATTGCCTACGTATTCAACAATGCTTACCCAAATTACGCCTAATGATGTGGTTTTGGGGATTGAACCAAACATAAAAAGTTTTTATTTGGGATTATTGAAATTTTGAAGATTTTGTTTGTTTGTTTGTTTGTGTTCTACGTTGAAAGACAATATTAGTTGTTGTATAAAATTATTAGATAGAAACATAGATCATTTTGGGGCACTTCATTTGGACTTGAAGCATAGTTTGACAAACATCTGTGTGGAGCCCATAAGATAACCATGCATGGGTTTGATGGGTGAATAATTAGTCACAGCTAAGTATTTTAAATCATGTTGGATTTGGATTTGGATCACAAGAGTTTAGTAGTGGATTTGGATCATAGTGGAAGCTGGGTTTTGGAGGTGAGAAATTAATCTAGAAATATTTCTACGAATTAATAGTTAAAAAATAACAAATAATTGAGTAATGAAGGTAATAAAATCCATCTTATAAAAGTGAAACTAACACCCAAAAAAAAAAAAAAAAAAACCTAGCCAACTAAGAGAGAGGGAGAAAGCTTTAGATTTAGCGGGATTTTCCCCATCCTTAATGTTCTTTGACTTTTGGTGGATCTATGCCGATATGGTCTTCCTTTGTCTCTACTACGAATCTGGGTTGGATGTGCCTCATCTTTCTAGCTCTTTGAAGTGTTATTTCTTGTCATGGTAGATCTAATGTTGATTGGCGCGTTAGGGCCATAGAGTGACTAGGTGGCGCTCTCTATGTCATGTTCAGGAGGAAGATTAGCGGAGTTTTTCTTCCTTTTGTCGGTGTTGTTTTAGATTTTTAGTATTGGTTTTTTTGATCAATAAAGTTCAGAAACTTTATTATCTTGATATTTTTTTCCTCTCATAATTCTAGAAACTTAGTTGAGTTTGCTGGGTGTTCTTATTCTAGTTAGGAGAGTTATGCCAATTAGCGGCCAGTTTTGTCCTTGATGCCATTAAACTAGATTAGGAGAATCTATGATGGTAGGAAGGGGTTAATTATATAAAAGTTATTTTCAAGAATGAATCTCTCTAGATCATTTCAGCTTTTCAATTGTCTTAGGTCCATATCTGCCATATTGCTATTGAGATAACTCCTTGTCCTTTGTACTCTTTTTTCCTATTAATCTAATAAAAACTATCCACTTTGTAATATATAAAAAAGTGAAGAGAGGTTTGCTAAACTCAATGCAACCTGACATTTTTTTAATTGTTTTTGGGCTAGGCCCAGCTTTCAGCTCCCTTCCATCACCCTCCACACTATATCCCATTGGGTCACCTTTGGTCAATTTGAGCCCAGTGTTCAAAATTCCATCTTTACCACTTCCCTCAACAATCTGATACAATATTTAGGATATGTGATTAAATGGACACCCAAGAATTGTTTCTAGACACTCGAGAATTGTTTTTGGACAACTGACTAGTGGAGTCCCTTTCATGATACATCCAATATACTAGTGCATTGCACTTCCAGTTCTTGGATTAAAAGATTAAAAGATTAAAAGATTAAAATTCAATTATTGATAAAACAATGCACCGATACATTGAATGTACCATATAATTATACATGAGAAAGGTTCGTGACAATTTTTAAGTATTCGTATAATTGCCCTAATCATTATATCTCGGATCTAACGTCATGTGGATAAATTTTATTATTTACTATGATACTAGTCAATTTGATATCAAAAGTCTAACTTTATTTTTAGTACTTGTTGTTTTCCCAGATTTAGGGTAATTTCCAGCAAACACATGATTGTTGTAAAATACTAAACAATAATATTTGGATGACTGAGAAATTGCTCAACCTTTGGATGTTTTCCTCAAGGCCAAAAGTAGGTTCTTGTTGCCATTACAGCAAGCTTCTACAGCCTAAACCAGATCAACATGATATCAATGTGACCTTGCATGCCCTTTTTTTTTTTTTTTTTTCAATTATAATCAAATATCATCGGCATGATTGATCATTCATGATTACAAACAAGGGACCATAATTTTTCACGAAAACTGTCCTATCCTTTGGACCTATTACATCTTGTTCTTGATTGTCAAACTCATATTCGGTTGACTTTTATTAGGGCTATTATAATTTATAAGTACAAGAAATCCTTTGAAAATTATTCGATTTCGATTATTTCAAAGTTCCAATTTTTTTTTTTTTTTGGGGTGAAAAAGAGTTAAGCCAACCGTACAGAAGGTACAGAGAGTGCCCTAGTACGATGGCAATTGACCCTTAGGATACTCCGTAAACAAATGAGGAGAAACTACATTTGCTGTAACCATATATCCTGACTTTTGTTTTTATTTTTAAATAACGAGTAGCATGATTGATTTTTTTAAGTTTAATTATTTATTGAGATGATAAGAATCAAATTCTTGTAGTGAGTGTGGTAAAAATAATGAGCTGAGTGCATGAGTATAAACTCCTTTGGGAGTATTTTGCTTGTGTTCAAAATTACGTAGTTTTTTTGTTTAAAAGGGTATTAAACGGAAGTCTTTAAACGTAGCTTTAATCATAGAATGTTGCTATTTGGACCATATTTATTTATTACATTATTGACCACCTTTTTAATACAAGTGGATTCTACATATCCTAGGAGGAAACAAAAAAATAAAACAAAAAAGTAGAGGATGCTCCTCAATTTGTTTGATATTCAATAAAGAATAAAAGATAATACTATTTGTACCACATATATTGACTATTTTGCACTTGACGTCTACTTATATACGTAAGATGAGATCCACACTGGTTAACAATGTGATTGATAAATGTGGTACAAATATTTGAATGCAAAAATAGAAAAATACAAACAGTTTTGGACAGGCATTTGAACTTCAAAAGTACTGCCGTTAAGAGTCCAAGGTTTTTTGCCAAAAGAAACCAAAGAAGTACAAGTACTTGACGCCAGGACCAATTAGGATTGTGACCTTTCAAGCCATTTTGTAGGGCTTTCCAAAAGAAGCAAATATATTGCTTTGCTCCGATATGAGCAAACTACAAACCACACCAAGAGTCTTTCCATTCACTTTCAGACGTCGGTTTCTCGTTTCTTTGGAAAGTACAGCTTTCTGCTATGCTGTATATGCCGGCGGCGTTGTTTCAGAAGCTCAGCCTTTGTCTTCTTTCAAATGGCCGCTGCTTTGTTCCTCTCTCTCTCTCTCTCTCTCTCTCTCTCTCTCTCTCTCTCTCTCTCTCTCATCTGTCAAAGACTGGCATATACTTTCTACTTGTATGTCTTATATGGTGGAGGCTTAATTGGGCTGCATGGCAGGTTGTATATATATCCCAAGCTCTTGTATGTTTTTCGACCCGTTTCCCTTGGTGTTTGGTGAAGAATGTTCATGTGAAGGAAGCTGATTGCTTGAGATTTCTGTTGGATTTGGTACATATTGGCATTTTCAAAGCCCAACCCTTTATCCCCTGATGACCACTTTGTGTTGCCTATCAGTTGTTTGAATTATGTTTTCTGTGGGTTTCTAGTTATCATTGTGTTGAATATCATCTTACACATTATAAAACCTAAAGATATGATTAATTTCCATGCAATGCAATATATCCAACACTCACTGATGAGATGAGTCTTGTTCATTTGGTGAGGTAAAAACTAATGGGATTAGTTGCCATTGCCATTTGAAATTCAAAATTTACGTTTCCTTTTCTCAGACAGATAGTAGCGTTTCTAATGCTTAAAAACTGAATAAACAAGAAATTCCACTCAACTAAGCCTGATTTTCATATTCCCGAACCATAAAGCAGGAACTATAAGTTCCAAATTGTATTTGTCTTTCTTCACATGTCATCAACTTCCTCATTAACTAGGTGAATGGAACATGTGGTCTTCTTGAAATTGATACAAGAAGCTGTGGCCTCAAGATGTTAGAGGAATCATATTTCACCAACCTGTATTAGATTTTTTTATTATTTGTTAAATGATGACGTTTGCATCCGTCGAACTTTTTTATATGACAACTTTCTGAATTCGCAGATTGTCTATCTTTCCGTTTCTCGGTGAGGGCTAAGACAGTGGAGCCGAAATGGACACGTCAGTTGCCCTTGAGCCTATATGCAAGGAAGCTGTTGATCTGGTGCATGTTCTGCATCTATTTACATTTTGGTGTTAAACTAGCATTCTTCAAAATCTTATGTTAATCATATAGAACTAGTGTGCAAGAGGATCTCTCTGTGAAGTAGTACCTAGTACCTGTCATATTAGAGTCTTTTGAGTATTCTGTCAGATTTCTTTAATCTTATATATTCTGGCAGGAGAACATCCCTGTTGAAGAAGTCTTTGAAAATTTGAAATGCACGGCCGAGGGTCTCAGTTCTGTTGAGGTGCAACAGCGGTTGGAGGTGTTTGGTTACAACAAGCTTGAAGAGAAAAAGGTTTCGGAGAACTTGTTTCAGCTTGTGCTCTTACGTCTGTTGTTGTAATTAAATTCTTTAAATTGTTTCTTAGGCAGATATAGCTTCCACCTTCTTGTTCTATAATACAGTATTTTTCTTTGCAGGAAAGTAAACTACTCAACTTTCTGGGATTTATGTGGAACCCTTTGTCTTGGGTTATGGAAGCAGCTGCACTAATGTCCATAACTCTTGCACATGGAGGCGTAAGTCAGGAGTTCATCTTACCATTGAGACCAGAACTTAGGTTTCTTAACTGATTTTTGAAAACATTTTTTCTTTCAGGGAAAGGGTGTAGATGTTTATGACTTCGTGGGCATCCTGGCACTACTTATTATCAATTCAACAATAAGCTTTATAGAGGAAAATAATGCTGGAAATGCAGCTGCAGCCCTTATGGCACGACTGGCTCCAAAAGCCAAGGTTATCTCATTTTTATAGATGAACTGCATTTCCCTTCTCCACCAACCACTTCCTTACTGTTTCCTTTCTGTTCTGTTCATAGGGTTTTATTTCATTTGATTCTTTTTGTTGCCTTCTGTAAAGTTGATAGTGAATAAAATCTCAACAGGTTTTACGAGATGGAAAATGGAGTGAGGAAGATGCTTCTGTGCTGGTTCCTGGAGACATCATTAGTATCAAATTAGGAGATATAATTCCTGCTGATGCTCGTTTGCTTGAAGGAGATCCTTTAAAAATTGATCAGGTAGCTAAGTCATGTTCTACTATTATGGTTATGAGCCATTTCTACATGGTGATTTATATACAGGTGTATTGAAATTTGAATATGATAAGGAAATTAGGAATAGACCAAGCAAAAGGAAAAGGTTCAAGCTAACTGAGGTTGGGACTTTATTTAAGGCTGCTATGTTCAGGTCTTATAATAAATCTACCCTTAAATTCAAACACAATGCACTGTTGAAATTTAGTTATAACTGGCATGCGTAACTGGAAGTGTTACTTAAATGTTACTTTCCTATTGGATAAGCAGGAAATATATGAATGAAGTTATGTGTCCTTGATTCTGCCATCCATGCATCCTTTTTCCATATTACTTGATCTTTAATTTCTTAGATTAAAATGACCTTGAGCAGTGGGAGATTAACATGGTTCCTCATCCTTAGAAGTTCTTTCATGTTATGTTAAATTCAAATTAATTTCAATGTTGATGCCATAAAACAAGTAGTCTAGAAACCATTGGCATTATTGTCTTTTCAAGAGGAGCTCATACCTAAGATGAACATTAATGGATAAGTGGCCCATTATGAGCGGTTAACAAATCCCTATATCACCTGGTTCTACTATTTCTCGCCTTCTATTGTGACAGACTTTCCGAACTTTCTGTTTTATTATTTGTTTCTTCTTTTTCAGTCTGCCCTTACAGGAGAGTCACTCCCAGTAACTAAGCATTCTGGTGATGGAGTATACTCTGGGTCAACATGTAAACAAGGTGAACTCGAAGCAATTGTCATTGCAACTGGAGTACATACCTTCTTTGGAAAAGCTGCCCATCTTGTGGAAAGCACGACACATGTTGGGCACTTTCAGCAGGTTCCTTTTTAGAACTCTTTTCATCTTAATAGAGTCATATGTTCATGTTGGTAAAATGTCAAGCCAATAGGCATCTTTCATATGAGATGCTTTTCAATTTAGAACTCAGCAGCATAAAAACTTTCAGTTTGTTGCTTACAGGTAACGGGACAGTGAAATCCACCCATGTTAGGGAATGTTTCATCTTGAGTATGAGAATTTGTTACTGGTTTCACATGGCTAAACTACCATTTCGACTGATTGTTTCAGGTCTTAACGGCTATTGGAAACTTTTGCATTTGCTCAATTGCCGTTGGAATTGTGATTGAAATAATTGTCTTAATAAGTCAAGATAGACCTTATCGTCCTTCAATAGATAACCTTCTTGTTCTACTTATCGGCGGCATCCCAATTGCTATGCCAACAGTTCTGTCCGTCACCATGGCCATTGGTTCTCATCGTTTAGCTCAGCAGGTATAACAAGCTGCATTTAATTTATATCATGAAATTTCAGTGCTGAGTTAGACTCTCTTTGATGTGGAAGTCAAAGTAATAGTTTGTCTGAGTTCTTTTCAGGGTGCAATCACAAAGAGAATGACGGCTATTGAAGAAATGGCTGGGATGGATGTGCTCTGCAGTGATAAAACAGGAACTTTAACTCTCAACAAATTAACCGTGGACAAGAATCTCATAGAGGTCATTCTTGATCCTGTCATATGACTAAATTTTTTGACAGATATGACTGTGAACTATGTAAATATCTTGCTCATTGAAGTTTATTATCAATTCACATTTTGTTGGTATGTTTAAATCTACAGAATAAAGCTATTCACTGTTTAAGATTTTTCTATTTCTATTCCCAGTGGTCTGAGAGAACCATATGTGTAAAGAAAGTACATCTTCTTTCCGGAGCCTTCTTGTTCTAAGCTATATAATCAGAAACATAAGGACTCAAGATAGATTTACATTATTGTTGTTCAGAATGTACGAAGTAGAGCTAAATATTTTGCTATATAATGTTGTTTGGAACGAAAAGATGAAACCTACTATGGTTCTGCTTTACTGTATCTCCATGGATGTTATATTTAAGCACTATTGCATTATGTTGACATTTGACGAAGACTTCCATTTTGCAGGTTTTTGCCAAAGGTGTTGAAAAGGACACGGTTGTATTGATGGCCGCAAGAGCTTCAAGGTTGGAGAATCAAGATGCTATTGATGCTGCAATTGTTGCAATGCTAGCTGATCCTAAGGAGGTAGGAGACTGTATAACCCAAAATTTTATGCAACTCTTATAGGATGCTAAAGTTGAAGGTTTAGGGGAAGTTGAGCCTGCTTAGGTGTTTCAATTCAGTCTTGAAGTGCAATTCCAATGTGAATCTATTGTTGTACGATAACAAGAAGTGCATATTTATAGTATCATATTACGCCACCAAAATTATTATACTTCTGTGAACTGAAAAAAAAAAAAAAAAAAAAAAAAAAACAGATATAGCATATATTCTACTCTAACTTGCAGAGCTATGTAGGGCAGGGCATTTAGGCTATGAGATTTCCTGTATAGTTTTGAACCTTGCATATGCAATCATGTGTTTCGTTCACTAAAGCTTCATTGAACTGAGTTTCTCCTGGGTTCATTTGTAAGGCTCGAGCTGGAATAACAGAAATTCACTTCCTTCCATTCAATCCAACTGATAAGAGGACAGCACTTACATACATAGACCAAGCTGGTAAAATGCACAGAGTGAGCAAAGGTGCACCAGAGCAGGTACTTAATGTCTCAATTTGAAATCTTGGTTTCTTAGTCCTTCACAGTAAAAAATGACCTAACAAAAACCTTTTATTTGTGTAATTTGTAGATGCTCAATTTGGCATGGAATAGATCAGATATTGAGAAAAGGGTACACTCAGTGATTGACAAATTTGCAGAGCGTGGGCTTCGATCCCTTGCTGTTGCTCAGCAGGTAACCAAGATTTTAACAAATACCCACTCTTGGATGCATGCATTATGGTTGAGGAGATTTCTGTAATTTACAGGAAGTTCCTGCTGGTACAAAAGACAGTCCTGGTGGACCTTGGGAGTTTGTTGGTCTTCTCCCGCTGTTTGATCCACCACGCCATGACAGTGCTGAAACTATTAGAAGAGCTTTAGATCTTGGTGTGAGTGTTAAAATGATCACAGGTATGTGAAAAAAAGGAGTTTTTTCTCTTTTCAATTCAATGCTACATTATACTAAAAAAAAACTCTCAGTCTACTCATTCTTAGTCATCAGTTTCGAGAGGTCGGGTCATAAAACTATCAATTTACTCGTTCTTCTGATTTATCTGTACTACAAGATTCACTACCAGAAAAGTTGCTGAAAACTCTGAAGTTACTTCTATCAATTTACTCGTTCAGGACACTAATTTATAATGAACTTCATAAATTTCATTATCTTGTACTAATCCGAAGTGACTAATGTTTATGATGAACTTCATAGATTATGACTGCTTCCACTCCAACCTTCTCAGCACCCTAAATTTCAGACATTTTTTCAAAACTTTCTTTTGACTTCCGTAATTGAATTATTTTCCAGGTGATCAACTGGCAATTGGGAAAGAGACAGGAAGACGGCTTGGGATGGGTACAAACATGTATCCATCATCGGCGTTGCTTGGTGAAAATAAGGATGGCTTAGATGCAACTCTAGGAGTTGATGAGCTCATTGAGAGTGCTGATGGTTTTGCTGGTGTCTTTCCTGGTAATCATGTTTGTTATAGTTTGTTACTTTTGTACGTCAACTTTGCATTGCTTCTGCCTGACTTGATGCTTCATTTCAGAGCATAAATATGAGATCGTGCAGCGATTACAAGGTAAGAAACACATAGTTGGAATGACAGGTGATGGAGTTAATGATGCACCTGCATTGAAGAAAGCAGACATTGGAATTGCTGTAGCAGATGCCACAGATGCTGCTCGTAGTGCATCTGACATAGTACTGACAGAACCTGGGTTGAGTGTAATTATTAGTGCTGTTTTGACAAGCCGTGCAATCTTTCAAAGAATGAAGAATTACACAGTAAGGGGATTATCTCTTCTCATTGTTTTAGCAAGTGGATCTGGAAGTGATCCTGGTACTGAATCTTGGGTTTGTTTTCAATAATTTTTTTGTTCTTGTTTCTTTCTTTCAGATATATGCCGTCTCCATAACAATACGTATTGTCGTAAGTAGTTCATGACCCCATTTCTGTCACATATAAGCAAGCTGTAATGTCAGTTTTCATTTCTAACTGGGTTTCTTTTACAGCTGGGTTTCTTGCTGCTTGCTGTATTCTGGAAATTTGATTTCCCTCCTTTTATGGTCCTCATCATTGCCATTCTTAATGACGGTAAGTATTACTAACCCTTTAAGTTCTCTCATCTCGTGTTTGTCTGTAACAGAGTTCATTGAGTGTGAACTCTCGGTTTTCTACTGTTCTTCATTTACTCCCCTTCTTCCTTTTGAAAATAAACCTGAACTTTAAACTACTTACCAGGTACTATTATGACAATATCCAAAGACAGAGTTAAGCCATCTCCAGTTCCTGACAGTTGGAAGCTCAGTGAAATATTTGCAACTGGGATTGTCTTAGGCAGTTACCTCGCCTTGACGACAGTTGCATTCTTCTATATCACTTACGAAACTCAATTCTTTCAGGTAAACATGATTATTGTGCATCCTTTCCTGGTAACCCGTTGATTTATCCAGATAAAAAAAGCAGAATTTTAAATTTCTGAAGTTTTGCAAGGGGAAATTATATGAATTAGATTCTCTTAATCTATTAATTGTTCTTTATCTTACTGTTACTATTTCTATGTTTTGCTGATACATTGTTTAGCCCATAGCCTACAAGCTTAAATTTTCAGTATCAAAGGTAGTTTGATATGGCATCTAGAACTTTCTTTGTCCTTTTGTCTTCAGATCCTAGTAGGGTTTTTGCCTAAAAGAAATCCTAGTAGTCCCCTATTTTAATAGTTTCTCAGTTTGGCATGTGTAAACTTGCATTTGGTTCATTTCATGGTTATTGCCTTTAGCATAGATGAACATTGTCAGGGCTTACATTTTGTACTGGATGACAATGATCAAGATTTTAAACTCTCTCTCTCTCTCAGAAAAAATTCAAAGCAGATGATATCTTCAACGGGCCGCTCTATTATACAAAAAAGAGTATCAACGAGCCACTAAATGCAAAGCTAGCATCTGCCATGTACCTTCAAGTTAGCACCATCAGCCAGGCTCTAATTTTTGTTACTCGCTCCAGAGGGTGGTCATTCACAGAAAGACCTGGTCTTCTTCTTGTTACTGCTTTCATAGTTGCTCAACTGGTAAACAGTTTCATCCTTTTCAATCAAAAAGCTTTCAATATATAACATTAGATAGAAATTCTTCAGGCTCAAATAATGCTTCACATTCATCAAAGTTTATGCTTGGAATATCCTTTTTAAACTTCCTTTTGTTCAGAAAACTTTAGTTACAATACTAAACTTACAACGGTTTGAATTCATAATACGAAACGCTCCATGCTTACAGGTTGCAACAGCAATATCTGCTCAAGCAACGTGGGAATTTGCTCGAATTCACGCCATCGGCTGGCGTTGGTGTGGAATCATATGGTTATACAACATTCTCATCTATATGCTACTTGATCCTATCAAGTTTTTTGTTCGATATGCGCTCAGTGGGAGGGCATGGAGTTTGGTATTGAACAAAAGAGTGAGTGAATTTGAACCTTCCATCTCTTGACCCAATTTTCTTTTTCTCCTAGTATTAGACATCAAGAATGAATGAAAATTTGTGCTTGGTTTGCCATGTTCCTCTGTTAGGCTTCCTTTTGTAGATTTTAACAAAACTTTTGGACTTACTTTTCTCATTAGACCTTTCTAAGAGAATTTCCACATTTATGTGTATGTCTATAATTTTGCAGACGGCTTTCAACACCCAAAAGGACTTCGGTAAAGAATTTCGTGAGGCTGCATGGGCTGCTGAACAGCGAACGGTCCATGGCCTCCCATCCGAGTCAAGGAACATCCCTGAGAGGCACACATTCAGGGACGTTAGCATCATGGCTGAAGAAGCCAGGAGACGTGCAGAGATTGCAAGGTTGGCCTTTTTCTTGCGTTGGATAGTTCAAGTTTTCTGCATATACCAATAGCATATATAAAACATGAGAAATATTATGTTGCCAAACAACTGCTTATATTTATAGACTGTGAATCTAGATTGCACATTCAGACAAAAATCAACATAATCAACAATTTAGATTCACCGTCTGACAACATAAGCATCTTACGTTATTACATGTTTTGGTAGTGTTGTGTGTTGCCTAACTTTGATTTTTCTGTTTCTTTGCAATGCAGACTGAGGGAGCTTCACACTCTGAAGGGGAAGGTCGAGTCCTTTGCAAAGCTAAGGGGTTTAGATATCGAAGTGAACCCACATTACACACTCTAAGTCATTTTCTGGTGTACTTTTGGATATTGTAGTTTCCCTCTCACTGTCTGACCATTCTGATCTTTTTCCTTTCCTTTATTCTTGATCATTTTTCCTTATGTTGTATGGGTTTGATGGACACAGAGCTTGATAATGCAAAATAAAATATCAATAAAAGTTTTAATCTCCCACTGTTTATCGTTTCGAAGATGAGTTTTGGGGTTGATTTGATCAATATGGCTCAAATGTTCCATTATCTTCTGTTGATATTTTTTTATGCTGATATTGTGTTTATGATTAAAAACACTGCTAGTTTGGCCGACATCAAATTATTAACATATAGAAAAAAAGGGCTTGTAACTAAAGTAATTGGTTGAGAATATTTACGAACCACAGTTCATCTGTACACACGAAGTCTTATGTTCAACTTTTCAGTCACTCAAAATCGCTCGTATGAAGAAAATATCAACACAGAGAATTAAATAAGGTCTCCCCCAGCATGATCACGACTACAAGCAAAACCAGAAGGCCCACAAAAGTCTGTCCTACAATTACTCTCTATCACAACAAAACAACTAAAATTATTGATTGATCCCACCACAGTCTCGCCGATATTATCGGGATAATGTCGGAGATGATAATTTCCCACACGTTCAATATTATCTAGGATAAATTTTCATATATAAAAAATTTCTTAAAGATAAATTTAAGCATATGTTTAATGTTATTTATTATTTTATTATGGAGTTGTATTTTTTTTGGTTATATATTACTAGCCTCTCTACAAACGCTTCCGCGCTTACGAGAGGTTTATTTTTTAAATTAAAAATTTATTTTAGAATTAAAAAAGATAATTGGTAGTTGTATTCCATAAAAATAGGATCAATAATCTGATTTATTATTATTATTTTTTAATATGAAAAAGTGTAAATTTACCATATTATCCTGATTTAATTAATAATTTCAATTCTTCATGTTTGCATTAATCAATGGTATTTTCTGGTATTTTGAATGTTTCACCATTCTCTACCTTTTGCTTTATATATATAGATGAAGTTGTATTATTATTCACTATTGAGTTTTAATATTGTTCATTATATGCGATACTAAGTTATGAACATAATAGGAATTCTTTCTATGTGGTACTAAATTACTCATATATTTTATCTTTGTTTTTTTGGTCAAGCTCACATATCTTATTATATGTATCAAGTGTAATATATTTGTTCACCCGTTTTCGCGTTTAGCTCCTGTGATGGAAGGGCGAAGTTCCCCACTGGCTTGGAGACCATGTACTGGTCAAGCGAGTCAGCTTTCTTTGGTGTGCGAGCGTGCCACTGCTAGCAACTTGAATTCTAGCAGACTTCTTTTTAGAATAGATAACTTGCGCCCCAAGTTACTGACTTCTAAAAATCAAACGATTGTGAATTTTGGTGAGGAATATCTCCCAAGTAAGTTCTTTTCTTGCCTTAGACTGGTAAGGACTTTCATAATTTATCTCAGTATATAAAAAAAACGGCTGTTCTGGCCAGAAGTGTTTGATAGAAGTGGACTGGTTCGGGCAGAACTGCCTTTTGCAAGACAATAAATACACATATTTAACTCTAGACAAGTTAAAAGACTGTCGGAACTTCGTTTCCGCTTGAATGGAAGATTCTGCTGTAGGCTGGACTGGCCATATCTGGGTTGGTCCGTACTGCTTTGTGACTTCAAATGCTAGGCTGACCTGCAAATCGATACCAAAGTTGGATTTTGGCAGAGCTTTACGTTTTCTTCACGCTTCATGAGGCCTTTTGAATAGGCAGAACTGCAACTTTTCCTGCTTGAAAGGGACAGAAGTGGCTATTCTCGATGGTGTGATGAGCTAAGGATCGTACCGCGAGAGTTGTTCTGTTTGAACAAGGCTCGTCCCGAGTTTTTCTGGGGTCTCCACGTTTGTGAAAACTCAAACTCTGCTTGTCTTGGCTTTTGCTGAACCAAATTTGTAACGAGGTGTCTCGTTCTAGAAGACTTGTCTTCTAAGTCTGAATTTTGGAATTCAAGTGAGCTCTTGGCTTTTTCTTGGTGTTGTGTTTTTGATTGATGAGTTGATCGTCCTTTTCTTTCTTGCCTGCTTCTGTTTTTATAAGAGATCCTCTTCTGGAGGTGTTTTTTTTAAACTTTAAATGGGCGGCAAAAAGATCTCTCAGGAAAGATCTTTATCAACCGTGGCAGACAAGTTCTCAGTAGTCTCTAGTGATCCCTCCCCTAGTTCCCTGGGCGACTGCTTTTTGTTTCAACCAATGCCAACGCTTGTGTGTGCTTTTCATGGCGGTTTGGTTTTCTTCTGTTTTTTTTCTGAATAATTCCTTATTTCCTGTTCTAATTGAGAAGGCATGGCCTGTGAATCCTTTTAAAAAGATGGACTATTGTCTTCGGGGCAAAACAAATCTCTGAAAACAGGTGGGCTTCTTGATTTCCTGTCAGCAGTTCTCCGGAGACGTCCCTTCCCATAAAAATTCTAGTTGAAAATGTTGCCCCTCTCAATAGCTGAGGTAGCCACGTGGGAGATATATTTGTTTAGTTTCTTGGGCTTGAATCCAAACAAATTTTGTGGGCTGATCTTTTAAAGCCCAAATGTCGGCTTTCCATGCTTTGGGCTTTTTGGGTTTTGGGTATGTGTTTCTTTCCACGGGCCTTCTTCTTGGATTTCTTTTGGGTGTGCCAAATTTAGGCCCAAACAATGCCCCCACTAAGTCTGAACCGTTTTTCCTGGAGCGGTTTTTTAGACTTAGTGTTTTTTTGCCACGAATTTGCGCGCCAGTCTTTTCCGCTGTCACGTCCGCTTATAATTGTCTGGAGTTCGTGGGAGAGAAAAAACGGCTATTTTATTAGCTAGTTACTAGCTAGCTAATAATCACCAGGAGCCGTCTCTTCTTCTTCCTCCTACGTTTCGAGCCCTTCCCCCCCTTTTTAAGAGGGAGATTTTCAGATTGTTTCACCAACTCTATCTTTTCAAACTAAGAACTTTTCTTCGGGTTTTCATCGTTTCCTTCAAACTCCCCGTATTTTCCCTCTCTTTGCTCCCTTTCTTTGAAATCGAAAATGTCTTCTCCAAGGTCCCGTGCCCAGTCTTCTTCAGCTTCGATCCCTCCTGATTACATCACTGGGAGTGGGATTGATGCCCACGCAATAGAGGTTAGGAGCAAACTTCACCCCTTTGCTCAAAAGAATCTGGATGAGAACGTTCTTCATTTGTTCGAGAATACTCTGGTGCTTGGGCCTCACTGGTTTGGCCCTGTTCCTGCTGAGGTGACAGAACTGCTAAGACGAGACGCTGAGGCTCCTTTGTGTTTTGAAAGCACTTCTGCCCTAGCTTCTCATTCTTGGGCTAGCAAGAATCTGAGCCGATCCTTCCCTTCCAGCGAGGTGAGGAACAGCCCAGTCAAATGGGCTGACTGGATTGACAAACTTCTTCCGAGATATGGGGGTCACTGGAGGAGAGCTGGAATTTATGATGCAATCCTTCTGTCCAAGCATTCGATTAACAGAGACGAGAACCTGCTTGCTGCTGCCCTGTGTTTTTGGAATTCTGCCAGCAACACCTTTGACTTCCGTGTGGGTCCCATGGCCCCTACTCTGCTGGATATGGCTCAGATTTTTGGGTTTAGGCCCCATGGCAGACCTGTTGATGCTGTTGGAGATTATCACAGGCGAAAGAATCAGGAGAAAGTGGCTATTCCTTTTACTGTCTCTCCAGCCACGATCAACCAGAACTGCTCCTTTTCCAATTATTTGAAGAGGTTCAGTACTGAGAAGGACAAGGACCAGCAACATATGTTGTTCCTTCTATATTGGCTGAATCGTTTTGTCTTCCCCAATCGGTCTTCAGCAGTTCTGCTTGAGTACAGGCATCTGGTGGAAGCGCTTCATAATCATACTGATGTGGGGCTTGGACCAACAGTTCTGGCTCATCTTTTCAAGAATCTATACACCGCCACCCTTGAGAATCCATTGAACCTGTCTGCTCCTGGTGCATTCTGGATGATCCAGATTTGGCTGCAGGTATATTTCCCTGAGTTAAGATTTCCAGACATAGTTCTGCCTGAAGACCAAGTTCTGGCCCTTCCCCTGATGTTGGCAGAAGTGCCCAAGCGCTCTCTTGAGGAATATTTGATGTTCTTCAGGCACTGTACCAAGAGGTCGGCTGCTCAGTGGCAAGTGGTGATCAGAAGGACCTATCCTTGGTTCCAGACTGGATTTCGGCTTTTCGAGAAGGAGCCAGAAGACGAGGCTGCCATAACAGACTTCAGGAAGAAATTTCTGAGTATCACTCTGCCCAGAGATCTGCCCCATGGTGGGGGCAAACCTCCAAATTATCATCTGGGGGCAGAAGTCTACCATCCCAACTTCTGTGCAAGGCAGCTTGGCTGCCCTCAGCTTATTCCGCTGAAGTCATATCGGAGCTGTAACCGGGCCTCTTCCTGGAGAGATGCAGATGATCTGGAGGTGCACAAGGATGCTCGGTGTGCAGTGAATAAGATCAACAACAGCGCGGATGCCCTCTACCCCTCATGGGAACCAAATTCCTGCAGTTCCGCCGATTTTGATGCCTGGTGGCAAGCCAGATTCCAAAGTCTACCCGCTTCCGTTACTGCCCTGAAGATGCTTTTTGACGGCTGGGAGAACTGGCATCTTCTTGCGGAGGGGGAGGCTAAGGCGCATATGATCCAGACCATCAAGGACATCAATGCGCAGATTATAGAAGGTAGATATCTGATTCTGTCTGTCATTTATTCTGTCTTGATGATCTGCTTCTGACATGTATTCTGCCTGTTTATTAGATCCTTCCCTGACAAAGAACGTCGGTGGACAGTCTGTCCAGGCTGGAGAAGAGATAGGTAAGTCTCCCCTTTTAGTTTTCTTTTGTCTCTTCCTGTTGGATTGGCTTTTAATTTCTACCTGTTTGGTGCAGTCTCTTCTGTCATTGCCGCCGGGGATTTGGAGCTTCCTTCTGCTGATGAAGAGGATGATGTTGAGGCAGAACAAACCCCTGCCGAGGGTGTTCCTTCTGGTAGAAGAAAACGAAAAGGGGCTGGCATTCCTGGTGAGTTTGGAACATTCCAACTGTTCTTTCTGAATTTATTCTGCTTTCTCTTTTCTAATCTTTTGCTTTTGTTCTGTCCAGCTGGGAGTCCTTCTCCTCCTCCCACTAAGTTAAAAAAGCTTAAGAAGAAGGGTGAAGTGGAGTACTTTGCCGTAGAAGAGGCCGCAGCAATCCCGGTCAGTCCTTCTGGGACGGATGACGAGCTGCGAGAAGCTTTTGAGGAGGTGGAGCAGGAAAAAGAGCTGCAGGAGCTGGAGGAGGTGGCCCAAAAGAAGGTGGCTGGGGCGGAAGATGATGTGAGTTTTAGTCTGTGACTTGCGTTAGTTTCTCTTTCGCTTTATTCCTTCTGTTCTGACCCCCTTTTTGTAGGATGAGATTCCTGCTGAGGTGATAGCGGAGAGCATTGCCTTGGCGCAGAAGCAACAAAAGGGTCCGAGTGCTGAGCTGACTAGCTCAGAACTGGCTCTTTTTGAGGATGCTGAGGCAGAACATTCTACTGCCGTTCCAGAGGCCGAGGATCGGATGGAGCCATCTGCATCAGACTCCGTGGATCAGGCAGAATTAACCGTTGTGGTCCCGGAGGCTGAGATGGGGACAACTGCAGCTGTTCCTGTGGTTGTGGTAATTTTCCTTCTCAACTTGTTCATGTTTTCGTGCTGTTCTGTCTGTTCTGCCTTTTCTAACAGTTGAAGTTTTCCAGGTGGAAGTGCCTAAGGCTACTGGTGCTCTGGCCGCTGTATCCAGCCCCCTGAAGCCTCCTATTGTCGCTGTAAGTTTCCATAACTTTTGAGCCTTTTATCATTTTTTACTTTCTGCCTGGTCCTAACTTATGCCCTCTTCTGTAGATGCCAATTCATTCCTTTCCAGGATCATCTGCCACGGCCTCTTTTGCCGACCCAGAACTGGAAGAATTTGAAGCGATGGACCTGGATGCTCAACTGGACAAGCTGGAAAAACTCAGCTCTCCTCCGAGCAAGGCAAAGCCTAGAGCAGTGCAGGAGGCCATGGAGAGGTTAAAAATCTGGCAGTCCACTGAGCTGGAGTTTGATGAAGATAAAGGGGCTCTAGATCAGCTGATGAAAGATCTGGACCTGCTGCATAGACAGAACATGGCTCCAAAGCCCATTCTTGAGATGGGCCTGAGCTTGGCCAGAGATGTGCTTAATCTGCACGATCGCTATGAGGATCTCAAGCCTACCTTCAAGACCTCTGAGTTCTGCAAAGCTACACACGAAGCCAATCTGGCTGACTTCGCAAAGCAGAAGGCAGAACTGGACCAGATGGTGGCTGGATATAAGGAGGCCAAGGCTACTGCGGATAAGTTGGAGAAGCAGATTGAAGAGCTTCAAAAACAACTGGCAGAGTGCAGGGAGGTGCAGAACAGGCTTGGGACCGGACTGAGCTCCAAGACCAAGGCCACTTTCCTGGTGCAGAGCATGGTTGCAGCCTCCAGGCCAGCTTTGGAGATTGCAGAAGCCTCGATCCACCAAGGGGTGTTGCTCCAGAAGGAACTCTCTGTCAAGAAAGCGAATCTGCAGGAAACCCTTAGAAAATTAGGATTTTAGTTTTTTCAATTTCTGTTTCTTTATTTACCTGGACAAATTTGCCGCTATGGTGGCTATTTAAATAAAGTTTGCTCTGCTTCTCCTTCAAACAGCATCTTACTATTTTTATTTTACCCTTGATGTAGTAAACAAAACATAACTTTTGGAAGTAAAAACGAAACTACTTTTAAAGCAAAAATGGATTCATAAAATAGACAAAGTTTTAGCCTTGCTCTCTCTCTATCCCGGGGTCTGTCTGCATAGCTTGTGAATCCCACATGGTTGGGTGGAACTTCTTTAACCATTTGCCATTGATTGGGGCATTGTGAATAACTCCATCTCTGTCCTGCAACCTATATGCCCCCATTCCGAGGATCTGGTTAATCACAAAAGGACCTTCCCATGTAGGTGACCATTTTCCGTATCCAGCTATGTGTGTTCCAAGGGGCAGAATTGCCTTCCAGCCTATCTCTCCTTCTTCAAAACTTTTGTCTTTAACTCTTTTATTGTATGCTCTTGATACAGCCTGTTTTCCTTCCAAGAGTTTGTTGAGGGTGTCAATCCTACTTGCATCCAATTCTTCTAATTCAAGTAACATGGCTTGAGAGTAGTCTTCTCCTGTGAGATCGTGCTGGTGAGCAATTCTAAGAGACTGGACTGCTATCTCCATAGGCAGAATTGCATCATGGCCGTAGGTTAGAGCATAGGGGGTCATGCCAGTTGCTTCTCTTTTTGAAGTTCTGTATGCCCACAAAGTCTCTGATAACTTTTCATGCCATTGCTTTGGATTCTTCTCTAGCATCTTTCTGATGATATTGATAATCACCTTGTTACTTGATTCTGCCTGTCCATTAGCTTGAGCATAATAAGGGGTAGATTGAAGTAGTTTGAACTTGAATGTTTCTGCCATATCTAGCATATCCCTAGATATGAAAGAAGAACCCCTATCAGTTGTGATTGATTCTGGAATGCCGAATCTTTGTATGATCTGTTCTTCTATAAAGGTGATGATCTCTTGAGAAGTTGTGGTTTTGATTGGCTTGGCCTCTACCCATTTGGTGAAATAGTCTGTAGCAACAATGATAAAACAATGCTGCTGGCTGGATAGATTTTGCCAATGAGATCCATTGCCCATCCCCTAAAAGGCCATGGTTTTACCACTGGATTCATAGGGACGGAAGGAGCCTGCTGGATTGGGCCGTGCCTTTGACAAGCTTCACATCCCTTGGAATAGTTGATGCAATCCTTCAACATGGTTGGCCAGAAGTAGCCATACCTTCTAATTAACCAGCACATCTTTCTTCCTCCTTGGTGAGCTCCACAGATCCCTTCATGGGTTTCTCCCATGACTTTCATATATTCTGTCTTTCCGAGGCACCTTAATAGCACCTCATCTTTACTTTTTCGGACCAAATCTTCATTCCACATGAGGTAGTTTGTAGCCATGATTCTCACTCTTCTCTCAGAGGGCAGAGTGGGATACTGCAAGTAAGTCATGATAGGCTCTCTCCAATCGTCTTTAGTGATTAAGGCAGAATTGACTTCTATCTCCATTCCTCTAGTCAAAACCGACGGTAGACTTTTTCTTCCTATCTTGATGATCCTCTGGACGCAGTCTTCGGGCATTTGTATGCCTGATGCCACCTGAGCCAGTTCATTGGCTGCAAAGTTCTCTTCCCTTGGGATGTGTTCCCAAGTAGCTTCTCTAAATTCTGTCAACAGATTTCTAGCTGCTACTAGATATACAGCCAGGGAAGGATTTAGACACTTGTATTCTCCAGCAATCTGTTTTAGGACAAGCATGGAATCTCCCAAGATCTCCACGGATTGGATTCCTAATTCTACCAACATTTCAAGCCCTATAATCAAAGCTTCATACTCGGCCCTGTTGTTGGTGCACTGGAAATCTAACTGGAAGGAATAGCAATGTCTGACCCCCAATGGTTCTTCCAGAACAACCCCGGCTCCTGAAGCCTTATCTGTCTTTGATCCATCAAAATATAGTTTCCAAGGTGTAAGATGAATCGAATAGATTGGATTGTTAAGGCAAACATGAGCCCTAGTTAGTAGATTTGCATTTGCTATGTCCAAAGAGTCCATGTTTTCAATTTCCTCTCCTGGGTGATCTGCTAGGAAATCTGCCACAGCTTGCCCTTTGACAGCTTTCTGGGGGACATACCTGAGGGTGAATTCTGTCAAAGCCAAAGTCCATTTCCCAATTCTGCCTCTCAGCATTGGTCTTGTCAACATATACTTGATCAAGTCTGTCTTGGCGATGATATAGATAGTGTGTGGCAGCATGTAATGTCTGAGCTTTATAGCAGTAAAATACAAGGCCAGACAAAGCCTTTCTATTGCGGAATACCTCCTCTCTACTTCTGTCAGTGTTCTGCTTAGATAGTAAACTGCCTGCTCCTTTCCTTCCTTGTTGTCCTGGACTAACAAGCTTCCAATGGACACCTCTGATGCAGACACATAGAGTTTGAGTGGTCTGCCTCTCTTTGGTGGGGACAGAACTGGTGGATTTGAGAGGTAATCTTTTATTTCTTGGAATGCCCGTTGGTGCTGTTCTTCCCATTTGAATGTTTGTTCCTATTTTAGTCTTAACAGGGAAGAAAAAGGCTGAATCTTTCCTGCGGAATTAGATATGAATCTCCTTAGAAAATTGATTTTTCCTAGGAGACTCTGAAGTTCCTTTTTGTTCCGAGGTGGTAGGGCTTCCATGATGGACTTTGCTTTATTCTTGTCAATCTCTATGCCTCTCTGGTGAACCAAGAATCCTAAGAAATTTCCTGCCTGGACTCCAAAAACACATTTTTTGGGGTTCATTTTTAGCTTGTGCTGCCTCATTCTTAGGAATGCCTTCCTTAGACTTGATATGTGGTTTCCTTCCTCGGGGGACTTAATCACCACATCATCTATGTACACTTCTAAAGAATGTCCTATCATATCATGAAAAATGGAATTCATTGCCCTTTGATAGGTAGCACCAGCGTTTCTTAAACCGAAAGGCATTACAGTATATTCGAAAGCACCTATATGCCCTGGGCACATGAAGGCTGTCTTGTGGATGTCTTGTTCTGCCATCATGATCTGGTTATAACCTGCGTTGCCATCCATGAAAGATAGCATCTGGTTATGAGCAGCTCCGTCTATTAGCATGTCCGCCATTGGCATAGGATATTCGTCTTTGGGAGATGCTTCGTTCAGATTTCTGTAATCCACACATATTCTAACTGCCCCTGTTTTTCTTTTGAGGACAGGTACAATATTTGCTAGCCAATCGGCATAGATGGCTGGTCTGATGAATCCTGCCTTGAGCAGCCTTTCTATTTCTTCCTTGACCTTTAGTTCCGTGTCCATGGACATTCTTCTCCTAGCCTGTTTAACTGGAAGGTAGCCATCTTTGATTGGCAGTTTGTGCTCTACTAGCTGTCTGTCCAGTCCTGGCATCTCGTGATAGTGCCAAGCAAAACAATCTCTGAACTCCTGCAAAAGTGCCATGAGTTCAGACTTGAGTGGTTCTTTTAGAAGTGTGCTGATGAAAGTAGGCCTTGGATCTTCTTCTGTCCCTAAGTTTATTTCTTGTAGAGGATCCTCCTCTTCTGGCAGGGAGTCATCCAATGCTGCCGGTGCATAATCTAATACTTCTTCCTGCAAAACTTCCTCTTCTTGCTCCTTTGTACTTTCGTGCGTGAATTCTGCCATATTGGTGGCTGGATTGTGCATGAAAAACTTCCTTTCTTCCCAGTATACCAACAATCTTTTTGTGATGGATCGGATTGTTGCAGCTCGATCCTTGTCCAGTTGATTGGGACTAATCATCAGAGTTTTTAGCGTAGAAAGGTCTATTCCAGTCCTCCATGGAATTGGCTAGACCTTCTTCAATGAGCCTTTGGGCCGTGACACCATGGGGGCGGCCGGTCTGGTTGACTCCAAAGAAAGTAAAAGGACCGAGGTCGTCATGATAATACCTTGCTTCAAGACACATGGCAGAGGGTAGGAATGGCCGTGGATCGGCCTCTACAATCTCCATTTGGCCTTCATCATTCCATAGTGCTAGCTGCTGGTGGAGGGTGGAAGGAACACAAAAGCTCTGGTGAATCCAATCCCTGCCAAGTAGTGCATTGTAAGTGGTGGAAGTAGTGTCTATCACAAAGAATGCTATTTTTAATTCCTTGCTTCCAACTATGACATCCACGTCTAAGATGCCATGAATTTTTGTGATGCCCCCAGCGAAGTTGGTGACGGTCAAACGGGTTGGAATCAAATCCTTCTCTGTTCTGCCCATTTTGCTCAGCATTCTGTGGGGTAATAGATTAATGGCTGCACCTCCATCTATCATGATTTTGGAAATAGGGATGCCTCCGAGGTTTGCTGTTATAAACAAAGGCCTGAGGTGGTTTGCCATTTCTCTGGTCGGTTTGGGGAAACAAAACTGCTCTTCCGCTGGGTTTTTGGTAGTTCCGCCTGTTCTGACGTTGTCTGCCTGTTGTTCTGGCATCTCCTTTGTTTCCGCCAGTCTGCACTCAAAGCTTTCCTGAGAGAAAACATCTCCTTCCAAGGTGCTTTCTTGTCCCTCGGCGGCCCTGAATTTTTCTGGTAGGATGAACCCCATGTTAACTCCCAAGTCACTCTGTAGTAAGTCTTCTAACTCTGCGCCAAAAGCCTCTGTTTCAGCATCCAATTCTTCCTCAAATTCCATCAGTTCTTCCCCGTATTCTTCGGTCCAATCATCTTGTTCTTCAGTTCCGAGGGGGTCATTCTGTCCTTCTGCAAATGTTCCATAGTCCAATTGTTCCTCTTCATATTCCTCCGTGGGGTCGTCTTCCCCTTGCTGTGGGGTAGCCTCTAATTTGCCTTGTGTCTGCATGATGTGGAGATGACTACCTGATGATGAGGCTGGATGGACAGGAGATCTGGCGGAAAGTTCTGTCCCCAGTAGTTTTCTTGAGTGACAAGCTTTCTGTTCTGTCTGGGGAAGTGCTTCAGGATTCTTTCCTTTCCCGGCAGAGTTGGTCTCTGGATGTACCTGCGTATTATTCTGGCTCTTAAGATGTGTGCAGTACTGCCTCTGGATTCTCCTTATTTGAGTTCTGGTTAACTCCAGAGTTGGTCTACCGCTTTTTCCTACGGAGTACCATCTGCCCTCTATGACTGTTGCCAAGGGTTTTTCGTTTCCTGGTGTCTTGATTGGTATTTCCTTCCTGGGCTGCTCTGTTCTCCTTTCGCTGGATTGTGCAGGCCTGAAACAGTTCTCCTGTCTTGTTTTGTCTCGGGATGAGGTTCCAATTCTATCGAAGACGCTAGGTGTGGGCTGATTTTTCCTGTCTAGAACCACTTCTAGCTCTGTTTCACATTTACACCTGCTACAGAGGACCACCCCAGCTGATATGGTGGTTCTTGGTCTTTGGCTGGTTTTCCTTATGATCCTTCTGCTTCTGCTGCAACTAGCATCTGTTATTGGCTGAGTTTCCCTCTGTTCTGGCCAACTCAAGTTGACCATATTGACTTGTGGTTGAGGGAAAGGATCCGTTGTGACCGATGGAGGTTTTTCTGCCAGTTTCAACCTTCCTGCCGTTATTCCTTCTTGTATCACGTCCCTGAAAACGACACAACTATTGGTAGAATGGTTCCAAGAGTTGTGCCACCTGCAGTACTGTCTGCCCTTGAGTTCTTCCGGCTTGGGTATTCTGTGGGGCGTTTCTATTGCCTTCTGCAGCAGCATTTCATCGAACAAAGCATCAACCTTGGTTAAATCAAAAGAGTAAACCTTGTTCTGCATTGGCTTGTTGGGAACGAATCCTCCCGTGAATGGTGGTGGCTTTTGGTCTTTAGGTGGCTTTGTAAGGGCTTTGCAACTAATAGGATGTTTTAGTTTTGCCATTTCTGCCACCGAAACCTCTTTCTCTTCTGACTCTTCTGTGTCCTCCTGTGATTCCACCCCAATTAGGTGGACCGAAGAGGAAGGGGATTTGTAATAAGTGCCTTTAGAGGAGTTCCTTCTCTGTTGTTCCTCTCTGAGCAGCTCCTCGTATTTGGAAGCCTTATCAGCCAATTCTACCAGGTCCCCGAACAATATCCCGTCGAACCTCTTTCTGAGAGAGATTTTAAGGGCAGCTTGGGCCATCTGGATGAAATGTCTCTTCTCCATGGGGATTCGGCACTTCATTTTGAGCTTTCAGAACCTGGTTATGAAGTCTTGGGCTGGTTCATCTTCGCTTTGCTTGAGGGCGGCCAAGCCACTAATGGTGACTTCTGGCTGGACCCTGTAATAATAGTCATGGAAGACGTTCTCCATCTGTTCCCAAGTCTGCACATAATTGGCTGGCAGGCTAGTATACCAGGTGAAAGCCTGTCCAGAGAGAGAATTGCCGAAGAGTCTTAGTTTCAACAAAGGGTTGTTCTCAATAGCTATGCATTGGACGGAGAACCTGCCTATATGTTCAACTGAGGAAGCATGGGGGTCCTCCCCGTTGAACAAGGTGAAGTTTGGTACTTTGAAACCTGGAGGCAACGGTATTTGATCGATGTAGGCTGGATAGGGGTTTCTGTAAGTAGGCCTTTCCCCTCTCCTAGCCTCGGGTTCCATGATTTCTCTGATCATTCTTTGCAATGCCCCTATGTCATTCAAAGCATTGACGGGGGGAAGATTTTGTCCCAGTTGTGGCTGGATGTAATCGATCCTGGCCTCCGCTCTGTATGGTCTGGGTGGAGGTTCCTCCCTGTGCCCTTCCTGCTCTTCGATGTCTAGGTGATTTCTCCAGTTTACCCCCGGCCTATTCCTGTCATGATTAGCGAAAAGGTTATTTCCCCCTCTGCCTCTTCTCCCTCTTGCGGGTGGAGGGAATGGATTAGGGTCCATCCTTCTGGGTCTATATGGCAATACAGCTGGTGGTTCTGGCTGAAATGCCAAAGGTTGATCATGCTGGACCACCAAGGGTGGAATGGGCTGAGGTTCTGGCTGGTTCTGCTGAACCAATACAAGGTCATTTGGTCGGGCTGGGACCTCCTGCTCTTGATTAGGAAGGATTCCCTCTCTTGGGCCAGCCTGGACTTCTCTGTGATCTGGCAGTCCAGCAATCTGTGCAACTAAAGGATTTTCCTGGTATGGCCATGCCAGTCCTGGCGGAGGACCGTGAGGGAGATCTAACTGCTGGACTACAGCATCAGGGTTTTGGATTCTGGCCATGGTG
>NC_047654.1:6443563-6479315 GCF_902201215.1 Prunus dulcis
CCAACTGTTCTTTCTGAATTTATTCTGCTTTCTCTTTTCTAATCTTTTGCTTTTGTTCTGTCCAGCTGGGAGTCCTTCTCCTCCTCCCACTAAGTTAAAAAAGCTTAAGAAGAAGGGTGAAGTGGAGTACTTTGCCGTAGAAGAGGCCGCAGCAATCCCGGTCAGTCCTTCTGGGACGGATGACGAGCTGCGGGAAGCTTTTGAGGAGGTGGAGCAGGAAAAAGAGCTGCAGGAGCTGGAGGAGGTGTCCCAAAAGAAGGTGGCTGGGCTGGAAGATGATGTGAGTTTTAGTCTGTGACTTGCGTCAGTTTTTCTTTCGCTTTATTCCTTCTGTTCTGATCTCCTTTTTGTAGGATGAGATTCCTGCTGAGGTGATAGCGGAAAGCATTGCCTTGGCGCAGAAGCAACAAAAAGGCCCGAGTGCTGAGCTGACTAGCTCAGAACTGGCTCTTTTTGAGGATGCTGAGGCAGAACATTCTACTGCCGTTCCAGAGGCCGAGGATCGGATGGAGCCATCTGCATCAGACCCCGTGGATCAGGCAGAATTAACCGTTGTGGTCCCGGAGGCTGAGGTGGGGACAACTGCAGCTGTTCCTGTGGTTGTGGTAATTTTCCTTCTCAACTTGTTCATGTTTTTCTGCTGTTCTGTCTGTTCTGCCTTTTCTAACAGTTGCAGTCTTTTCCAGGTGGAAGTGCCTAAAGCCACTGGTGCCCTGGCCGCGGTGTCCAGCCCTCTGAAGCCTCCCATTGTTGCTGTAAGTTTTCATAACCTCTGAGCCTCCAAATATATATATATATTTACTTTCTGCCTGGTCCTAATTTATGCTCTCTTCTGCAGATGCCAATCCACTCCTTTCCAGGATCATCTGCTACGGCTTCTTTCGCTGACCCAGAACTGGAAGAGTTTGAAGCGATGGACCTGGATGCTCAACTGGACAAGCTGGAAAAACTCAGCTCTCCTCCGAGCAAGGCAAAACCTAGAGCAGTGCAGGAGGCCATGGAGAGGTTAAAAATCTGGCAGTCCACTGAGCTGGAGTTTGATGAGGATAAAGGGGCTCTAGATCAGCTGATGAAAGATCTGGACCTGCTGTATAGACAGAACATGGCTCCAAAGCCCATTCTTGAGATGGGCCTAAGCTTGGCCAGAGATGTGCTTAATCTGCACGATCGCTATGAGGATCTCAAGCCTACCTTCAAGACCTCTGAGTTCTGCAAAGCTACACACGAAGCCAATCTGGCTGACTTCGCAAGGCAGAAGGCAGAACTGGACCAGATGGTGGCTGGATATAAGGAGGCCAAGGCCACTGCGGATAAGTTGGAGAAGCAGATTGAAGAGCTTCAAAAACAACTGGCAGAGTGCAGGGAGGGGCAGAACAGGCTTGGGACTGGACTGAGTTCCAAGACCAAGGCCACCTTCCTGGTGCAGAGCATGGTTGCAGCCTCCAGGCCAGCTTTGGAGATTGCAGAAGCCTCGATCCACCAAGGGGTGCTGCTCCAGAAGGAACTCTCTGTCAAGAAGGCGAATCTGCAGGAAACCCTTAGAAAATTAGGATTTTAGTTTTTTCAAATTCCGTCTCTTTATTTACTTGGACAAATTTGCCGTTATGATGGCTATTTAAATAAAGTTCGCTCTGCTTCTCTTTCAAATAGCATCTTACTACTTTTTATTTTACCCTTGATGTAGTAAACAAACATAACTTTTGGAAGAAAAAACGAACTATTTTAAAGCAAAAAAAATGGATTCATAAACATAGAAAAAGTCAGCCTTGTTCTTTTTCTATCCCGGGGTCTGTCTGTACAGCTTGTGAATCCCACATGGTTGGGTAGAATTTCTTTAACCATTTGCCATTGATTGGGGCATTGTGAATAACTCCATCTCTGTCCTGCAACCTATATGCCCCCATTCCGAGGATCTGGTTAATCACAAAAGGACCTTCCCATGTAGGTGACCATTTTCCATATCCAGCTACGTGTGCTCCAAGAGGCAGAATTGCCTTCCAGACTATCTCTCCCTCTTCAAAACTCTTATCTCTGACCCTTTTGTTGTATGCCCTTGACACAGCCTGTTTTCCTGCTAAGAGTTTGTTGAGGGTGTCAATCCTACTTGCATCCAATTCTTCTAATTCAAGTAACATGGCTTGAGAGTAGTCTTCTCCTGTGAGATGGTGCTGGTGAGCAATTCTAAGAGATTGGACTGCTATCTCCATAGGCAGAATTGCATCATGGCCGTAGGTTAGAGCATAGGGAGTCATGCCAGTTGCTTCTCTTTTTGAAGTTCTGTATGCCCACAGAGTCTCTGACAACTTTTCATGCCATTGCTTTGGATTCTTCTCCAGCATCTTTCTGATGATATTGATAATCACCTTGTTACTTGATTCTGCCTGTCCATTAGCTTGAGCATAATAGGGGGGAGACTGAAGCAGTTTGAATTTGAATGCTTCTGCCATATCTAGCATATCCCTAGATATGAAAGAAGAACCCCTATCGGTTGTGATTGATTCTGGAATGCCGAATCTTTGTATGATCTGTTCTTCTATGAAGGTGATGATCTCTTGAGAAGTTGTGGTTTTGATTGGCTTGGCCTCTACCCATTTGGTGAAATAGTCTGTAGCAACAATGATAAAACAATGCTGCTGGCTGCTGGCTGCTGGCTGGATAGATTTTGCCAATGAGATCCATTGCCCATCCCCTAAAAGGCCATGGTTTTACCACTGGATTCATGGGAACAGAAGGAGCTTGCTGGATTGGGCCGTGCCTTTGACAAGCTTCACATCCCTTGGAATAGTTGATGCAATCCTTCAACATGGTTGGCCAGAAGTAGCCATACCTTCTAATTAACCAGCACATCTTTCTTCCTCCTTGGTGAGCTCCACAGACCCCCTCATGGGTTTCTCCCATGACTTTCATATATTCTGTCTTTCCAAGGCACCTTAATAGCACCTCATCCTTACTTTTTCGGACCAAATCTTCATTCCACATGAGGTAGTTTGTAGCCATGATTCTCACTCTTCTCTCAGAGGGCAGAGTGGGATACTGCAAGTAAGTCATGATAGGCTCCCTCCAATCGTCTTTAGTGATCAAGGCAGAATTGACCTCTATCTCCATTCCTCTGGTCAGAACTGACGGTAGACTCTTTCTTCCTATCTTGATGATCCTTTGGACGCAGTCTTCGGGCATTTGTATGCCTGATGCTACCTGAGCCAGTTCATTGGCTGCAAAGTTCTCTTCCCTTGGGATGTGTTCCCAAGTAGCTTCTCTGAATTCTGTCAACAGATTTCTAGCTGCTACTAGATATACAGCCAAGGAAGGATTTAGACACTTGTATTCTCCAGCAATTTGTTTTAAGACAAGCATTGAATCTCCCAAGATCTCCACGGACTGGATTCCTAATTCTACCAACATCTCAAGCCCTATAATCAAAGCTTCGTACTCAGCCCTGTTGTTGGTGCATTGGAAATCTAACTGGAAGGAATAGCAATGTCTGATCCCCAATGGTTCTTCCAGAACACCCCCGGCTCCTGAAGCCTTATCTGTCTTTGATCCATCAAAATATAGTTTCCAAGGTGTAAGATGAATCGAATAGATTGGATTGTTAAGGCAAACATGAGCCCTGGTTAGTAGATTTGCATTTGCTATGTCCAAAGAGTCCATGTTTTCAATTTCCTCTCCTGGGTGATCTGCTAGGAAGTCTGCCACAGCTTGCCCCTTGACAGCTTTCTGGGGGACATACCTAAGGGTGAATTCTGTCAAAGCCAAAGTCCATTTCCCAATTCTGCCTCTCAGCATTGGTCTTGTCAACATATATCTTGGCGATGATATAGATAGTGTGTGGCAGCATATAATGTCTGAGCTTTACAGCAGTAAAATACAAGGCCAGACAAAGCCTTTCTATTGCGGAATACCTTCTCTCCACTTCTGTCAGTGTTCTGCTTAGATAGTAAACTGCCTGCTCCTTTCCTTCCTTGTTGTCTTGGACTAACAAGCTTCCAATGGACACCTCTGATGCAGACACATAGAGTTTGAGTGGTCTGCCTCTCTTTGGTGGGGACAGAACTGGTGGATTTGAGAGGTAGTCTTTTATCTCCTGGAAAGCCTGCTGGTGCTGTTCTTCCCATTTGAATGTTTGTTCCTGTTTTAGTCTTAACAGGGAAGAAAAAGGCTGAATCTTTCCTGCGGAATTAGATATGAATCTCCTTAGAAAATTGATTTTTCCTAGGAGACTCTGAAGTTCCTTTTTGTTCCGAGGTGGTAGGGCTTCCATGATGGACTTTGCTTTATTTTTGTCAATCTCTATGCCTCTCTGGTGAACCAAGAATCCTAAGAAATTTCCTGCCTGAACTCCAAAAACACATTTTTTGGGGTTCATTTTTAGCTTGTGCTGCCTCATTCTTAGAAATGCCTTCCTTAGACTTGATATGTGGTTTCCTTCCTCGGGGGACTTAATCACTACATCATCTATGTATACTTCCAAAGAATGTCCTATCATATCATGAAAGATGGAATTCATTGCCCTTTGATAGGTAGCACCTGCGTTCCTTAAACCGAAAGGCATTATAGTATATTCAAAAGCACCTATATGCCCTGGACACATGAAGGCTGTCTTGTGGATGTCTTGTTCTGCCATCATGATCTGGTTATAACCTGCGTTGCCATCCATGAAAGATAGCATCTGGTTATGAGCGGCTCCGTCTATTAGCATGTCTGCCATTGGCATAGGATATTCGTCTTTGGGAGATGCTTCGTTCAGATTTCTGTAATCCACACATATTCTAACTGCCCCTGTTTTTCTTTTGAGGACAGGTACAATATTTGCTAGCCAATCGGCATAGATGGCTGGTCTGATGAATCCTGCCTTGAGCAGCCTTTCTATTTCTTCCTTGACCTTCAGTTCCGTGTCCATGGACATTCTTCTCCTAGCCTGTTTAACTGGAAGGTAGCCATCTTTGATTGGCAGTTTGTGTTCTACTAGCTGTCTGTCCAGTCCTGGCATCTCGTGATAGTGCCAAGCAAAACAATCTCTGAACTCCTGCAAAAGTGCCATGAGTTCAGACTTGAGTGGTTCTTCTAAGAGTGTGCTGATGAAAGTAGGTCTTGGATCTTCTTTTGTCCCTAAGTTTATTTCTTGTAGAGGATCCTCCACTTCTGGCAGGGAGTCATCCAATGCTGCTGGTGCAAAATCCAATACTTCTTCCTGCAAAACTTCCTCTTCTTGCTCTTTCGTACTCTCGTGAGTGAATTCTGCCATATTGGTGGCTGGATTCTGCGTAAAAAACTTCCTTTCTTCCCAGTATATCAACAATCTTTTTGTGATGGATCGGATTGTTGTAGCTCGATCCTTTTCCAGTTGATTGGGACTAATCATCATAGTTTTTAGCGTAGAAAGGTCTATTCCAGTCCTCCATGGAATTGGCTAGACCTTCTTCAATGAGCCTTTGGGCCGTGACACCATGGGGGCGGCCGTTCTGGTTGATTCCAAAGAAAGTAAAAGGACCGAGGTCGTCATGATAATACCTTGCTTCAAGACACATGGCAGAGGGTAGGAATGGCCGTGGATCGGCCTCTACAATCTCCATTTGGCCTTCATCATTCCATAGTGCTAGCTGCTGGTGGAGAGTGGAAGGGACACAAAGGCTCTAGTGAATCCAATCCCTGCCAAGTAGTGCATTGTAAGTGGTGGAAGTAGTGTCTATCACAAAGAATGCTATTTTTAATTCCTTGCTTCCAACTATGACATCCACGTCTAAGATGCCATGAATTTTTGTGATGCCCCCAGCGAAGTTGGTGACGGTTAAACGTGTTGGAATCAAGTCCCTCTCTGTTCTGCCCATTTTGCTCAGCATTCTGTGGGGTAGTAGATTAATGGCTGCACCTCCATCTATCATGATTTTGGAAATAGGGATGCCTCCGAGGTTTGCTGTTATAAATAAAGGCCTGAGATGGTTTGCCATTTCTCTGGTTGGTTTGGGAAAATAACACTGCTCCGTAGCTAGGTTTTTGGCGGTTCCGCCTGTTCTGGTGTTGTCTGCCTGTTGTTCTGGCATCTCCTTTGTTTCCGCCAGTCTGCACTCAAAGCTTTCCTGAGAGAAAACATCTCCTTCCAGGGTGCTTCCTTGTCCCTCGGCGGCCCTGAATTTTTCTGGCAGGATGAACACCATATTAACTCCCAGGTCACTCTGTAGTAAGTCTTCTAACTCTGCGCCAAAAACCCCTGTTTCAGCATCCAATTCTTCCTCAAATTCCATCAGTTCTTCCCCTTATTCTTCGGTCCAATCATCTTGTTCTTCAGTTCCGAGGGGTTCATTCTGTCCTTCTGCAAATGTTCCATAGTCCAATTGTTCCTCTTCATATCCCTCCGTGGGGTCATCTTTCCCTTGCTGCGGGGTAGGCTCGGATTTCCATTGTGCCTGCAAGATGTTGGGTTGATTGCCAGACGAGGAGGCTGGATGGACAGGAGATCTGGCCGGAGGGTCTGCTTCCGGTAGCTTTCTTGGGCGACAAGCTTCCTGTTCTGCCTGGGGCATTGTTTCGGGATTCTTTCCTTTCCTGGAAGAATTGGTCTCTATATGTACCTGAGTTTTATTCTGGCTCTTGAGATATATGCAGTATTGCCTCTGGATCCTCCTTTTCTGAGTTCTGGTTAACTCCATGGTTGGTCTGCCGCTTTTCCCTACGGAGTACCACCTGCCCTCTATGATTGTTGCCAAGGGCTTTCCATTCCCGGGTGCCTTGATTGATGTCTCCTTCCTGGGCTGTTCTACCTTCCTTTCGCTGTATTGTGAAGGCCTGAAATGGCTCCTGTGCCTTGCTTTGCCCTGGGGTGAGGTTCCAATCCTATCAAAGACACTAGGTGTGGGTTGATTCTGTTTGTCTAAAACCACTTCTAGCTCTGTTTCACACTTGCACCTGCTACAAATGACTACCCCAGCTGATATGGTGGCTCTTGGTTTCTGGCTGGTCTCCCTTATGATCCTTCTGCCTCTGCTACAACTAGTATCTGTCATTGGCTGAGTTTCTCTCTGTTCTGGCCAATTCAAGTTAACCATGTTGACTTGTGGTTGAGGGAAAGGATCTGTCGTGACCGATGGTGGTTTTTCCGCCAGTTTCAACCTTCCTGCCGTTATTCCTTCTTGTATCACGTCCCTGAAAACGACACAACTATTGGTGGAATGGTTCCAAGAGTTGTGCCACCTGCAGTACTGTCTCCCTTTGAGTTCCTCCGGCTTGGGTATTCTGTGAGGCGTTTCTATTGCCTTCTGCAGCAGCATTTCATCGAACAAAGCATCAACCTTGGTTAAATCAAAAGAGGAAACCTTGTTCTGCATTGGCTTGTTGGGAACGAATCCTCCCGTGAATGGTGGTGGCTTTTGGTCTTTAGGTGGCTTTGTAAGGGCTTTGCAACTAATAGGATGTTTTAGTTTTGCCATTTCGGCCACCGAAACCTCCTTCTCTTCTGACTCTTCTGTGTCTTCCTGTGATTCCACCCCAATTAGGTGGACCGAAGAGGAAGGGAATTTGTAATAAGTGCCTTTAGAGGAGTTCCTTCTCTGTTGTTCCTCTCTGAGCAGCTCTTCGTACTTGGAAGCCTTATCAGCCAATTCTGCCAGGTCCCCAAACAATATCCCGTCGAACCTCTTTCTGAGAGAGATTTTAAGGGCAGCTTGGGCCATCTGGATGAAATGTCTCTCCTCCATGGGGATCCGGCACTTCATTTTAAGCTTTCTGAACCTGGTTATGAAGTCTTGGGCTGGTTCATCTTCGCTTTGCTTGAGGGCGGCCAAGTCACTGATGGTGACTTCTGGCTGGATCCTGTAATAATAGTCATGGAAGACGTTCTCCATCTGTTCCCAAGTCTGCACAGAATTGGCTGGCAGGCTAGTATACCAGGTGAAAGCCTGTCCAGAGAGAGAATTGCCGAAGAGTCTTAGTTTCAACAAAGGGTTGTTCTCAATAGCTATGCATTGGACGGAGAACCTGCCTATATGTTCAACTGAGGAAGCATGGGAATCTTCCCGGTTGAACAAGGTGAAGTTTGGTACTTTGAAGCCTGGAGGTAATGGTATTTGATCGATGCAGGCTGGATATGGTTTCCTGTATATAGGCCTTTCACCTCTTCTGGCCTCGGGTTCCATGATTTCCCTGATCATTCTCTGCAATGCCCCTATATCATTCAGAGCGTTGATGGGGGGAGGATTCTGTCCCTGTTCTGCCTGAATGTAATCGATTCTGGGCTCCATTCTGTATGGTCTGAGTGGGGGTTCTTCTCTGTGCCCTTCCTGCTCTTCGATATCTGGGTGATTTCTCCAGTTTGCCCCCGGTCTATTCCTGTCCTGGTTAGCAAAAAGGTTATTGCCCCCTCTGCCCCTTCTCCCTCTTGCGGGTGGAGGGAATGGATTAGGGTCCATCCTTCTGGGTCTATATGGCAATACAGCTGGTGGTTCTGGCTGAAATGCCAAAGGTTGATCATGCTGGACCACCAAGGGTGGAATGGGCTGAGGTTCTGGCTGGTTCTGCTGAACCAATACAAGGTCATTTGGTCGGGCTGGGACCTCCTGCTCTTGATTAGGAAGGATTCCCTCTCTTGGACCAGCCTGGACTTCTCTGTGATCTGGTACTCCAGCTATCTGTGCAACTAAAGGATTTTCCTGGTATGGCCATGCCAGTCCTGGTGGAGGACCATGAGGGAGATCCAACTGCTGGACTACAGCATCGGGGTTTTGGACTCTGGCCATGGCGCTCTCTCGGTCTTTCCGGAACTGCCTGTTAACCTGCCATTGCATCATTGCTGTCATATTATTGAGAGTGTCTTGGCTCCTTTGGACCGTGGCTTCTTGTCGGAGTATTGACTCCTGTATTTGATTCATCCTTCTGGAGTTAGTTCCAGAATGTCTACTTCCTGTGCTGCCGCGAGCTGATTGTCTGGCGTCGCTTTCTTCTGACTCGGAACCTTCCCTGCGAGCCATCTGGTTTGTCTCCATATCTAGTATGAATTCTGGCTAGAGCTTCCTGTATGTGTAAACCTGTGAACGGTTCTGCTGAAGTATGTATACTGAGATGTCCCACTGGGCGTGCCAAATTGTTCACCCGTTTTCGCGTTTAGCTCCTGTGATGGAAGGGCGAAGTTCCCCACTGGCTTGGAGACCATGTACTGGTCAAACAAGTCAGCTTTCTTTGGTGTGCGAGCGTGCCACTGCTAGCAACGTGAATTCTAGCAGACTTCTTTTTAGAATAGATAACTTGCGCCCCAAGTTACTGACTTCTAAAAATCAAACGATTGTGAATTTGGGTGAGGAATATCTCCCAAGTAAGTTCTTTTCTTGCCTTAGACTGGTAAGGACTTTCATAATTTATCTCAGTATATAAAAAAAACGGCTGTTCTGGCCAGAAGTGTTTGATAGAAGTGGACTGTTTTAGGCAGAACTGCCTTTTGCAAGATAATAAATACACATATTTAACTCTAGACAAGTTAAAGGACTGTCGGAACTTCGTTTCCGCTTGAATGGAAGACTCTGCTGTAGGCTGGACTGGACATATCTGGATTGGTCCGCACTGCTTTGTGACTTCAAATGCTAGGCTGACCTGCAAATCGATACCAAAGTTGGATTTTGGCAGAGCTTTACGTTTTCTTCACGCTTCATGAGGCCTTTTGAATAGGCAGAACTGCAACTTTCCTGCTTGAAAGGGACAGAAGTGGCTATTCTCGATGGTGTGATGAGCTAAGGATCGTACCGCGAGAGTTGTTCTGTTTGAACAAGGCTCGTCCTGAGTTTTTCTGGGGTCTCCACGTTTGTGAAAACTCAAACTCTGCTTGTCTTGGCTTTTGCTGAACCAAATTTGTAACGAGGTGTCTCGTTCTAGAAGACTTGTCTTCTAAGTCTGAATTTTGGAATTCAAGTGAGCTCTTGGCTTTTTCTTGGTGTTGTGTTTTTGATTGATGAGTTGATTGTCCTTTTCTTTCTTGCCTGCTTCTGTTTTTATAAGAGATCCTCTTCTGGAGGTGTTTTTTTTAAACTTTAAATGGGCGGCAAAAAGATCTCTCAGGAAAGATCTTTATCAACCGTGGCAGACAAGTTCTCAGTAGTCTCCAGTGATCCCTTCCCTAGTTCCCTGGGCGACTGCTTTTTGTTTCAACCAACGCCAACGCTTGTGTGTGCTTTTCATGGCGGTTTGGTTTTCTTCTGTATTTTCTGAATAATTCCTTATTTCCTGTTCTAATTGAGAAGGCATGGCCTGTGAATCCTTTTAAAAAGATGGACTATTGTCTTCGGGGCAAAACAAATCTCTGAAAATAGGTGGGCTTCTTGATTTCCTGTCAGCAGTTCTCCCGGAGACGTCTCTTCCCATAAAAACTCTAGTTGAAAATGTTGACCCTCTCAATAGCTGAGGTAGCCACGTGGGAGATATATTTGTTTAGTTTCTTGGGCTTGAATCCAAACAAATTTTGTGGGCTGATCTTTTAAAGCCCAAATGTCGGCTTTCCATGCTTTGGGCTTTTTGGGTTTTGGGTATGTGTTTCTTACCACGGGCCTTCTTCTTGGATTTCTTTTGGGTGTGCCAAATTTAGGCCCAAACAATATTGTAGTAAATTATTATAACTTAAAAATTATGGTGTGTTTAATTTTCTTTCGCTAATTACTACATATTTTATAAAGTCACAGTGTTTGTCAGGTCGCTATATAATCAACTTAAATCACTCAAACCCACTATGTTATGCATTTTCTTCCAATTTTTTGTGATAAAATAATAGGCAGTTGACTAAGTAAACATCCTCTAAAGTTTCAATAAATTTTTTCAAGTTTTTCTCACAATTTTCGTGATTTTTATTCAATTTTTATCGATATCGATATTTTCTGAATATTTCCGCATTTTTAGACCACCGATATTTCTGAAACTCTCGATATTTTAGATCCTAAAAGTGACAGATTTCAAATATCTTCTTTTCTTTTTCCAATAAAAAATATATTTTAAATATCTGAATGATATTTAAAATATCATTACTAAATTATAATCCGATTAGGAATGATATTTTTTCTCCCATCCCCTGAATCCTTGTGGCGGTCGACAAGATTGAATCACTCACCTCATGAAGTTTGGTGATGACCTGCCTGATTATGATTTGTGCGGACAATCTCGATTATGAAGTTTATTTTTTAACTTTTTGGTTTTGCCTTTTGTTCCGATTCACGTGAAGGATTAAGTATGAACAGACTTTTGGCTAGTCCACTTCACAAGTATGTCCGTGAAAATCACGTGCTCTAATGGGAATGAACTACTTTACACAAAAGCAAAATGAATTACCTAAAGATTCTGACCAAAGTAAATCTGAAAATTTCTGGTTTTGAGATGAAATTTCTGGTTTGAGATGATATTAGAGGTTCAAATGGAACCACCTCCTCTAGCATAGCTCTGGGTGAACTGAATTTATGTTTACATAGACGTTAGTTCCACGTGGTAGCAATCCAGTGTCCATGTAAAGAAAAAATCGTACGTCTCACCAACCAAATGTCATGTTAAAAGATAACGTTTAACTTAATAGTCAGATGAATGAAGAGGCCAACAGTTTAATTATACTGTAACCATATGCTTCATTTTCCTAAATTTTAAAAATATATATATATATATATATAAACAAATATGTTACATGTCCCAAAATCATAGGTTTGCAAAATGCAATTGAAAATATATATCTGTATTTTATAGGGATGGATCAGTGGCACTATGTTTTTTACACAAAATTTAACACAATTTTTGAGTTATTAAATTACTCCACTTTAAATGGATGAGATTATACATGAAATGGCTTTTTGACATAAAAAAATAAAAAAATAAAAGTAGTATTCTCTTTCTATTCGGAAAGGTAAATTTCTCTCAATAAATCATTTTTCTCTCTCTTTCCTCTTTCTTTCTTTCCTTATCTTTTAAAAAAATTGAAACTATTTTGGAGAAAGTATTAAGTCTGCTAGCATCCCATCTTCAAGTTTAACCCTGCTGGTGCCAATGGCGCAGTAAGAAGCAGGACAAGAGTTGTCCAAGACTCTTAAACATGTGTCTCTGAAATCGTTGGGTATTTAAATAGTATTTATGGGTTCCTTTTCTTCGACTACACCTACAGCACAAGAGTTGCCAAAATACTGTGTGGTTAAATATTCGTAATCTAAAACTTCTTCTTCTTCTTTTTTCCGTCAAATTTATAATGAAAATCTCCTTAACATAGGATGAGCCGTAGGGCTTATAAGACCTAAGAATTTGAATTTGATCACATATTACATGAGAAAAAAAGGGGAAAACAACATCAAAATTCAGACCATAGAAACTCATAATGTAACATGCATGAAGAAAAAGAAGAAAAAGTTTGAGAAAGGTTGTTAATGGCAGAAGGCGTGGCAATTAATGAGGTTTAAATTTAATTAAAGAAATTAAAACGTGAATGAAGAGAGAGAAAATATATTTTATTATATAATTAATTAAAGAATTAAAATTAATAATACTTAATTTCAACAATTAAATGCATTCTAATTTAAAAATCAAAAAATTACGTCAAAAATATAGTGCCACGGATCCGCCCCTGTTTTATATGCCTCATTTTCAACCACATTTCTCCCCAGTGAGTGCCTAATCACCTGACTATTATGTCGCTTTGTCAACTTCACAAATTTCTCACCATATTTTATAAATCAAATTATTCAATTTCACATTTGTGTTTTTCAACAAATTCCTTTTGCTCCAGTGCTCGTTTGCCATGTCACGACCGCACCACGAATTCCACACCACAAAAATAAAGTAAACAAACATATATATATCCACGTACCCCACTTCTGCTTCTTCTTGTTGATTTTCAGATAAGATTCATGAAATAAACATGGTTTTTATTGGCTGTCCTCACTTGGGTTTGTGCCACATTAGGTCCTCATGTGTTTGTCTGTCTCCTCGTGGCATTTCCAAGCCTTTTCTTTTTAACGCGTTTGGTCTTCAAATTTGTGCTGCTATAAAAATTTTTAGTCACTTCCCTCGTTTTCTCCATTGCATTAAATTAACTGTGAAACACTGAAAGATATTTAGATTTTTTGAGCTGGTTCCTTGGTCCTAAAACGACTACGTTATAATCACTGCTTTTCAGATCAGATACTGCCTAATCATCCCTTGGTTTCTTGTCTTAATCTGCTTTCTTAACTGGCTCTCCATTGCCATTACAATTTACAATCTTACTCTGCTGTGCAAGCAACCAAGTTCTAGTTCACTCCGACCGGCGTCGAATCCTATGGTCTTCTTTGTTGTTCTAGAGCGTTACGTGTGATGGGAGTTGGGATATTCTCGTTATGATTAAATTAATGTTAATTGGTCTAAGTTAAGGAGGTCGTGTTGTATTTCAGCATATATTTGATTTCATTGGATGGTGCGGCTGTGCTTAGTTTAAGTTAGTTGGGATTTACTTACTGTCTGCAATGGAGATGAGATTGTTGGGAAGGATGTATTCGAACCGGTTTTCGGGTTTCAGGCACATACCAATTGGTGCCAAATTCTCTCCCCAGTTCTGTTCTTGCAGAGGTAATTGTTTTCAGACAACAAAAACAAGGAGACAGAAAAATAGGATTTTTTTAATTTTTATTTCTCAAGTTTTTCATTTTTTGCCCCCTCTTTTACTGTTTTTAGCAGAAAGTTGAGCTTCAAAGTCCTGCCTTTTTTTTGATGAGTTTGCAGCTAAATTTTCCATTCAAGAACTTAATGAGACTGCAGTATGTAAACGAAGGACCTATGCTAGTATATGATCACTAATGAGAGAATGCATGCCCTTTTCTTTTCCTTTTAAGAAAGTTAGAAATTTATCTTAATGCTTGATTTAGACTTTTGAGTTCATAAGAAAGTTTTCCCTTTTGTTTTCTTATTAGTTTCCTTTCCAGGGATTCTTCTGAAGGCTTCTTATTCTTCTCATCCTTCCAGTTCGAAAATTAACTTTCCGTCAAGTAACGCTATTGGTTCAGTTGGAGATAAACTTGCAGGGGAAACTTGCTCGTTTCAAATAATTGGAACAAATGGCACAGGGACAAGACTGAATTTGTTTCCTAGAGAGATTACAGTACTTGACGCCTTCGATGATGAGTACGGGGGAGTTATCGTTGATCCAGAACGATTACCAGCAAACCCGAATGCCTTTGGCTATATCCTGCATTCTTCTCTTTCTCATTGGAGCATGGAGGTATATATTCTCTGCCTATGCCACACAATGTGGTACCTCACCTTTTTGCTAGGAAACTGATAATTACAAACTTTAGTCACATGGAGAGCCTTTGATTTTCTGATATCTCCTTTTAAATTAACATTGTTGTCTGGTAATGGTTTTACTGCTTATGTATCCTTGATCTTTGTAATTTATACGAGCCTTATGTCTGTTCCCTTCCCTTATAATATAATTGATACTATTAGGAGATGTAATATATAATTTCCATTTGACTGCAGGGGAAGAAGGGAATTTGGCTAAAGCTGCCAGTAGAAAGAGCTGAGCTTGTTCCAGTTGCTATTAAGGTACCTTACTAACTTCTGTATAAAAGGATTTACGATACGAAACCAGAGTTTCGTGAGCTGAAGGTGAATGAAAGAAGAAAGTTCACAGAACAAGTAATTCGGGTTTGCAGAATTATATTCCTTTCTTTTGTTTTGATTATTAACTGAGTGTATTGTGATTATCTGATGTAATCTATCTGGTTTCAGGAAGGGTTCGAGTACCACCATGCAGAACGAGGGTATGTGATGTTGACATACTGGATTCCAGAAGGACCTTGCATGCTTCCTGCTAATGCTTCACATCAAGTAGGGATTGGGGGATTTGTCATCAATGAAAATAATGAGGTATAAATTGTTCTGTTGATAATGTGAGAAAGAAACAATAAATTCATACTTGGGATACACAAATAGCCAATTTTCTTAATCTTTGTATGAAACTTATGAGGTAGCTTTCTCATAAATTTTATGCCTAAACTTTATTGGATGCAAGAAACCTACCTAAATCTTTTTGTAACCAACCTAAGTGCCATGACTTCAACATAGTCAGCGAGAGATTCTTTGAATATTCAGTTCTGTATCTTTCAGAAAGACCAGCCTAAGTAGTAATCTTGCTGAATCTAATATGTTTTCCGATAATTGTAACCGAAGAAACTATTTATATATGGTATTAGCACTAGTAATGTGCACTGAACTTAACTTTAGTTAATCCGCTTTGATAAACTTGTTCAAGCCCCTTGATTAAATGCAGCATTATTGAACTGATGATGCACTGCAGGTTCTTGTCGTACAAGAGAAACACTATGCTCCTGCATGCGCTGGTTTTTGGAAAATACCAACCGGCTTTATCCTTGAGGTATGTTATCCAAGTTTGGAACTGCAATAGATCATGTTTTTCTAATTCTTTGTCTACTTATCCTTGAGGTATGTTATCTCAGTCGGAAGAGATTTTCACAGGCGCTGTGAGAGAGGTTAAGGAGGAAACCGGGGTGAGAATTTGGTACCTAATATTTCTTCTAAGGCTCAATTCCATCTAGATTGCAAGAATTTATTCTTGCAAAGTAGTTAATAACCAATCATGTTCTTCTAATACTGTTAGCTGCATTTTGTTTTAATTGCAGATCGATACAGAGTTCGTTGAGGTTATAGCATTCAGGTAATAACCATATCTAATTGTTTTTCACAACACTTAGACATGTGACAGAAGATGATTATATTTTGTTACATTTTGCAATGCATACACTTTTTTCTTTTTCAACTGTAACATTATGAAAAACCGTAGTGAGTACATATCGTAAGCATCGTTTTGTTTACAAAGAATGCTGCATATTTGTGAGGGACAAGTGTTCAATAAGTAAATTAAGCAGTTGAAACCGGTGCAATGGGATACTTCATATGAGTTCTGAGTACTGATTTCCTTCAACAGAAGGCAGCTAATATTTTCTTTAATTTCAACTCCAGGCATGCTCACAATGTAGCTTTTGAGAAGTCAGATTTGTTCTTTATCTGCATGCTACGGCCACTATCAACTGAGATTACAGTTGATGATCTTGAAATTGAAGCAGCCAAGGTAAATTTGTGCACTCACAGAATACAAGCCTAGCACCATTTTAAATGGCTTCAGTTTCTACAGCTTTGGCCTATCCGGCTATCATGACAAAGCTATAATAGGGGTGTAGAAAATAAAAATGAAAAGTACAGAAAATTATCTACAAGAAAACTAGTTGGAGAGATTATATAATTGCTTGCTAGTTCCCCTCTTTCCCATTGCCCTCTGTCTTCTTTCTTGATAAAATGGTATCAATGTACTTCTAGTCTTCGTCCCTTCGAGGACATCTGTTAAACTTGTATGTAATGTACTTTTCTAGTCTTCTACAAGCAAAAACTGGAAAAACATTCAGGACTATCTAGTAAATTAAGGATGACATGAAAATATTGGACCACAGGCAAGCTATGAAAATTAACCGTAATGCCCCAGCCATGAGCTGGTTGCTACCTGCTTTAGCAGCTTTACAAACTTTTGGTTTTTGGCATTGCTTAAGAGACTAATAATTTCTCATTCCTCATATAGTTTTGGTAACCAGGATCAACAAAATTAATGGGATTTGTGGCCATAAGCTAAATGCAGTACTATTTTCCATTTTATCTGCACCATACAAGGTTTTCTGGTAACATTATTGGATTTGTTGATTGCTCAAACTTAAAGCTTGTGCCATTAATGTGCAGTGGATGCCCCTGGATGAGTTTGTGGAGCAACCACTAATACAAGAGGATTCCATGTTCAAGAAGATCATTTCGATATGTATCGCCCGGCTAGGAAAGCGTTACTGCGGTCTATCTTCTCATCAAGTGGTCTCAAAATTTGATGGCAGATTGTCTTCCTTGTACTATAATGTTGTTGATGCTCAAGATTTCAATTGTTCAAGTTGTTGAAGGCCGACATAACCTCACTGCCCAGCGTAAGAACACACATTCCTGCCCTGTTCTAATTTGTTCTGTATATGGTTGAAACAAAATACAAAGGTTTCAAACATTGAAACAAATGTTACAAGTAATGTTTAACATGTAATTATAGTGTTTTATGTTTTTTCCTGATGTAAATATGTCTTCTAATGTAAAGTGTCAGAAGAATGGTAATATATTGTATCCTCCTTACCTATTATCCTGCAGATGAGGCTTTTGTAAATACAATGCCATCAGATTCCTTAGTGTTACTAAAATAAAATTTAGTTGGTTTCTTTCATGAAGTATAAATTTGTGGCATTTGATGTGACAAAAACAAGATGGAAAGCCTTCCATTTGGTGTTTGGGAAAATTAGTTGAATTATTTACACAAAACACCCTTTGAAATTTCATGTGTTTTCACTTTAGATCCTGTATTTATACAATACTACGGCAGTATGGCCACACGATACATCTTGTACACGTGTAAGAAATAATATCAATACATGTATATAAGATGTACTATATGACAGTATTAGCCTAGTAACGATTTGGTTTCACATAAATCCTAAAATTGGAAGCAAATGTGCAAATGCTCTATCTTGAATTCAAAATTGTTGACATGTACATTTGTGCCTTATCCAATGTGGTTCTGTCAATTGTCATGCTACAATTGCCTGCCGGCTGCAGGAGGAGGGCCCAAGAACAGAATCAAAAACTGAGGGACCTTTGGGCCTGCTAAGCCAAAAATTATTGTATATTATTAGGTCAGAGGAAAAAAACAGACAATACCATGTGCGGTGGCATGATTGATGCCATCTGGGTGTAGTCAGAGAATACAATCCAGTTGCCCACAAGGAAATCATTTTCTTGTCTTGCAATGATTATTTGGTTTTTTTCTTGAGAAAAATTTATAATCGCATTTATCCACACCACATCATTAGATTGGAAAAATAGATTATGTTGTTAAATTCAATGTATTTTTGTGTTTTAAATAATGTTATATTAAGTTTATAATATAGTATTTCAAGTGTACTATTCAAACTTTGTGGAAGGAAAAAAATTAATAGTCAAAGCAAGAGATTTTTTAAACTAAACACAATGTTTATATATTTGCTGCTGATTCAAACACATTTGCAATTTACTAATAAATCAAAAGACCAATCCTGATAGCTTAAAGAGACTAAAATGTCCCTGCACACAATAGCCATTTAGACCAAAATTTGACTAAAGTCAATGAATTTGACGACTTACACCAGCAATGCAATCATTTGGTACATATAACCATCGGAGATGAAAGTGAAAACTTCGTAAATTATACGGGTGAAGCATGTAGGTTAGAATGATCTTTTTTGTTTTTGTTTTGTGTAAAGAAGGGAAATTCATTAAATAATCTCTCGTTATGCGAGGAGAGCTATGAGTCTTAGCTTATGTTTTTCCAAAGAGATCTGGGGAAAACCCCCCCCCCCCCCCCCCTCCCCCCGGCCATATCTTTCTAGATTAGGTTAGAATGATTTTTTTTGTTTTTTTTTGGGATACAAGCGATAATTTTCTTTAATCTAATCTAAACTATAGGGACAGAGATTTGAACACGAGTGCAAAACGGGAAGCATCTGCTATAATCAACTTGGCGAAACCCATATCTACAATAATAAGAATGATCTCTAAACAGTATTGATGAGTGCAACGTATTTTTTTTGGTGTTGTTCTTGTTGATACAAAGTAATATTGAAGGAGGTGAATTTCAAACACATCTCAAGTGGTAATTTACTCTTAACCACTTGACCTACAAACTTGTTGCATTGAGATCACCTTTTAGTCAAACAAGTTTTCTTAAATTTTTTGTTTGATTAAGGACATTCAAGGGCCATTACATAATTAAAATTTGATGAAAAAGCGCTTGACTGAGCAAATTTGTCATCACTAAGAGTACTTCCACCCGTGCAGGTCAGCATGGGCAGAAGGCCCCCTAGCCCTCAAAAACCAACTCTAGCTGTGAAGGTCAATTCGGCCAAGGAGTGGGTTCCATTAGTCTAGGCATACCCAAAGGCAAGACTTGCCTGGACTGCTGCTTGGGTTTGCTGATGTCACAATAACATCAGACCAATTTAAATACCCAAAATTTTAAAAAAAAACCTAAAAAATTCAGATTTTTTTACATATATAAATATCTAGTCATGTTCTTCACTTTCCACACAAAAAACTCTATACAAATTCAAAAAACTCTATACAAATTCATCTCTTCATATTTCATATAAATAATATTTACCCTTACTCATATAAATAGTATCTGCTCTTATTTGTTTTGGCATTGCACCACGGGAGGAAAGTGCTCTAGCCACTTTACCTATGGTAATATGTACCCAAAAGAAAGTCATTGCCATAGGGCAAGTTCGTCATTTATGAAAAAACTAACCTTCACTTGTTTGGAGCGAACTGCATTAATAACTTAATCGTCGTCCCCTTTGACGATTCGCTCACTTTCGAAATTCAACGAACAAACAAAGCTTCCAATAATCGTAAAAAATAATTAAATCCTAAAACTCCAAAATTCACATTAAAACTTTCCCCATTTTCCTCAAATTTTCTCGGCAACCAAACACACAGCTCGAGGTTAGAAAACATCCTTACTATATTCACTTCCCTGAGGTTCCTTCTGTTTGGCGAACACGATGATCAGCTTGTGATTATGTCAGAACGCAATTGAGGAAATTAGGGTTAGCGACTCAATACAATGCGGTTGTTTCCTTTGAGCTCAAGCCCGACCTCAACCTCGACCTCGAGCACACAGAAGGAGAAGACTGATCGGAAAAAAAATCGCGCCCTTTTGTACCTCAATGTCTACGATCTCACGCCTGTAAATAACTACCTTTACTGGTTTGGATTTGGGATCTTCCACTCCGGCATCGAAGGTATGCGACTTTCGTGGCTTTTCAGCTCTCTTGGTAATTGAAATTTGAATTTGTGAATTTTCATTTTCAATTTAGGTGTTATTTCTGTTTAATTGTGAACAATTTTGGGTTTATTGCTATAAATTTTGAATTTTTAGAAATGTCATGGTGTATTTTGTTCGTATGGATGGATAGTTATGTGGAAATAGGAGTATGGTGGGCATTGTTGTGGTTGTTGTTAGATTTGCTCTGCAAACTGTGATATGCTTATAGTTTATTGACAAGCTATGCTAATGTTTGTAAGGGAATAGAGTGACTGAAATGGTAACTACAAGAGATTGCATATGCACAATGTGTGAAATCTTGCCCATTATTTTGATCATTGACAAGATGTAAACAATTATTGTTTCGGAGAATTCCCTACAGCAGATTTCAAATAATCCTATGATGAAATCTAAGCAGCTATGTGTGGCTTGATGTAAGAAAACTATTTTCTTATCATATGAAAAATGCAGTTCCATGCATAAAGAGACCCAAATATAGGTAAGGATTAGTATTTTGGAGTGTTAACGGTACTTTCTTAAAAACAAAACTTGATATTTACGTAACAGAGGAAGTTTATAAATTTAATCGTTTTTCTTTTTGAAGATCTTAAGTGCTAAATGAGAAAATAATACTGCACTTTTGTACAGAACTTTAACAGTTAGAAACTTTTTATTTATTTATTTATTTATTATTATTATTATAATATTAAATTAAATGATTAAATAGTTTTGAGATTCTGTGTAAGAGAGTAAGATAACGGATAGAGATAATTATAAGTTCTACAAAATCTGTACTAGAGTTAAGGTCTACAATTGTGGTCTTGGAATAGACACATCAAAATATATGCAGGGTTTTCTGGAAATATATCATACAAAACGTACAACTTGGGTTATTGTAACTAGAGAGAATTATATGTTGAATTAATGGTATAATGCTTAATGAACCATGGAATACCTGAATATGAAAAACCTGCAATAAAAATATTGGAGAATTACATTAATTCATAGAGTTTATAGAATCCTTTATACTGGAGTATAGGCTAGTTTACACCCTCAAATTGATTCAGATTGAAGATTTGACTTCCTTGATTACTTTAACTGTTGATTGATTGGCTCAATTCCTAAACATTAGGCTGATCTGTATTGCTGAATTTGTGTTTTGGAATTCTATATAAACACCTATATACTCAATTCACTGGTAATGAAATACATTCAGTTTCTTAGTTCTTTCTTTGGTTTTTCTATATTTTATACTTGACTAGTCGGATGGAATCTCCTTGGAAGTCTTCATATTAAATTATAGATGAAAGGCATGACAAAGTTCTACCTATTTTTATACCCAGTTCATGGCTTGGAGTATGGATTTGGAGCCCATGAGTATCCTAGCAGTGGGGTTTTTGAGGTGGAACCAAGAAGTTGTCCTGGCTTCATCTTCAGAAGGTCAGTCCTGTTGGGCAGCACTGATATGTCTCGCTCAGAATTGCGGTCATTTATGGAGCACCTTTCTGGAAAGTATCATGGTGATACTTATCATTTAATTGCCAAGAATTGCAACCATTTTACTGATGAGGTCTGTATGCGGCTAACTGGAAAGCCTATACCAGGATGGGTAAATCGGCTGGCCAAAGTAGGTGAGAGTAAAGATACTCTACTTAAGTATTCACAAGAGCAAGCTATCTTAAACTTCATGGGGGTGCTTCTAGACCTTATAAATGAATGACATATCCTTGTTAGGGTTGGATACTATTTATTAACTTTGCTTTGCATGCCCGTAGATTCCATAGAATAGGCAGATCAACATCATTATCGGAAATGGGTTTTATAAAGGTCTAAAACTTTACTTTGTTGATGATTCAATGAGCTTTTCATTTATCTAAGTAGAGGTTTTTCTCAAGTTTCAGGTTCTTTCTGTAACTGTCTTCTGCCAGAAAGCATTCAAATAGCAGCAGTGAGACATCTTCCTGACCATCCTGCATATTCTGGTATGTTCCCAGTTGACAGTCATTTTTCTAACGATGTTTGAATCACAATTTTGCATATTTTTCTGACTTAAGCCTAAGCGTATTATGCTTGCATCAGCTGTCTAAGAGAACAGAAAAAAGTTATGGTATGAACATGCTCATGTCTTTGCATGGGAAACTTATATGCCGTGTCTATCTATATCATTGCAGAAATATAAAATAAGGAAGGAAAATTGAACTGAAGCAGATGTTTTCTTCATAGTACTACAGAAGGTCCATGCACATATGATGTGTGTGCAATGAGTGGGGGTTAGAAGAGAGGGTTGAAATGCATAGGAGAGCGGGCTGGTTGAAAGTAGTAGGTGAGCGTGAAAATAGGAAACATTGAACTATAGTGGGGCACTCAACTATAAGCGCACCATCGTTGGTTCTTCAATCTGTTATCAATATTATTTAAAAATGTTTGCGATAAATACCAACAATAAAGAGAGTTGGGCGATTCTTATGCGCATGATAATAAGTGAGGCGATGAAAACATGAGGCTGTGAAAAAAGTTAGATACCTGTAGAAGTTTTTTAATTATGTGTCTGAACCTCGTTCAGCCGACCAAGGCTGAACAAATGAGATTATGCATGTTCGAAATTGACTAAACGTTTTAGGTATGTTTGATTGCTTGAGTCTGTGTATCGTTTGCCCAAGGTTGGTTGAACGATGCTTGAATCTAAAATTAATGCCCGAAAACAACAAATAAAACCAATAAATTTGCACATTTCTCTAGAACCTATAATTAAAATACAAGCCAAGTGGTTTCAAACCACCCATCATTTCTTTGAGCAACTGTTTTTCATTTTTATTTGAGCATTATCACACTGTGCAGTAGCTTAGGGTTTTGTTCAGTCTAGTTACTGTTTCTTTGTTTTCTGTTTCTGTGTGGCCACCTTGGCCATCTCTGTATTTTATTGTCTATTGCAATAAAATTTGTTTCCTTCAAAAAAAGAAAAAAGAAAAAGATCACATTGTGCACAATGTTGTCGAGATGCTGGATTAACAAATGAAGCAAAGCACACAACCTGGAGTTCTGGTGCATGTTAATCAAAGAGAATATCAATAACGCTGTAGAATTTCATCGCACGGAATCTACGTTCTGTTTACCTTTTCTGGATAAGCTGCTACTAAATCTTAGCAAATCTGTAGCGAGTTCATTTGAAGGAAGAGGTAGAATCATCAAACACTCTGATGGAATCAACCTCCTGGCTTAATTGTATTTGGTTGGGATATTGATCTGGTCATGGAAAGTTGGGAACTCTATATGGTTAAGCTGATGTTTTCTGGATCCTGTCATGCAGGCTGCCATCAATTATTAACATGTGTGTCTCTTACAAGATTTTTTGAACTGTTTTTATTTTGTGAATACAGGTGAGGATGATGATGACGACGGATCAGAATCCATCGCATCATCTGGAACAGAAGGAAGTGAAGAGGGGCCAAATCATCATCTGCTGACTACACCAGCAGGTGATGTAGCTTTCCTGAAGGAAAAACCCGTGAGTTTAGCAAGGGAACATTAATTTCTTCCCCTCATTGAATTTGGGTTGTCTTGTGTCTGTGTTTGTACTTAATAGTCTAATGATTCTGAATGTATCACAAAACATGTCTCTGGCGATAGTTTTTGGCATAATGATGATGCTTGAGATTTGTCTGCTGCCCTGTATCGTTAAAAATGTACGAGTATTGTATCTGAACTATCATTCGAAAACGTACATTCGGTATATTTTGATCCTGTATTTAATACAAATTGTACTTAATATACGCTGTTCATAGATGCTATTTATATCCAAAGAAATTGTGGTGGAAGTTTGTCACCTTGTTAATGTCGTAGATCCTTGACGATGTCTTACATTTCTATGCCCAAGTGCTAACCAATTTGTAAATTACTGTGTTGTTGATCACTCGTTTGAGCTCACTATACAATGTGAACGCATTATCTGAACCGTTCAACCTTTAGGTCCTCGTTCATGTATTATTATTGCCAAAAATCTTCAAAATTTGATTAGATAGACGAACAAATAATTTTCAAAATACAAGAAGAGTACTTACGATGATAATGAATAATGAACGGTTCAGATTATGGATCTTATTATGGAGCAATTCCAGATAAGTGATTATATTAATTAGTGCTTGAGCACACTTTTTTTTGTTTTTGTTTTTCCAATATTGATCGATTTGGTAATCATTGATCGTATATACTAGTAAACTTTGGTTTATTTCGGTACTTAACAAAACCAAGCTAACAGTTTTGGCTTTATTTTTATGAGAAGAAGTTTTGGTTCTTGGTTTTATGGATTGTTGAAAAAATGACACAGAGAATTGGGAAAGAAAATAAATAAACAAGCAAAACGAAACGTGTGTTAATTGGATGGTGCATGAGTCATGAGAGAAGCATGCACCAAGAGTATCAATCCTTTCAAGTTGGTCAAGCAAGATCATCAATCCTTTCACGTTTTGGTTAATCAATAATACCAATCCTTTCAAGCTGGTGAGGCAAGAAGGTGATCATGGATGCCATAGCAAGAAGGTGGAGGCTTCTCAGCGGCCAGACTGAGTGGGAGGGTCTACTTTACCCTCTCGACATTGATCTCCGCCGCTATATCATTCACTATGGAGAAAGGGCTTCTGCCATTGCTGACGCCTTCATCGACGAGCCAAAATCGAAGAACTCCGGACTTCCTCGATATGCAAAGAGAAACTTGTTCTCCAAGGTGGGTTTGGAGAGTTATAGTCCATACAAGTACGTTGTGAAGACATACATATATGCAGCGACAAAATTAGTGCCCGGGAAATCGATCTGGTTGGGTTATGTTGCAGTGACAACAGATGAAGGGAAGCGTGTGTTGGGGAGGAGGGATATTCTGATTTCATGGAGAGGAACCAAGTTGGAGAAGGAGTTTGATATTGACAGAGAGACCACTTTGGTCCCAGCTTCTGACATTCTGGGCAAGGACAATGTCAATGAGCCTAAGGTGCACTCCGGTTGGCTTAACTATTATACTAGTTGCAGAAACCAGGTATAGTTTTTAGAGGTTAATTATAATTAATTTTTAACTTCAGTTTAGTCTCTTATTTCCAAAAACACGCTAAAATTTCTACCCTCAAATCAACAGTTAACTGTTTTTTGATTTGAGTAATTTTTCGGAGAGATAATCTATGAATAATGACGATTCGAATCAAGGAATACAATACGAAATAGAACCCTACAAGAGTATCCCTCATATAAGTCGATAGAAGCTCTCTATGTTATACAAATTATTATACTAGACGATTGTCCAATTTAATATTCCATGCATAATTTGTCCATTTTAATTGAATTTTCCATGTTCAGTCCCACATTCTAAGCGTGGCCTAACTATATACATACATCAATGTTTCCTTAATCAAAGAATTTGTGAATTTTCCATTGTCTCAGGCTCTTGCTGCAGTCAAAGAACTGTTGAAGAAATACAAAGGCGAGGAGATCAGCATAACTGTCACGGGCCATAGTATGGGTGCTGCAATTGGAATCCTGAACGCAACGGACATTGCTTATAATGGATACAATAAGCTTAGCGACAAGCCAGGCAAGGCATCTCTCGTCACGGCCATTGTGTTTGCCTGCCCCGGCCTCGGAGACTCAGGCTTCAACAAAGTATTCTCCAGTCTAAAAAATCTTCACGTCCTGCGTGTCGCGAATACTAATGATCTTGCCCCTATTTTATCAGCTGAAGGAAAATATGTCCATGTCGGAAAGGAGTTGCGATTCAACAGTCTTATGTCGCCCTACCTCAAGGCTCTTTCGGATTATGATGACTGGATCGGCATAGTAGAGATGTTTCACGATTTGGAGGTTTACTTGCATGGAGTTGCCGGGACGCAAGGTGAAAATGGTTTCAAATTGGAAGTGGATCGTGACATTGCCCTGGTAAACAAATTGTTGGATGCCGTAAAAGATGAGTACCGTATTGTTGTTAAGTGGTGGATAGAGAAGAACAAGTCCATGGTTCAACGGGATGATGGCTCCTGGGTCTTAATGGATCACGAAAAAGATGACGATGCATGAAGACCATGTAGTTGATCAACGTATATTATATATGCATGACAATGTCGCATAAATAAAGTTTGCCCCTGTTGTGGCCTTTTATGTACTCTTTCTTTTACTATCAATGGAGTTCTATATATATCTTATTGCCTCTCGAATTAAGCACCAAAAGATTAAAATTGGTGAAATAAAGAAATTCTAGTTATTAATTTGGTCCTAAACTAAGTCCTTTTTATGATCTTATGTGATTAGTCAAACTAAAATCACTCAATGTGGATTTAGGGCTCGTTTGAGAATGATTTTAAGTAATTATGAGGAGAAGCATAACTCCCGTGTACTTCTCCATAAAAATGATCATTGGCCTCTGTAGAATCATTCCCAAACAAGCCCTTAATTATAGACTAATTTAGCTTTCTAATATGCATTTTTCTGATTTTTCAGTTTTCCTATCATTTTATACAAGGGTAAAACAGGCAGTTCTGGGTATACAAATATTGTAGGAAGGTTCAGTGAGCGAATAACAGGGTCTATATAGAATTTCCCTAAAACAAAAATGTACAAGATCAAGATTAACATAACAGTAAGATGAAAAGATTAACGCATATTTTGGTTACGTGTTTCGGTTTACTAATAAGATTTTTGAGACATTTCTCATGTTCACCTTTGTGTATACACACATATGTATGTATGTGTATATATGTGTTCGTGCATGTTTATCTGTTAATCATTGTTTAAGAATACCATATATCAACTTAATAATTTTGAGAAAGTAACGAAATTTATTATCAAAGAAACTAAATAAATAATAAGCAAAACAGATACGTGATTAGAGATTACCAAGAGGTTGGATGGTGCATGTGAGTCATGACAGAAGCATGCATCAAGAATATCAATCCCCTCAAGTTGGTTAAGCAAGAAGATCAATGCTTTGAAAGTTTGTTAGTTACTAATATCAATCCTTTGCAAGCTGGTTAAGCAAGAAGAAGACAACCATGCATAGCATAGCAAAAAGGTGGAGGCTTCTCAGCGGCGAGACTGAGTGGGAGGGTCTACTCAACCCTCTCGACCTTGATCTGCGCCGCTATATCCTTCACTACGGGGAAAGGGCTGCTGCCATAGCTGACGCCTTCATTGATGAGACAAAATCGGTCAACTGCGGACTTCCTCGATATGCAAAGAGATATTTGTTCTCTAAGGTAGGTTTGGAGAATTCTAATCCATACAAGTACAAGGTGAAGAAATATTTATACGCTGCAACGACATTATCACCCGGGAAATCGATCTGGTTGGGTTACGTTGCAGTGGCAACGGATGAGGGAAAGAAAGTGTTGGGGAGGAGGGACATTTTGGTTTCATGGAGAGGAACTGAGCTGGTGGCAGAGTGGGGTATTGACGTAGTGTTCGATTTGGTTAGTGCTTCTGATATTGTAGGAGAGAAGCATCACCCTAAGGTTCACCATGGTTTCCATTCCTATTACACTCATGTTGAACCTGAGTCTCCACACAACAAAACTAGTTGTAGGGCTCAGGTAACTTTATTTTATTAATGTTTTAGTTTTTGTTAGATGAGCTAGCTAGTGATGTGCATTGGACTAACCCGTTTGTAACTGCTTCTGTAAAAGACACTTTTGCTCATAAGCGGTTTTTTTGAGAAGCGCTTCTATTTCTATTAGAAGTTAAAAATTCAAGTGTTTCCTTGAAAAAAAACTTTGAAGTGAATCTTGAAGAAGTTCCTAGAGTATTTTTGTGACCTAAAAACACTTTTAGTTGTTAGAAAGCTGTTTTAGCATTTTCAGAAGCAGCCCCAATTTCCTAAAGTCTAAATTTTTGTTGCTCCTATATGTAAACAAGACAACAACATTTCTTCGGAGAAAAAATTGAAATATTCTGATCTGCAAAAGAAATAAAGTTGATGTATTCTTGTATTTTCAGGCTTTAGCTGCAATTAAAGAAGTAGTGAACCGATACAAGAATGAGACAATCAGCATAACTGTCACCGGCCACAGCATGGGCGCTGCAATGGGAATTTTAAATGCTACAGACATTGTTTATAATGGATACAATAAGCCCCCAGGCCATCCAGTCTGTCCTGTCACAGCCATTGTGTTTGCTGCCCCTCGTCTTGGAGACCAAGGCTTCAGCAATGTGTTCTATGGTCTGAAAAATCTTCACGTCTTGCGTGTCACGAATGACTACGATTTAATCCCTTCTTTACCGCCGTTTGCAAACTATCTTCATGTCGGAAAAGAGCTGAGATTCGACACTTTCAAATCACCGTATTTGAAGGATCCGAAACAGAGCCTGCACAGTTTGGAGGTTTACTTACATGGAGTTGCAGGAACACAAGGAGAAAATGATTTTAAATTGGCAGTTAAACGTGATCTTGCATTAGTAAACAAATATTTGGACGGGCTAAAAGATAAGTATCTTGTAGTTGCTAAGTGGTGGACAGAGAAGAACAAGTCTATGCTTCAATTGGGCGACGGCTCCTGGGTGTTGATGGATCATGAAAGTGATGATGATTGATGTGCCTAATATTCGTGGAGTTACATGCCATACGTTTCTATTTATTTGCTTATCATTACATGTCATACTTGATAATAAATAATTAAGCTAATAATCACATGTTATATTTGGTTGAAGGAGTGACAATATTTTATTAATAAGATAAACAAAACAAGTACAAAGCAACTAAGATGCCGAATATGGATACAACTTATAAAATAAATTTCCCCGAATGAACAGATTAGATCAATATCATATTGCAAATTATTGTTAATATTTTAAGTCGTTTGCCGCCTTACTCCCAAAACAAAGGGTTAAGTAGCTGGACTTATTAGTCATTACAAGATTACATATATCAGACGTTAATTATGACGTGAAGAGCATGACCATAATGCATTAAACAAAGAATAATCAAAGGTTGAAGAAGGATCAAGTGATATTAAACAATCATATGACTTTTCAACCCAAAAAAAATAAAAATATATATGACTAGCAATAATGGTCCAAAATATATGCGTGCAAGACATCAAGATTTCAATATTAATATACTAAATCCTTATCATATTTAGTCCTTTCAAGTTAACTAGCCGGCCGGTAAACAAAGCAAGCAAACAACTAAACATATGGGACATTAAATATTTAATTGGAGGCGGCTGGGAATTTGACCAATTGCTAATTTTGAAGAGCAAAGAAACAAGATAAGTACTACATCCTCACTATAAATACAGGAGCTTCGACATCGATAGATAATGCATCAAGGTTAATTTGTTCCAATTAATCCTCTCTATAGTTGTTTATTTGTAAAGCAAAATAAATTTTTTAACTTCATGGGTAGCTTTATTGCAGCCAGGTGGAGGGTTCTGAGTGGCGAGGACGAGTGGGAGGGTCTGCTAGACCCTCTCGATATTGATCTTCGCCACTATATCATTCACTACGGTGAAAGGGCTGGAGCCATTGGTTATGGACTCATTGACAAGCCAACATCAATTTCGAAGAACATCGGACTTCCCCGGTATGCCAAGAGAAATTTATTCTCTAAGGTGGGTTTGGAGACAGGCAATCCATACAAGTACGAGGTGAAGAAGTATTTGTATGCAGCAACAAGATTTGCACCTGGGAAATCAAGCTTGTTGGGATTTGTTGCGGTGTCGACGGATGAAGGAAGCAAAGTGTTAGGAAGGAGGGACATTCTGATTTCATGGAGAGGAACCATGTTGGACCAAGAGGTAGAGGTCGACGCTACGATACTTTTTTTCTCAGCTTCTGATATTCTGGGAAAGGAACATAATCCTCAGGTGCACCTTGGTTGGCATGGCTATTATACTAATCTTGACTCTGAGTCAGCACACAATAAAACTGCTAGTTGCAGAGATCAGGTATATATAAGTTTCTTTTTTATTCTATTTTTGTTTTAAGTTGAATTGATAGTACTTTTGTTTCAATTTGAAAGAAAGACGATAATTGTATTCATAAATCAGGCACAAAGACTATTAGGCACAAAGACTATTAGCTACGAATATCAGAACAAAAATACCACTAAAAGTAAGTTCTTGAGTTTTTATAAAATAAATGAGATAGTTTGAACACTTACATCCTTATTGCTCTAAATTAAGTACTATTGTAATATTATACTTGAAAATTAATGGTAGTATGGTAATAGACATAAAAAGGGTAAAATAGTAATGAAATATCACCCGAAATGAACCATCTTTTTTCTTTTATAATTATTTTTTTTTTGGTTACCAAACCAACTCCCATCCAAACGCATCGCACTTTCTTTTTAATATTCTATCTAGTCACGAAATTCACACAGAACAAGTATAACTACTCATATTAAACAAACCAAACATTCAACATGGCTTATGATTTGATCAAGTTTTATAACACCAAATCAGATATTTCAACTGGGATTGATAAACTTTTATAACAGAAAAATGAAAGTGAAAACATAAATTTCCACCTATATCTTCTGTATATTGTTTGCAGGTTCTAGCTGCAGTTAGAGAACTAGTAGACGAATACAAGGACGAGGAGATCAGCATTACTGTCACTGGCCACAGCATGGGTTCAGCTATTGCAGTTCTAAATGCAACTGATATTGTTTATAACGGATACAATAAGCCTACAAACTCAAACAATGTGAGTCTTGTCACAGCCATTGTGTTTGCCTGCCCAAATGTGGGAGACCAAGGCTTCAAGAAGGTATTCTCTAGTCTCGAAAATCTTCGGGTCTTGCGTATCACCAACGAATGGGATCCCGTCCCTAAGTTACCAATTCTACCTTATGTCCCTGTTGGAAAAGAGTTGGTAATCGACACTCTCAAATCGCCCTACTTGAAGAATGCAATAGACTCTGTGCATCAGTTGGAGGTTTACTTGCATGGAGTGGCAGGAACACAAGGGAGAAACAATGATTTTAAATTGGAAATTAATCGAGATCTTGCATTGGTAAACAAAATTTTGGATGGTCTAGATGATAAATATCATATAATTCCTAAGTGGTGGATAGAGAGGAACAACTCTATGGTTCAAATGGAGGACGGCTCCTGGGAGTTAATGGATCATGAGAAAGATGACGATGATGACGATGATGGAGCCTAGTATTTAAATTGACAATCATGTGGGACTGGGATCAGGAACAACTCCACGCACCAAATAAACTATAGCTTCTAGTTTTAATAATGTTCCTATTGTTTCCTTAGTTTCACCTCAATTGAAAAATGAGCATAAGCAATTTGTTATAATAAAACATCTTTAAGGTAAGGAGTTTGTTGCTCAAATGGTTAAGAGCATGTACCCTTACTCGAGGTTCGGTTCGATTACGCTCCTCTTCCAACTTGTATAAAAAATAAATAAAATAAAATCAAGAATTCCCTTCATTTGTCCAATAATTTTTGCTACCTCATTGTTTGTGCAAATTGTTGACATGACTTGTTGACTAATTATGATAAGACCCGACCCAAATTCCACTTTGGAATCTGAGCCGAACCCTGTGGGTGTCCGACACCTAGCGGGTGCTGGGCATAACTGACCTAATTGCCATTCTACACAAAATTTCAATTAGATAACAAACTTGACTTCTACCGAAAATTCGGTAGAGTCTCCCCTGTAATTTACTCACTCCCCAAATTTACACATGTCAAATAAGCATATATATACAATCCAACTGCTAGCATGCGTATATATATATATATATATATATATACATTCTAACAGTTAAGTCTAAGTTCTAAGGCATGTTATTAGAGCAACCTCTAAGAAAATTACAAAAGAAGTCAACTCAATTACAAAAGAGCCCTACATTAGAATGGGGGAAGCGCGGGAAGTGGGAACGGCCCTGTGGTGGATCACTGTGCACGCCTACTGCATGGGGGGCACAAAACATTGAAAAATATGATTTGACCAAAAACAAGATTTTAGAAAATAGTATAAGAACATACTAACCCCACTGTAAAAATAGTTATAAAAACTTAATCAAGTTTCTCATATATACTCGTACTGAACTCATGCATTCATATTTATACATATAACACCAAACATTATTCCTGCTGAAAGATATTGAAGTAAAGTTCAACCTACCACCTAGGTATACTTATTTAATTCCGTCAAATCCCTTAATTACTATGTATTCCTCGTGTCACCGTGGTGACACACCCTTGTTGTTAAAATGTTAACTCGCAATTGTACGGGCCAATTAGTAGTATAGCAAGACAAGTACGAGGTCGTACCCACGAGGACTGAGAAGTTAAAATTAGTTATGTACTTAGATTACCAAATTCAAGAAAGTAGGAGGTTAAGTCTAAAACAGAATTTAAAGCAAGAGTGGTTGTAATTGTTGAACAAATGAGGCAAAACGAAATTTCAAACAAAAGCAAGGTGAACAAATGTAACAAAGAGTACTTTTGTAGGCTGGAAAACAGATTGGGAGACTAGGGCATTCGATTCACCATAACAATTCAATTCTGGGTTATAAGGAGTCAAGTGACAAGTCTCATTCGGATTCAAAGATTGATTCTAGCTAAAGTATGATTAGGCCATGGTGTCTGGTCCAACCTTGTGCTCCTAATTCCCTAACTTGATTATTTGTTGTCTAATCTAAATTAAGCATTAGGAACCCATTAAGCATAGAAGAACAATTTAAACAACCAAGCATGTATCTAATCCCTGTTGTCGAATGTCCATACATACTTTTCTTATTCATAGTTCAATTAAAATCAAAGCATGGTGTCTACTCTTGATTCAAACCAAGGTAGCTAATATACAAGTTCTAATGGTGATCAATCATCCAAACAAGCATATTAACTGATAAGCATAAAGAATAGGAATATGAATCATGAATCAAACTTGAAACTCAAAACTTCAACTTATAAACCCAGAATATTCATGTTAGGTTACATCATAGCCCTAGTTATGAATTTAGCTACTCATAATGGAAATGAAACTTAAGCAAAAATGAGAAAACATATTGAATGCAATAAGAGTAGAGAAAACCAATTCTGAAGTTGCTTGTGGTTTCCAAGGCTTCTCCAGGTGCTTATCCACTTCTAATGCTACTCCAAGAACTTTCTCATGTCTAGAGTATGGCAACTAAAGAGGTGATTTGGGATGAGTTTGGGTGGTGGTGATGGCAGAGAAAGAACAAATTCGTAGGAAATGGAAGGAAGGCTTGTTGGAGTTCTTTCTTTGATTTTGGGCTGAATGAAGTGATATAGGATGGCTGGAGTGAATTATTGGTGAATGGAGTGACTCCTCTGCACTTGAGTAGCTGACACACCTCCCTTAATTGCTCCCTTAATTGCTCAACATGTCAGGTCTAAAGTCAAGGAAAGACCTCCCTTAATTGCTGGAAAGACCTCCCTTAATTGCTCAACATGTTCCTCCCTTAATTGCTCAACATGTTCCTCCCTTAATTGCTGGAAAGACCTCCCTTAATTGCTGGAAAGACCTCCCTTAATTGCTCAACATGTCAGGTCTAAAGTCAAGGAAAGCTGTGGTGAGTCACATGGCTCAAAGAAAGTATCCAAGGCTCAACAACTGGAAACTGCAATCCTGAGCTTGGTGTGCATATGGGCTCACGAATTGGGCTCAACTTCATTATCTGATGCATTTGAGTAGTCCATCTTGAAGTTCAGACTCTCATCTTTCCAACCACAATTTATTTGGGCAAATCCAAGTTCGGAGGAAGATGTTAAGGCCGAAATGAGTTGGTAACCCAGTCTGCTCGTTTTTGCACCATTTTGCATCTTTTCTTATCCAAAGACACCATTGTTACCTAAGGCCCAATGAACTGAATGATAAACAGAAAAGGGATTAAAAGCACATGTTTGACTCAATAACATAACCAAATCATAAGCAAGAAGGGTACAAAATGATATACAATTGTGAACTGATCAAATACCCCCAGACCTAGATTTTGCTAGTCCTCGAGCAAAACAAAAGAGAATAAAGTTGAAAACAAAACAAGAAGTTAACTAAACCACTTCTGTAGGTAACTCGATTGCAATGTGCATATGCAACAAGCCTTTAAACCTCTCGGCATCCCTAATCGGAAGAGTTGTGTCTCCTGAGGGTTTAACAGAAACGATACCCACAAACGTTTTACTGACTCTCTAACACCAAAAGGTTAGAAAACTAACTTTGAAAACAACTAATGAAAGAAAACTTTAATCATGCATCCAACACCATAGAGTTGCCAAGATAGATGATCAATAAGTGTGTAAAGTGGAAGCTATAGCTCAAAGGCACACGGCTTCAAAGTAAACATACTCAAATCTTGAAGGAAGAACATGCTTCAACTCTAATTCTCACATCTAGCACTCAATCACTCAGAACCTATGGTTTTATTCTCTCAAACAAGCATAAGTGAGTATATGAAATAGACGCACAATATTTGGTTAGATCTCATGAAGGGAATCAAATACTAAGAGTAGAGATACACACATACATACCAGCACCCATGAATACATCCTCAAAGATCAGCTAGGTCTTTCACAAGGTTGTAATGAAAGGCTAAGGTTAAGGGAAGTGGAAGAATTGGAAGGAACACAACTAACTTAAGAACATACCAAGGTTGCATTCTTCATTGATCTGCAAGGTGTCATTGATTTAGAATGGTATGGCTGCAACTTCATAGCATCATCTGGCATAGACTTTATATTTCACATTTAGATCAAATCGAAACACTTTCTCTTTATTTTTTTTTTTTTTTTTTTTGCATAGATTCACACCAATTTACATTTGGGCATGTGGCAGCAACCTCCTTGCTTCAAACTTTATCTTGGCACACCTTGGTATATTTCTAAGCTATAGGGTATGGCTATAATAGGTTAAATATCTCTGATTGAGATACAAAGTTAGGGGAATTATGAGGGTGATAGAAGAAAAAGGCTTGTAGTGTTTGGCTGCAAGAGAGCTGATGGAACACACGAATGGGTAGGGTGAAAAGAAAGCACATAATATGGTTATACACGCAGAGCCTAGCATCACTTCAATGAGTTCATTCATGGGTGAGAGCACGCACCTGATATCTGCAAAGAGAATCATCCTTAGTATTCAACCAAAATGGAACAATGAGATCATTTAGACTGAATTGAAGAAAATAAGTAGAGATGAGGAATAGAAACACTTTAAACCCTCTCAAGAAAGCAATTAGGCTCGAAATAGCTCACTAGGGTAGTCTCCACTATTTTCCTTCAAGAATCTGAGCATGGTACTTTAGCCACCAGAATTCTAAGAGCAAAAGCTTTGTGAAGTGTAAAATTTCTGATATGAAAATCTCAATGGCAGCTCCATAGCATTGGTTGTATGAAAGTGACAAGCGAACGAAAATTGTAAACACAAATGAACAAAAATTGAAAACCTCCCCCCCAGACCTGAATTGAACATTGTCCTCAATGTTAAAGCATAACAAGGATGAGTGAGAACATGTGAATAATAAGGGGACAGTTTAAGACAAAGTATTAGAGAAACTCCCTCTTGATGCGATTAGGTCGACCGCTACCAAGCACCTTATTCTTCAACACATGGGTTGCCTCCCAAGAAGCGCCTTAGTTAATGTCTTGGCAAGACATTATGCCATTAGCTAACTTGATTGTACGAAGGGAAGATGATCCACCACATGACCAGTTTGAATTCCAACCGACACTCCCTCATAGAATGGCTTTAAACGTTGTCCATTTACTTTGAAAGTCGAGCCATCTTTAGGATTTTGAATCTCCACAGCTCCATAGGGAGATACATTGACCACGGTGAATGGGCCAAGCCACCTAGACTTCAATTTTCCTGGAAAGAGACGCAAACGTGAGTTAAACAAAAGAACCGACATACCTTTGGTGAATTCTTTCC
>NC_047654.1:6479415-6481193 GCF_902201215.1 Prunus dulcis
ATGATTGCATCTTGTATAGGAAGGAGTATGAGGATTCAACTAATTGTCCTACTTGTGGTATCTCAAGGTGGAAGGAAGGCAAAAATTCAATCTTGAAAGAGGGTGTGCCAGCGAAGGTGGTGTGGTATTTTCCTCCAATTCCAAGGTTTAAAAGGATGTTTCAATCACATGAGACAGCTAAGAGTTTGACTTGGCATGCTGCTAGAAAATCAATTGGCGGTCAGATGTCTCATCCGGCAGATTCCCCGTCTTGGAAACTTCTTGATGATAAATGGCCTGAGTTTGGTAATGAGCCGAGAAACTTGAGATTGGCTCTTTCATCGGATGGATTCAATCCCCACAGTTCTCTAAGTAGCAGATATAGTTGTTGGCCGGTTATCTTAGTTACATATAATCTCCCTCCATGGCTGTGCATGAAACGAAAGTTCATGATGTTAACCTTATTGATTTCGGTCCTAAACAACCCGGAAATGATATAGACGTCTACTTGGAGCCTTTGATTGATGATTTAAAATCTTTGTGGGTTGGGATTAGAGGAGTGTATGATGCACATAATGGAGAATACTTTACACTCCGAGCTGCATTAATGTGGACAATTAATGATTTCCCCGCCTATGGAAACTTATCTGGTTGTGTTGTTAAAGGATATAAAAAGCTTGTCCAATATGCGGCGATGATACACCTAGTCACAGGTTGAAAAATGGCCACAAAATTTGTTACATTGGGCATAGAAAATGGTTACCAATCAATCATCCATATAGGAGGCAGCGTGCAGCTTTTAATGGGAAACCTGAATATGGCATACCTCCCGAGCCATTAACCGGAGAAGAAGTGCTGCATATGGTTGAAAATGGTGGCAGAGTTTGTTGGAAGAAGAAATCAATATTCTTTGATCTCGAGTATTGGAAATACCTTTCTGTGAGGCATGCCCTAGATGTTATGCACATTGAGAAGAATGTTTGCGATAGTATCATTGGTACATTGCTGGAGATCCCTGGAAAAAAATAAAGATGGGATTGCTGCTCGATTAGATTTATTGAACATGGGGGTCAAAACTGATTTGCAACCCGAGTATGGAGAAAGACGTACTCGTTTGCCACCTGGGCCTTGGAATTTGTCAAAAGCAGAGAAGAGAGAGGTTTGCAATTCTTTCTATGGTATGAAGGTCCCTGAAGGTTATTCTTCAAATATTAAAAATCTTGTATCTTTACAAGATTCAAGACTTCTTGGCCTTAAATCACATGATTGTCATACCTTAATGCAACAATTGCTCCCTGTGGCAATTCGTTCTGTTTTTGAGAAGCCTGCAAGGTATGCAATAACTCGTTTGTGCTTCTTCTTCAATGCTATATGTGCAAAGACTGTTGATGTTTTCAAGCTAGATAAGTTGGAAGAAGATGTAGTAGTTACTCTGTGTTTGCTTGAGAAGTACTTTTCCCCTTCATTCTTTGATATCATGGTTCATCTAGTAGTACATCTTGTCAGAGAAGTTCGTCTATGTGGGCCAGTATATTTTAGGTGGATGTATCCGTTTGAAAGATATATGAAAGTGCTGAAGGGGTATGTTTAGAATCGTACTCGTCCCGAAGGTTGCATTGCTGAGCGGTATATAGCTGAAGAAGCGGTAGAGTTTTGTACTCAGCATTTATCTGATGTTAGTGCAGTTGGAGTGCCTTCAAGCCAAAAGATGGGAGTTTCAAAGCCATTATCAGGTTGCACAGTGAGCGTAGTTGATCAGGACCTGTTGAATCAAGCACATCTATATGTCTTGGAGAATA
>NC_047654.1:6482475-6518047 GCF_902201215.1 Prunus dulcis
ATTAAGAAAATCACTTCAAGCTAAATTGGCCTAGAAAACAATCAGAAGGATTTGAAAATAATATATGGCATTTACCTTTCATTTCTTCAAGAATCTGTTTACTACTAGAAGCCACAATTATGTGTGAAATGAAATTCAGCCACTTTGCAGACTGAAGGAAACAAGTCATCAAAAGTTGCATACCCCTGCATCCAACTAACCATTACTCTCACAAAACTCTAGATGTACATTTATTTAGAGGATATCCCTGTAATCAGTTTCAACACACATTTGATGTAACAGTTAGAATGGATAATGTGTTTGCTTGTTTCTCTATAAGTGTAAAGGTTGCTATTAATGAATGTAGATACAGATTCAATCACTTCAATTGTTAACGTGCATTAACTATACCTGATATCACCATCCATGGGAGCATGCTTCACCTCTTAATCTGAGGACAACATAGAACTTATCACCAGTCGAAGCCCGAGGTCTGTGCTCAGTGGTAAACAAGTACATCCTAGTTTGTGAAAGTGCTCTCACAAATGCCATATTTGCCGTTACAGTTGGAGCACACCAGTAATCCACCAGTACCAAAAGCAACAGTATTCTTCAAAGCCAGTTTTCTAGTGGTTGGAAGGTTCATCATAGATATATAAGGGAGCAAAAATCATCAAACAGATCAAACAAAATGTCAATGAAACTCGAATTTTTTTGGACAGGCTTAATCCTGTTTAGACTTGATGCAGATTGCAGACTAGGGTTGGTTGGTTCTCACAAATGTCTACTGTGCTTGTTTCCCTATTTCTACAATTTTTTTTCGTTTCCTACGTATATAGAAGAAGAAAAAAAAAAACCCTATGCGACTATGGATATGCTTAATGTCCTACACTGAGGGCAACAGAATCTGCATAGTTTACCAACCTTGGAAGCAAATATCCCCTCATGTTGAAACCATTCCTTCTAATCCATACTTTGCATTACGAAAAATCAGCCTAGGCGGCATGGGCGGGTCTGGGAGGCGCTAGGCGGCTCTATGCGGATCTGGGTGCCAGGGTGGGTATGGTTCTTTTCTTTTGTTCTTTAAGCCCACTGCCTAGCGAATTTTCAAACTTATGCGCTGTAGGGCTGGTCTAGGCGGCGCTGGGAGGGTCTAGGCGGTGCTAGACGGATCTGGGTGCCAGGGTGGGTCTGGTTCTTTAGGGTTTAAGGTCTGCGTGCCAGGGTGGGTCTGATTCATATGGGGAGATGATACTGACCTGGAACTGGCAGAACCTCCACCTGATGTTGGTAATATCTTGGTTCTCTCGTATAGAGCAGCAACATGTACTATTTCCCTTGCAGTGGAGTGTCCGGTAGAAGACAGCCTATCCCTAAGCAACGGTTAGGTGAAGAAAACCTTTACCCACCTACCCCCGCTTTTGTACAGACTACAGCTACAGATTATTGTTGACTTGTAAAGAGGAGAGAGTCTAAAGACAATTGCTTTGCTCGCTCACTCCAGCCAACCTCATCGTCTCCCTCGTCTGGTTCTTCTTTGTTGATTGTTCGCTGTCTGTCCGTCTTGTCTTCGGAATATTAAGGAAAGACAAGCTTTGCGCAACAAATGCAAATACAGTGCCTTGCGTAAAACAAACCGATGTCATCACCTGTATGTTATTTCTACAATGCATGCTTGCTGCAATCTTCACATTCACAGTATGAATATGGAATTTGCTTCTAATTATAGTTTTAATCATGTATTATTTTGTTTTAAAAAAAAAATTGTAAAAGCTGCTGTGGCATGGGGAGCTGGAAAGCCTTTGGGGATAGAGGAAGTGAATGTGAATCCACCTCGGGCAATGGAGATGAGGATCAAAGTCGTCACGCACCTCTCTCTGTCATTAGTGACTGTTAAAATGTAAACTGTCTAGCTAATTTCAGATTAGTTACTAAGTTTTATATCAGTTTATATTCAATCTGTTTTTTTTTAATCCTTGTGTTAGCTGTGTGCCTTGTGCTTATATGCCAGGTGCATTGCTTGTGTCTGTTTTGATTTCCCAGCTGTTAGGACAGCTGTGTAATGCCATGTGTCATACTCACATTGGCCTACTATTACAATCCGTTAGATTTGCTTCTAAGGCTGTAAGAGAGATCATGTAATTGTCATGAGGGAATATAAGCTCTGCTGCAATGTTTATGCAGAGTAAGAATACAGTTAAAACATTCTAAGGCTCACTGCTCTCTCTCTCTCTCTCTCTCTCTCTCTCTCTCTCTCTCTCTCTCTTTTCTCTCGGAGTACATTTCTTGCTCCCTTCGCAATCCAAATATTCAACATGGTATCAGGTGCGCAGGTTGGATCTGGATAGTGGGAGTTGAAACTGTGTGAGCTGAGTCTGGAAATCCAACGAGAAATTCCTACTCTCAGCTCATTGATTCTGGTCTAAGATGGCTGGGTCAGGAGGTAGTGATCTTAGAGCTCCAATATTCAATGGGGAGAACTATGAGTTTTGGAAGATTCGAATGAGAACAATTTTCAAATCTCATGGAATCTGGAATTTGGTTGAGAAAGGCCTTGAAGCTCCAGATTCAAAAGTTGATGAAGAAGGGTCATCAGATTCTGAGATGGTGTCCTTGTTGATGAAGGATGCTAAGGCTCTTGGTATTATCCAAGGTGCTGTTTCAGATGACATCTTCCCCAGAATCTCAAATGAAGAAACCTCAAAAGGTGCTTGGGATATCTTGCATCAGGAGTTTCATGGTGATAAGCAAGTCAGATCCATCATGTTGCAGGGTCTGCGTCGAGATTTTGAGTACACCAGGATGAGGGATGATGAGATCTTATCTGGATACATCACTCGGCTACTTGAGCTTGTAAATCAGATGAAGGGATATGGGGAAGATCTGACCAAAGGGAGGATAGTTCAAAAACTGCTAATAAGCCTAACCAAGGAGTTTGATCCTGTCTGTTATGTGATTGAGCAAACTAGGGACATTGAAACTATTGAAGTGCAGGAGGTAATTGTAGCATTAAGAGGTTTTGCTCAGCGCCTTGACAGACATGCAGAAAGCACCACTGAGAAAGCTTTCAGCAGCATGAGCATAAACTCAAAAGGATCACAATCAAGTTCTAGTTCTGGCTCAAATAAATCAAAGAAGAACTGGAAGTCCAAGGATAAGAAATGGGATTCTAAACCTCAAAACAGTGCCAATCAAGGGGGAAAACCAAGTCAAGGAGACAAATCTGGAAAATGCAAACATTGTGAGAAGCTACACTATGGTGAGTGTTGGTTTAAAGGAAAACCAAAGTGTCATGGCTGCAATCGATTTGGTCATTTTGTCAAGGACTGTGACCAAGCAAACAAGGCAGGGAAACTTGCTAACATTGCAAATCAGGTAACGGAACCTGCCATTATGTTCTATGCATGTCATGCTGCAACAATTGGAAAGAATGTGAATATGTGGTATGTTGATAGTGCATGCAGCAATCACATGACTTCCCATGAGTCATTACTTGTAAATGTTGATAAAAGTGTGAAGAGTAAAGTCAAAATGGGGACTGGTGATCTAGTGCAGTCAATAGGCAAAGGGACTTTGGCTATAGAAATGAAGGGTGTGACTAGATATATCAAAGAAGTCATGATTGTACCAGGTTTAGATGAAAATTTGCTAAGTGTAGGTCAAATGATAGAACATGGGCATTGGATTGTATTTGGTGATAATGCAGTTGATATCTATGGAGATAGGCAGCTGGAAGATTGCATTGCAAGAGTGCCAATGAAGGGAAACAGATGTTTTCCTTTAAATCTTGACTATGTCAGTCCTCCTGTGGCAAACAGAGCAACAGTTGGAGAAACTTCCTGGCTGTGGCACAGAAGATTTGGGCACCTAAACTATATTAGTTTGAAGTTGTTACAAGAGAGAGATATGGTTCAGGGACTGCCTAATTTACAAGAACATGAGAAGGTCTGCTCAGGTTGTGCTGTAAGCAAGAATAACAGAAGCTCTTTTGATAAGGAAGGAGCTTGGAGAGCCTCTCAACCACTAGAACTGATTCACTCAGATATTTGTGGTCCAATGCAGACCATCACTCTTGGAGGAAACAGATACTTCCTCACCTTCATTGATGACCACACCAGAATGTGTTGGGTGTTCTTCTTGCAGCATAAGTCTCAAGCATTCAACATATTCAAAAGGTTCAAAAGCATGGTTGAGCTACAAAGTGGTCATCAAATTAAGAAGCTAAGAAGTGATAGAGGTGGAGAATACAGATCTCTGGATTTCTCAAAGTTCTGTGAAGAGATGGGATTAGAAAGGCAACTGACAGTAGGCTACTCTCCACAACAGAATGGAGTTGCAGAGAGGAAGAATCGTACGGTGGTGGAAATGGCAAGAGCCATGATGCATGAGAAGAAAATCCCTTTGAAGTTTTGGGCAGAAGCTGTCAATACAGCTGTATATCTGCAAAACAGAAGCCCTACAAGTGCTCTAGACAATTCCACTCCATTTGAGAAGTTCAGTGGAAGAAAACCAGGTGTCAAGCATTTGAGAATATTTGGTTCTCTATGCTACATTCACATTCCCACACAGAAAAGGCACAAACTGGAAGACACTGGTGAGAAGGGAGTATTTGTAGGATATGGTGTATGTGAAAAGGGGTATAGAGTGCTCAACTTGAGAACTCAAAAGATTGAGTTGTCTAGGAGTGTTATTTTTGATGAAGAAGCAATGTGGAATTGGGAAACAAATGAGGCATTGCAAATTCCTATGTCTTGGGGTGATGGAGCAAGTTCAACTGTATCAGATTTGGATTCAGAATCAAATCTGTTACAGCATCAGTTTGTGCAGTCTCCTATGGAAACACAAACAAGTAGTGATGTGCATGCTACTCAAGACTCTGCTCCATTAGAACCTTATGATCACACCCCAAAGAAATGGAAGAATTTGAGTGAAGTGTATGCTCAATGCAAGATGAGCATCATTGAACCTGAAAATTTTGAAGAAGCAGTCAAAGATGAAGCTTGGGGGAAGGCTAAGACTGAGGAGATACTTATGATAGAGAAAAACTTCACTTGGGAATTGGTTGATAGGCCAAGTAGTAAACCAATTGTGGGAGTGAAGTGGATATTCAAAATTAAGCTTAATCTTGATGGCTCCATTCAAAAACATAAAGCAAGACTTGTTGCCAAGGGATACACACAAAAACCAGGGATTGATTTCAATGAAACCTTTGCTCCTGTGGCAAGGTTAGACACCATTAGAACTCTCATAGCTCTTAGTGCTCAGAAAGGCTGGAAACTATGGCAATTGGATGTCAAGTCAGCCTTCTTAAATGGTGTCCTTGAAGAAGAAGTTTATGTTGATCAACCGGATGGTTTTGTGGTTAAAGGTGATGAGGATAAGGTGTATAGGTTAAGAAAAGCTCTCTATGGGTTGAAGCAGGCTCCAAGGTCCTGGTATAGTGAAATTGACACTTACTTGAGTCAGTGTGGTTTTCACAAAAGTCCAAGTGAAGCCACTCTCTATGTGAGAACAAAGGAAGGTGTGGGAACACTAATAGTGTCAATCTATGTAGATGACATAGTGTACACAGGAAGTAGTGATGAAATGATGAAAGAATTCAAAGCTGAAATGATGTGCAAGTATGAGATGTCTGACTTGGGTTTACTCCACCATTTTCTTGGTATGGGAGGAACACAAACTGAAGGGAGCATCTTCATTCATCAAAAGAAGTATGCTCTCACTCTCTTGGATAAGTTTGGACTTAAAGACTGCAAGTCAGTAAGCACTCCATTAGTGGCTACTGATAAATTGAAAAGAGAGGATGGAAGTGATGCTGCAGATGAAAGTTTGTTCAGAAAAATTGTAGGCAGCCTGCTGTACCTTACTGCAACCAGGCCAGATATCATGTTCTCTGCCTGCCTGCTTGCAAGATTCATGCACAACCCTTCTAAGATGCACTATGGGGCAGCTAAAAGGGTTCTAAGGTACATACAAGGCACAATTGACTATGGAATTGAGTATGTGACTGGAAAATCTGCACTCTTAGTTGGTTACTGTGACAGTGACTGGAGTGGATCTGAGGAAGATATGAAAAGCACTTCTGGATATGCATTTTCATTTGGAAGTGGTGCTTTTTCATGGGCATCAGTCAAACAACACAGTGTGGCTCTCTCTACTGCAGAGGCAGAGTATGTGAGTGCAGCAGAAGCTACATCACAAGCCATTTGGCTCAGGTTTGTTCTTGAAGATTTTGGGGAAGAACAGACCACTGCAACAACTGTGTTTTGTGACAACATTTCAGCCATAGCAATGGCTAAAAATCCAGTTTTTCATCAACGAAGCAAGCATATTAAAAGGAAGTTCCACTTTATTAGAGATGCAATACAAGAAGAAGTGATTGAACTGCTCTACTACAAGGGAGAAGAGCAGATTGCTGATATCTTCACCAAAGCTCTTCCCAAAGACAGGTTTGACTATTTGAGGAGAATGCTTGGAGTGAAATCAGCTAGCACTTTAGAAGGGAGTGTTAAAATGTAAACTGTCTAGCTAATTTCAGATTAGTTACTAAGTTTTATGTCAGTTTATATTCAATCTGTTTTTAATCTTTGTGTTAGCTGTGTGCCTTGTGCTTATATGCCAGGTGCATTGCTTGAGTCTGTTTTGAATTCCCAGCTGTTAGGACAGCTGTGTAATGCCATGTGTCATACTCACATTGGCCTACTATTGCAATCCGTTAGATTTGAATCTACTGATGTAAGAGAGAACCTGTAATAGTCATGAAGGAATATAAGCTCTGCTGCAATGGTTATGCAGGGTAAGAATACAGTTAGAACAATCCAAGACTCACTGCTCTCTCTCTCTCTCTCTCTCTCTGAGTACATTTCTTGCTCCCTTCGCAATCCAAATATTCAACAGTTAAAGCACTAAAAGGGTTCTCTTTCAAGGAGAGGAAAATGAAAAGCTGTACGCACCAATCCCATAGAAGATTTAGCTTGTAACCACTTGGATAATCTTTTGTACAATGATTTCTTGATGTCTAGCATGATCCCAGAAGGCCTACAAGGCAAAACATGGTTTTACCTGTAGAAAACAAAAAACAAATGAAGGAAATTTTATAAATCAAATGTTTACACCGGAGAGAGAGAGAGAGAGAGAGAGAGAGAGAGAGAGAGAGAGAGAGAGAGAGAGAGAGAGAGAGAGAGATCATGCAGAACAAATATCATATATTTATCATACCAAAGTGTGCTTCCAAGAAGAATTTGATGTCAGCTTCTTTCTGTCCATTCACATGCTGGTCCTGCTGCAGCAATAAGAATTTGATCACAATGTTAACTTGAATATTGTGGCTCATGCATCTACCATTCATTCACAATCATTTATCTATCAACTAATCAGTACAATTAAGAATCATACAAGGCATCAGCTATACATGCAAAACCATATAGAAAAGATGAAATTTTTTACCATCAGTTGGTATGCTGTCTTATTTAATTGGCCAATTTTTATGAGTAGAAATATTCATGAAAGCTGTTCATTTGTAATTTCCCTCTGATATGTCCCCTAGTGAAATCAAGAGCAAATCCTCAAGACAAATCGAAGATTCAAAAATATATGATACCAACCTCAAGATCGCAATCTTCGGGGTCCGAGTTCTTTATCTCAATCCCGCAATTATCAACCCCATTACCTTCCGAAGCTGAAAGCAAATGCTCACCTGAAATGCTACCATGTTTTCTCTATACTGGTAGAATTTCTTGTAGGGGTAAAGTTGAAAAACTCTAACAAAAGCTTTGTGGCTGGGTGTCCGGAGAATGGCCTTGGGTGTAAATAGAATTCTTCTGTATCAGAAAATTAACTTTTGGTTTTTTTCCCCAAACGGTAGGATTTTCCGGACCATTTTGCTATGCTTAATTTCCCGAGCCCTAATAGGACATAGAGAAAGGCTTTTATGTTGTCTGTTGGGCCAAGTTAGGTAAATCATTTTAGGGTAGTGTTTTACTTTGTTAAAACCATAAAAACCTATTCTATAGAAAGAAGGTTAGACTGGGGTATGAGCTTGATATATATATATATATATATATGTGGGTGAATTGGATGTGAAACCTGAGATTCTTAACCCCAGAATTGCATCCACAAAGTCTCCGGTGAGTTTCGAAAGCCTTTGCGAATTTTGCTCTAAATACTGGACTGATCTTTCTCCGCTCCAAGGAGACTTCTTTTGCTAGGTAGGGAAAACCATTCCTGTTTCTTTTGACAATAGTTGTACCATGTGATTAAATTTTCTCTAGCATATGATTAACTGCACTTATTTAAATGCGGATGTTTTGTAGATATGAGATCGATATTGGCACTGTCGATGATTCGACTTTGTAGTTGTCCATATGTTATTGATATGTCGTCCTCGATACACTTTATTGAAGTTTACCTTTAACAGAGATTTCATGTATTTGTGTCAAAACCCTAGAGGTATGACTGTGTGTGTGTGTATATATATATATATATATATATATATATACGTGTGTGTGTAATATTGTTATGTGCCTCCTCATTCCGAGCAGTTATTGGAGTCACCTTATTAGGAAAATTACAGACCCGTTTGATAACCATTTCAATTTTCAGTTTTACTTATTTATTTAGTTTTCAATTTTTAGTTTTCGTTCGTACAAAACTGAAAACAGGAAACTTGCTTGGTAATTTGTTTTCACTTTTAAGTTATATGTGGAACTTGCAAATGAAATTTTTCTCGGGGTGAAATTGTTAATTTGATGTCATGTATGTTACAAAGAGTCCGTAGCATTTGTCGGTTAAGTTTTTGGAATTATGATAATTTTTTAGTGAATTTTGGTTGAACTAAGTCCACGGTAGAGTATAAGTTGGGAGGTCCTAGATACTGAGTTTTGGGACTAGGTTTCGTTGTTGCATTTTTATCAAGACATTTGTTATTTTATCAAGTTTATTCAGTCCCTAACAATAGATAATGAAAAAAAAAACAGAACATTTATACTTCTTATGTGTCGATTTTTGCCACTGTTTGATATAACTTGATGCATACTTCTCATGTGTTTTCAATAGGAGAATAAAGTTTCCATTCATGACAATGAGACATTCACTTATTGAGTGGGATGAAGGATGGAACTCTATCCAGAAGAGTATGAACAAGCTGAACAGGGTTATAGAGGGATTATCTGAGACTCCATTCGACGCAGAAGATTTTATGATGCTTTACACTACTATCTACAACATGTGCACTCAACCACCTCCTCATGATTATTGTCAACAGCTATATGACAAATATAAGGAGACAATCGAGCAACATATTACTTTGAAAAGGTTGCCCTCTCTCGCAGAGAAGCATGAAGAGTTTATGTTGCAGGAGTTTGTCAAAAGTTGGGAAAGACATAAAGTTCGGGTTAAGCGGATGTCGCACTGCTTTTTTTTTCTTGCTCGCCACTTCATCCCCAGTAGATCACTTACTAACCTAGAAGAAGTTGGACTTAACTGCTTCCGTGAGTTAAATCTTAGAGCGAGAGTTGCTGCATTCAGTCTTATTGATCGAGAACGTGAGGGAGAGCGAATTGACAGAGGGCTGTTGAAGAATGTGATGGGTATAATTGTTGAAATTGGAACAGAGAAAATGGATGCTTACAAGGAGGACATTGAAGGACACTTGCTAAAAAGTTCCGGTGAATACTATTCGCGTAAAGCATCGAGTTGGATTGCGGAGGAAAGTTATATGGATTACATGGTGAAGGCCGAGTTATGCTTGAGAAGGGAGAAGAATATAGTTTCTCATTACTTGCATTCAAGCAGTGAGAAGAAGCTGGTGGAGAAAGTGGAACATGAGTTGTTTGAACCTCTTGCTAATGCATTTAAACAGAAAGTTAGTCTTGAAGTTAAAGCTTTGGTCCAACAGGCTAAAGATGATGCATCAAGTAACCAGGATTTCAATGGAGCTTATGGCATGCAGGAGCATGTCCTTGTCAGAAATATACTCGAGCTTCACACTAAGTACCTGGCTTTTTTCAGTGATTGCTTGATAAAAAACTATATCTTTCACAGGGCTCTGAGAGACTCTTTTGATCTATTTTGGAATGGACCTGTTGCTGGTAGTTTAGATGCTGAATTACTAGCTGCATTCTGTGATAATCTCCTTAAAAACGATGGGAATGAGAAGTTGAGCGATGAGGCCGCTGAAGACACACTTGAGAAGGTTGCTAAGCTGGTTTCTTATATGAGCTCCAAGGACCTTTTCATAGAATTCTACAAGAAAAGACTTATTCCTCGACTTCTGTTTGATCGGAGTTCCAACTTGGAACGTGAAAAAAGTTTCGTAACAAATTTGAAACAGAAATTGGGTGGAACGTTCTTGACATCTAGGATTGATAAAATGGTCGAAGATATGACATGGACTCAGGACAATAAGACCAGCTTCTCGGAATATCTTCACAGTAATCCGAATGTAAATCCTGGATTGGATTTCACCGTCACTGTTCTGACAACTGGTTTGTGGCCAAGTTATAAACCATTTAATCTTAACCTTCCTGCAGAGATGAAGACCTGCGTTGAAGCTTTTGAGGGATTCTACGAAACAAAAACGAAATGTAGAAAACTTAATTGGATTAACTCATTGGGAACTTGCTACATTAATAGCAACTTTGAGTCAAAAACCATTGAACTAGTTGTGTCAAGCTGTCAGGCTGCTCTCCTATTGCTTTTCAGTGATGCAGATAGATTGAGCTATTCCGAAATATTCACTCAGTTAAATCTTGACCATGATGACTTGGTTCAGACTCTTTATTCATTGTCATATGGAAAGTACAAGATCCTCCTGAAGGAGCCTAATACAAAGAATATATCACCAAATGACAGCTTTGAGTTCAACTCTAAGTTCACAGGCAGAATGAAAAGAATCAAGATTCCTCACCTCCCCTTGTATGAAACGAAGGAGGTGATCAAAGAAGTCGAGAAGGACAAGCGATATGCTATCGATGCTGCAATTACCCGGATAATGAAGAAGCAGAAAGTTTTGGATCTTCAACAATTGTTTGTGGAGTGTGTTGAAAAGTTGGGACATATATTCAAGCCTGACATAAAAACACTCAAGCAGCGTATTGAAAATCTTATTGACCGAGATTACTTGGAGAGGGACAAGGAAAACCACAACATTTTTAAGTATCTTGTATGATTCAAGGGTTGGAGTCTTCGTATTATCCAGGATGTGCTGGAGTTAACACAGCAAGACAAAGGAGTTGTAGTTTCTTTGGATTTCAGATTTGCTGTAATTTTTTTTTAAAGCTCTTTTAGTAATTCTAGGATTTTGAAAAGAGAGTGGCATTTTTGTTCAGTTTTCTATTAGGGGCAGTTTAGTAAATTTTCAACTGAAAGAAATTATATGGAATTATGAAAATGTTACCTTTCCATGAGCTACTTAACCAGTGGCGGTTCTACTGCCTACCCAAATTTTTTCAAAAAAAAAAAAAAAAAAAGAAAACCTATATGTAAGCAAAGTTAATCCTACCCATCCCAGGTAATGGTGTGAACCCCTGCCTACCCAAACTTAAAAGCAACCCAAGTGTTATATGGCCCAGTCAAACTTAAAAAAAGAAAAGGGGGGGAAGCAATATAAGTAAGCAGCCAATTCCCTTTCGACTGTGCAATAGTCGACAGTCCCAAATCATTATCTTTTGCAGCTTCTTCTTGAGTTTGGACATTCTCTCTCGATAGCATGTTCTCATATCTAAGGCCAATAAGTATTCTTCTATTGACTTTTTCCTAAAATAAATGTATGCATCTTAAGTTTTTTAATAGTTTAATTTAGTTTTAGATTTAAATAGTTTAGTTTTTTGTTGCATTGCATTAATTTGGTTTTTTTGTTTTGTTAAGTTTTTACATCTTAGAGTAAATCTTATTATGTTCTCCCTGACTAGGTGTATCTTTTTATTTTTATGAATGAAATTCACTCGTACCGTCAAATTTTTAAAGTAAGTTTCACCTACCTAACTTGCCTGCATATATTTGAAGCCTTCTTTATATATCTTCTTCTCTGCCTTTTGATTGGTTAGTCCCAACTCCCAACTAACTCTCATAATTGGTTGGCCACTTGGTCCCCTAACTGAAAAATCAACCCCAATAAGCCATCAAATTGCTTCTGAGTGGGACAGAAGAAGCTTCATATCCTTTTGACTCATTCCCTCTTTGAGACTGAGTCTTCTTGTTTGTCCTAGTTTTTATTTCTTTCTAATTTTTCTATATTACCTCTCTTTCTTTCCCTCCCATTGTTGCTAGTTGACCAGCTATGTCTGCCTCTATCTTCTTCATCCTTTTCTTCACTTCAATCTTTCTTGACATAGAGGCCTCAAATGGAAACTGCACAGATAGGACACCCGATATTCGATTTCCTTTCCAATTAAGAGGGCATCAGCGTCAACACTGCGGTCACATTGGTTATGAGCTTGACTGCAAGAACGGAACAACCATAATTCACTTCCCATCCTATGGTGATTTGGTAGTTGTGGGAAGCTAATTAAATCAAAACCCTAGGTTAAATAATTAGGCCAACCAATTTGGGAATTATTTGACCTAATTAGGAGTTACATAACCTAATTGGGAATTACCTAATCAAATTGGGGGTTACTTGATCCTCGCCTTAATTAGGGATTCGGTTAAATCCATAATCTCTAAATACACCAACCTCACCAACCACACCAACCTCACCAACTACACCAACCCCACCAACCTCTCCAAGGCCACTATAAATACTGGGTTACGCACAAGGATGAGGTACGCCTAAATTCCTACTAAAACTCTGCAGAAATTATTTCTCAAAAACCCTAGCCACCTCCTCTCTTTCTCTCTCTCACACAAAGCTCCAGCCACCGCACACGGCTCCGGCCACCCGGTTTTCTTTGAATTACCCTACCTAACTTAGGCATCGGAGGGCCTTTGGCCAACACCCCCCGGGTGTGGTCCTTTTACTCCGATCTGTTTTGCAGGGAGAAAGAGAGGCAGAGAAGACGAAGGAATCTTGGGCGAATATTCTCATAGGGAAATTTGCTCCCATAAATTGGTGCTTTCATTGAGAGCGCGAGATATATTCAAAGCATGCTCCAAATCCATCTTTCACACATTTTTTCAAACAACCATGGTTGATACAAGACGTACGAAGAGTAACGCCACCACGATGGGCCCATCTCATGGTTTCGTGGTGGAAACCTCAATGCAACCGCACAGAATCGTGGCTGCCAACGCCTTGCAGTCGTCCTCTAGTGCTTTGCAGCTGCCTTCAGCTGCTGGAATTGTAGAACAGCCGCCACATGACCCTGGGACCTCCACAGCCTTACAGTTGCCAGCGCCGATTACCGGAACTGCTCTGCCTCGCTGTCCTGCCGTCGGAGCACAGCAGCAGCCACACCACTCAACTACCGGATTTGCTGCGCAGCCCCATGGCTACTCCGACGTCGTCCCAGTCTTGGAGCAGATCCATTCTTTCCCTCCTCTGCAATCACACTTGACATATGCACCTGTGTATGCGTCTAATGGAGCCCTAGCCCATATGCCGTTGGGCCCGATGCACAACACTCTACTTGACCCCCGCAGTCAGGTGGACCTTAACTCACGGGTCGATCAACTCACACAAAAGGTCGATGATCAGAACAACCTGATTGGCCAGCTACTCAGGCAGATCAACTTGAATCAAGGCCCTAACCTTGGACCCCGTGACGAGGAGAGGAGGGCACACCAGCATGCCGGCGAGCAGTTCGAGAGGTCCCAGGCTGGTCAAACAAGGGCAAACCGGCAGAGGAGAGATCGAGATCAAGTAGATGAGACGTAGACAGCCGCGAGCGTGTACTCTAAGCCGTTCGGGCTAGGACCGAGGACCAATGTGCTCGAGAGGCTAGGCCTACAGTCTAATGTCCATGCCCGCTTGGGCCCACAAGGAGCTCGAGTTCGTGAGCAGTCGCGTGACGAGCACAACGACCGACGCCCACCAACCTGCTTGAGGGCCAACATGTGGCGGCAAGTTGTGGAGGAATGCTCACAAGCTCAATCTCCTAATCTGCCCCAAGGGCAGGGCACCCAAGGGGATCGACCCTTGGGAACCGAGAAAGAAGTTAGCCAGTCGCACTCGAGACACCAAAGACGTCGACCTGAGCAACCCTCCTTGCGGGCAGAAGATGATGATCGACGCCCACTAACCTGCTCGAGGACCAACACGCGGCGACAAGATGTAGAGGAATCCTCACAAGCTCAATCTCCTAATCTGCCCCACGGGCAGAACACCCAAGGGGATCGACCCTTGGGAACCGAGGAAGAAGTTAGCCAGTCACGCTCGAGACGCCGAAGACGTCGGCCCGAGACTCCAGTCCTGCGAGCAGAGGACGTCGAGAAGCTAGTGAATGACCGACTCCAAGCTCTCCAACTTAAAGGAAGCACGGAAGAAGCCCTGCACAAGGAAATTGATCGAGTTGACTGCTCGCCTTTTACCGACAAAGTGGAACGAGCTCCTCCACCGAAGCGGTTCACAACGCCATCCATCACTCCATTCAAGGGAGACTCTGACCCTGAGAGCCATTTGAGGCACTTCAAGAGCGCCATGATCCTGTACAAGGCAGACGATGCCCTGATGTGCAAAGTGTTCGCGATGACCCTGAGAGGAGCAGCTCAAGACTGGTTCCACACTCTACCGTCCGCGTCGATAGGAAACTTCAAGGAGTTGGCCCTCATCTTCACAAAGGAGTACACCTCCTACAAGACGGTCAGAAAGCATGCGGACCATCTATTCAACCTGCGCAAGAAGCCAGATGAGTCTCTACGAGACTACCTAAGACGGTTTAAGGCTGAAAAGGCTAACATCATAGGATGCAATGACCAAGTTGCATCCTCAGCTTTCAAGAAGGGCTTGCCAACCGAGTACGAGTTATACCGGGAGCTGGCCATAACACCAAGTCAAACCTTGGCAGAAGTGTTCGCGACGGCAGAACGCTACGCACTTTGGGACGATGATCGAATCGCCGCAAAGAAAGCCAGCAAGCAAGTTGATCACCCGACGAAGCAGGCAAGCCAAAAGAGCAACCAGTTCGAGCAAAGAGCCCGAGATAAGCGCAGATCGCGGCCCCGAGAGGGAAGCTCAGAAATAGGGACCTTCACTGAGTTCGCTATCCCAATTCATCAGATCCTGGCTCAAGTGAAGGACAAGCCGTGGGTGAGGAGACCGCCACCCATGAAGGGAGACCCCTCTAAGAGGGACACCAGTAAATACTGCGCATTCCATGGGGAGCACGGACATTACACCAACAACTGCAATGCTTGGAAAAGGCATCTTGAGGAGCTGGTCAGAGAAGGTCATTGCACAGAATTCGTCGCAAAGAAGGCCATCCAACAGATCGAGGATCGTGATGCGGCTGCCAAGGAACCTCCCCAAAAGGTCATTCGAATCAACACCATTCTAGCTGACTCCCGGGAGTCCGGGCTGACCACCAAGGAGCGTAAGAGGAAGATCGCGCAGGCGACTTATGTCTCCCAAGTCACAACAGGAGTACCAGTCATTGTGGATACACCCATCATTGGTTTCCAGAAGAAGGACTTGATCGGGCTTGACCTACCGCATAATGACGCGCTAGTCATCTGCATTCAAATTGAACAAGCTGTGATCGAGCGAATTCATGTGGATGAGGGCAGCGCAGCTAACATCCTGCAACTATCTGTCATCCAACAGATGGGATTGGAGCCCAAGATTAGCAAACTTGCCAGGTCGCTTACCGGCTTCAATGGGGCCACATCAATCACTGTTGGAACGATCGACCTTGACGTCCACTCACCCCCAGTGCTCTGCTCGCAAACCTTCATGGTCATCAACGAGATCTCCCCTACAATGGAATCTTGGGCCGACCGTGGATCAGCAAGATCGAGGCCATCACATCTGCTCTACACCAGAAGATTCGCTACCCCATCCCTGGAGGCGGAATCGGGCAGATCAATAGTGACCAAGCCATGGCAAGAAGATGCACAGCTCAAGGGCTCAAGAAGAGCAAGCAGTTGCAGTTCACACCAGTAATGCAAGCTGCTAATGAGGCACGAAGCGCTCCCAGCAAACAAGCAAGCTCGAGCGAGAAGGGAGCTGTTACCCCACAATAGCAATTAATGAGCCAGGATCAAGGCGAGGGAATCCGCCCGGAAGACTCCCCTGAAAAGGGTTGGAAGCCTGAGGATGACGTCGAGTTAGTACCCCCTGATCTTGGCCAGCCAGACAAAGAAGCGCAGATCGGCTCGTGCCAGAATCCAAACAAGAAGGATCGAGAGGAGGGAATCCGCCCGGAAGGCTCCCTTGAAGAAGGTTGGAAGCCTGAGGAAGACGTTGAGTTAGTACCCCTCGATCCTAACCAGCCAGACAAGAAAGCGAGGATCGGCTCGCGCCTAAGCCCAGACGAGAAGGTGGAGTTGACCATCTTCCTCCAAAACAACAAAGACATGTTCGCGTGGTCACCATCTGACATGCCCGGCATCGACCCAAACATCATCTGCCACCGCCTCCATGTCAACCCTGCCAGCAAGCCCGTGGTGCAGAAGAGACGCAACTTCGCTCCCGAGCGAGTCGCGATCATTGAAGCCGAGATCGACAAGCTTCTAGCCGCCGGATTTATTGAAGAAGTCTCCTACTCAGAATGGCTGGCCAACGTCGTTTTGGTGGCAAAACAAGAAAAGGGCAAATGGAGAGTGTGCGTCGATTATACCGACCTCAACAAAGCATGCCCTAAAGACAACTTCCCATTGCCGAGGATCGACCAGCTCGTGGATTCAACTTCCGGCAACCAGCTGCTCAGCTTCATGGATGCCTACTCCGGCTATAATCAAATTATGATGTACGACGATGACAAGGCGAAGACCTCTTTCATCATCGAGAGAGGGACCTACTGCTACAAGGTCATGCCCTTTGGGTTGAAGAACGCTGGAGCAACCTATCAAAGGCTCGTGAATAAGATTTTCAAGGAGCAGATCGGCAGAACCATGGAAGTCTACGTGGATGATATGCTGGTCAAAGCCCCCAAGCGTGGAGACCACCTCAAAAACCTCACCGAGGCATTCAGCCTGCTCCGCCAATACCGCATGAAGCTGAATCCAAGTAAATGCACGTTCGGTGTATCATCCGGCCGATTCCTGGGGTACTTAGTCACACAACGAGGTATCGAGGCACACCCACGCCAAATTAAAGCCATCCTCGAGATGAAGTCACCTTCCACAGTGAAAGAAATACAAAGTCTGACGGGCAGAGCAGCAGCTCTCAACCGATTCCTCTCGAAGTCTACCGACAAGTGCAGACCATTCTTCAAAGCTTTGAAGAAGGGGCAAAAACACAAGTGGGACGAGGAGTGCGAAGTAGCTTTCCAGAGTCTAAAGACCTACCTTACTTCACCTCCCTTGCTCTCGAAGCCAATTCTGGTGAAGACTTGTTCGTGTACCTGGCAGTGTCCGACTCAGCCATCAGCTCAGCTCTCATCCGAGAAGAACTTGGGGCCCAACATCCGATATTCTATACGTCAAAAGCTCTCCTCGATGCAGAGACTCGCTACCCAAAATTGGAGAAGCTCATTTTGGCCCTTGTCGTTTCCGCGAGAAAGCTGCGGCCTTATTACCAAGCTCACCGAGTCATCGTTATGACTGACTTTCCTTTGAGATCAATCCTCCACAGCCCTGATGCTTCTCAGCGGCTTATGAAGTGGGCAATAGAACTAAGCCAATACGACCTCCTCTACCGGCCAAAGACTGCTATAAAAGCCCATGCCTTAGCAGACTTTGTTGCAGAGTTCACACCATCAGCCGAAGAAGAGAAGCTGGTCAGCAAAAAGAAGGAAAGTTCGAGAGCAGACAAGACCTCCGCGGAACCTGACCAACCCAGAGACATGTGGCAGCTACGCGTAGATGGAGGGTCGAACCAGAAAGGAGCTGGAGCAGGCGTCGTCATCGTCACTCCAGATGGAACCCTGTTAGAGCAAGCTATCACACTTGGCTTCCCAGCTTCAAATAACGAGGCAGAGTACGAGGCATTGCTCGCTGGCTTACGCCTGGCAAAGGAGCTATCAATCAAGAAGCTGGCCATCTACTCAGATTCCCAGCTGATCACAAGTCAAGCCTCAGGAGAATACATGGCAAAGCACCCAAGGATGATCTTGTACCTTGACAAAGTCCAAGAGCTGTTGAAGGCGTTTCCCACCTTCACCATCCAGCAGGTGCCCCGAGCAGAGAACGCGCACGGATGCACTGGCAAGCTTAGGATCAGCACTGGATACCCAATTCAAACACTCTATCCCGGTCGAATACCTTGACCAACCTAGCATAGAAGAGGCAGAACAACCGGACCAATGCAGATCGACGAGGACCCTAGCTGGAAAGAACCCATCATTGACTACATAGTGAATGAAAACTTGCCCCAGGACAAGTCTGAGGCCAGGAAAATCAAGCAGAAGGCTGCAAGATATTACATGAAAGGCGACACGCTTATCCGTAGATCATACTACGGGCCTCATCTCACTTGCATCAAGTACCCGCAAACGTTCGAGGTTCTTTGCAAAATACACGACGGCGAATGTGGAAATCACGCTGGAGGCAGGTCGCTTGCTCAGAAGGCTCTCAGCATCGGCTATTTCTGGCCTACCATGCGTAAAGACTCCACGGAGTATGCTCGAAGATGTTATCGATGCCAACGGTACAAGCCGATCCCTGGGTTGCCAGCTGAGGAATACCATCCGCAGAACAGTCCATGGTCGTTCATGCAGTGGGCCATTGACTTGGTGGGACCTATGCCGACATCACCTGCCAATAAGGAGATGATGATCGTTGCCACTGATTACTTCACCAAATGGATCGAGGCCGAGGATTTATCTTTTACCAAGGAAGCTGACATTGAACGCTTCATCTGGAAGAACATCATTTGCAGATTCAGTTGCCCGCAATCGACAGTTACCGACAATGGTACACAGTTCGTGGGCAGGCAGATCACTGCATTCCTTGCGAAGTATGGCATCAAGCAACACCTGTCAACTCCCAGATACCCGCAAAGCAATGGCCAAGCAGAGGCATCCAACAAGATCATGCTGGACTGCCTAAAGAAAAGACTGGAAGGCGCAAAAAGAAAATGGGTCGACGAGTTGCCAGGAGTTCTATAGGCTTATCGCACAACCAAAAAGAGATCGACCGGAGAGGCACTGTTTTCCTTGGCCTATGGGACGGAGGCAATCATTCCCCCACACATCACAGTCCCTTCCATGAGCATTGAGGTGGGAAGTCTTGACCAAAACTGCAGGCAGATGAGAATCAACCTTGACCTGCTTGAAGAAAAACGAGAAAAGGCCATTGTTCGAGTTGCCGCCTACGAGCAGCAGTTGACGTCCTACTACAATAAGAAGGCCAAGATCAAACAGTTTCGGCCTGGAGACCTTGTGCTCAGAAAAATTTTCATCACATCACCGAGGCAAGGGTCAAAGAAGATGAAGCCAAACTGGGAAGGCCCCTACATGATCAGCTGCCCCTCCAGCCCAGTTCGCTCCTCCAGCCCAGTTCGCCCCTCCAGCTCAGTTCGCGCTCCGGCCCAGGTCGCATCCCATCCCAACACGGGCCTGCTCCGTTTGCTCCAGCCCTGCGGCCTAAGACGCGCCTAGCTGTTCGCCTGGTCCAGCAGCCATGCCCAGCGCGTATGGCCCATCCTAGCGTGCCCAAGCTCGAGCCCAGATTGCAGCCTCTCTCCAGCGCAAGGACCAGCCTACTTCAACACACACCAACATCGTCTTGGCTCACCAACGTGCACCAGGCTTGCATGCCTCCCTTAGCAGACCACTTCACCTTGCTGCCAAAGCTCCCCATGCTGGACCCGCAGCCAAGAAGACAAAATATATATATAAATATACATATATATATATGCATATATATATATATATATCTTACCTAAAGATGCACTCTCTCCCTTGGTAAGCAGACGATTTTCAAAGAACCTCTCTTTGAAATATGGGAAGTGTTTCTTGCGATTTGAAGACAAGCAAGGAAGAGCCTCATATTTAAAGCGATTAGGGTTCCTTTACCTACCTACAAGGAATCTCAAGCCCATTTCGACTAGGAGTCCAATTTCAGAAAATTAGCAAGTAGAAAGCCTCCTCCATGCAGGAGCCCAAACCAAAGAAGGAAGCCCAGTTGCAATTGGATGGCCCAACGGTTAATCAACATCTCCTACACGCCGTCACACGCCACGCAGAAGCTGGGGGGGCATTTGTGGGAACCTAATTAAATCAAAACCCTAGGTCAAATAATTAGGCCAACCAATTTGGGAATTATTTGACCTAATTAGGAGTTACCTAACCTAATTGGGAATTACCTAATCAAATTGGGGGTTACTTGATCCTCGCCTTAATTAAGGATTCGGTTAAATCCATAATCCCTAAATACACCAACCACACCAACCTCACCAACTGCACCAACCCCACCAACCTCTCCAAGGCCACTATAAATACTGGGTTACGCACAAAGATGAGGTACGCCTAAATTCCTACTAAAACTCTGCATAAATTATTTCTCAAAAACCCTAGCCACCTCCTCTCTTTCTCTCTCTCACACAAGGCTCCGGCCACCACACACGGCTCCGGCCACCCAGTTTTCCTTGAATTACCCTACCTAACTTATGCATCGGAGGGCCTTTGGCTAACACCCCCGGGTGTGGTCCTTTTACTCCGATCTGTTTTGCAGGGAGAAAGAGAGGCGGAGAAGACGAAGGAATCTTGGGTAAATATTCTCGTGGGGAAATTTGCTCCCACAGTAGTGAAATCCATCTCTTATGATATCAAAAAACTCGATCTTATTGACCCGAAGAATTGTGTCCATGAAGTTTATCTTAACCTCAATCTCTCCCTTACTCCATTTCAGTATTACCATGCTGTGAAAGAGTACTCATATCTCAATTGTTCAGTTAGGAGTTCACCTCCTTTGACAGAAGTCCCCTGCTTAAGTGGCTCTGACTATCACGTTTACACTGTGGACCCTTCTTTAGCTGTCCCAGATTCTTGCAGTGTAGTAAAAACCATTCATATTCCTTTTATGTATAGCCCTTATCTCAGTGACAATAGTTTCAGTCTCGGATTAACTTGGAGCTTACTTGGCCATGAAGATTGTGAGGCAAAATAAGGCCAGAGTTCATTGCATCGAGAACAACAAACCGAATGTTTCACTATGGCACATGCTAAAGGTAAATTACTCAATCTTGGTTTTTCTTTTCTTTCCATTTTTATCTATTTTTTCCTGATGTGTTTTCCTTATAGTTGAAGGATATCAAACTTTATCATCCACAACCACGAAACGCCAAGTTATCGAGTGGGATCAAGGATGGGATTATATGCAGAAGGGGATCGCGAAGCTAAAGAGGATTGTAGAAGGATTACCAGAACCAAAGTTCAGCTCAGAAGAATATATGATGCTTTACACAACTATCTATACCATTTGTATTCAAGACCCCTCCTTATGAGTATTCTCAGCAGCTTTACAAAAAATATCAAGAGACATTTGAGGAATACATTACGTCAACATTGTTGCCCTCTCTAAAAGAGAAGTAGGACGAGTTTTTGTTGCAGGAGTTTGTCAAAAGTTGGGCAAAACAAAAAGTTATGGTCAGATGGCTGTTGCGCTTCTTTCATTATCTTGATCGCTTCTACATCGCAGAGAGATCTGTTCCCGGGCTAAATGAGGTTGGATTTAACTGCTTCCGGGATCTGGTTTATCGGGAGGTAAATGCCAATGTGAGAGTTGCTATAATTGGTCTTATTAATAAGGAACGTGAGGGGGAGCAAATTGACAGAGCACTATTGAAGAATGTGATAGACGTATTTGTTGAAATTGGAAAGGGACAAATGGAAGCTTATGAAGAGGACTTTGAAGCACATATGCTAATAGATACCCGCGAATACTATTCGCGCAAAGCATCAAGTTGGATTCTTGAAAATCCTTATACAGATTACATATCGAAGGCCGATGAATGCCTGAGAAGGGAGAGGGATAGAGCTTCTCATTACTTGCATTCAAGCAGTGAGAAGAAGCTGGTGGAGAAAGTGCAGCATGAGTTGGTGGTGGTTTATGCAACTCAACTGCTTGAAAAGGAGCATTCTGATTCTGGATATAGTGGTTTTCCTAGAGACATTAATGTGGAGGATCTTTTTATATAAGAAACCTGTTGCTAATGTATTTAAACAAGATTTTCCTGCTTGAAATGGATCACAAAAAATAAATTGTAAACAGAAGGCATGAGAAAATTTTTGTGCTTATTGTCAGTTTTATAAATTAATGTCAAAATTCAATAGCCACAATGCAGCATCTAAAAGGCTTACCATGTTCACAAGGAGCATGAGCAACATAGAAATTAAGAACTGGGTTCAACTGACGTTATTTTAGATTTTACAGTTAAATTGTGTGCAGCTCTTTTAGAAATTCTAGAGGATTTTTTGTTCATTTGACTGTTGAAAGCCAGTTTGAGTCATATATTTGTAAGTATTTTCTTTTTAATATATAATAAGGAGCATATCCCATTATATTATATATTTTTTCAAAAAAAACGAATTTGTTATAATGATATTGAGTTAGGAGATAAATGCTTTAGCCCATTAGTTTGACTTTGTGATTTGTTGTGTGAGCTAACGCATGAGAATATATTTTAATATTATATAATGTATGTAGTGGCGGATTCAAGATTCTCAGAGATCTCAATATAAAAGTGTCGAAATTGTTTATGGAGTTGACAAGAAGTCTAGAAAGGTGAAAAACAAACCAAGATATCGTAAATCAAACCAAGCCAACAAAATAAATAAAAAATGTCTTTAAAAAATCTAGAAAAAAAAATCATAAAACATGGACTAAAGTGTGATAAATTTTGCATAAGGCTTGTAACTCAAATGTTTAAGAGCATTTATCTTTGCATCTAATGTCCTAATATCACTTGTGTAAAAAACAAGTGTACACATTTTTTTATTTCTTTATTTTTAACAATGTGAGAGAAATAATTCAAACTAATCTCTTGGGACGTTAGGATGAGAAATTGGGAGTGCAAAGTTTTTTTTTTTTTTTTTTTTTTAATGATTAAAATATATCTCGCACTTTTATTGTAGCTTTTGAATAAGATTTTATTGTAAAATTTTAACCATGTTAAAATATGCTACACCACAAGAAAGTTAAAAGTCCCGGTTATGAGCTTGTGAAAAGCTACTCACCTTTTTACAGCAAAACCCTAGGCGTATGGCGATCTGCTTCTCACATCTTTCTCAAATTCCCCTGCTTAAGGGGCTCTGCCTTCCCCTGCTTCCTTCTTCTTCTGCAATGTGGTGAAAACCGTTCCTACCCTTTTCAGTATATACTCTCAAGGTTTCAGCAGGGCACAAGTTAAAGGTAAAATCCATCTTCCTTCTTCTTGTACGCCTTGTTTCTTTTCGGTTGTTTTTCCCTTCCAATTTTTGATGAATTGAGATGAATATACACGAGTGGGTTTTAACATAGAAACAAATAGTAGAAATTTTCCAACTTGAATTGAACTGAATCCAGTTGCTTCAAGGTACACATGTATTCATTTATCTTTCAAAATGTAGAAAGTTGGAAACAAGAGGAATATTAGCTCAAGTTGTTTAAGTCTGAGACATAAATATTCTTTTTCTTGAAGGCATCAATACATGATTCGAAAGAAAAAAAAACTCATAAATTTCATATTGGGTTTGGCTGAGAGAATGAGTTTGAGTAAAATTTCTTACTGGGTTTGGCTGAGAGAATGAGTTTGAGTAAAATTGCAGCTGGGTTTGATTAAAGTTGCAGCTTGGGTTCATTACTTGGTTGATTGCTACAAAGAAGAAGTTGGGTGGAATTTAGTATTTTTTTTAATTCAGAAGAAAGGAAAAAGAGGAGTTATTGGGTTGGGTTTAAATTTTTGGGGCTGGGTGGAATTTAATGCTTTTTCAGGTTGGTTGATCGGAGACGTTGCTGGGTTTTGTTTAATTCTTTTGGCTGGGAGTTTGCTTGAATATACATATATATATATTTTATCGTTTGGCTGAATTTCGTTTTCCTGGTTGTTTTGCCAGGTTTGAATGTTTAATTTTCTGAAAGCATTTTGGTTGAATACGAAGAAGAGAATAGAGGTTTTTCTTAGAAGACCAAAGACTTTTATTAGTGCACAGCATGAATGTCATTCTTTTCCATATCTACAGGTTCTCTTTAGAGCTTACACTAGGTGTTCTTTCTATATGTATTTTAATAAATCTCCCTCGCATCATCGAGAAAATTACAGAAAAACAGGAATGGAACGCTATTGAATCGAAGGTTGACTAGTTTAACATGTTAGCTAGTGTTGTGACTGTTATGGTCTAATGTGCATATACTTCAGTTGAATCCTTTAACGATCAGGATTTATGTTAAAGCCCTAGATGTATTTATTATCAATATGTAGTTATTGGGAGGTGCCTTCTCATGCCGAGCAGTTATTGTAGCCTCCTCAGTAGGCTTACTAGAGTTAAAATGCTCTAATCTATAGGGATGAAGTATGGTATGCCCTATGAAAATACTATTTATGTCTATTTGATGGCCATAAATGTCATATTTATTTACCATTAAACCTATTTTCCCTTTGGTTTATTTTCTTTTCACAAACAATAAAAACATTGTATCAAGGAGAAGAATCTGATAGAAATTTCAAATTGTAGAATTTTGTCACTGGGTTTAATATAATTATATTGTAAAGGTATCTCACTTGATATTATCTGTATGTGTTTTCTTTGTAGTTGGAGGCTGTTAAAATTTTGCATCCACGACAATGGGTTACCAATTTATCGAGTGGGATCAAGGATGGGACTATATACAGAAGGGGATCACGAAGCTAAAGAGGATTGTACAAGGATTATCAGAACCGCAGTTCAACTCAGAAGAATATATGAGGCTTTACACAACTATCTATAACATGTGTATCCAAAAACATCCCCATAATTATTCTAGGCAGCTTTATGACAAATATCGGGAGACATTTGAGGAATACATTACTTCAACAGTGTTGCCCTCTGTAATAGAGAAACATGGTGACTGTATGCTGCAGGAGTTTGTCAAATGTTGGGAAAATCATAAGATTATGATTAGGTGGCTGTCACGATTCTTTAGTTTTCTTGATGACTACTACATCGCTCAAAATCACGCATCACATCCTGGGTTGAATGAAGTTGGACTTAACTGCTTCCGTAATATGGTTTATCAGAAGGTAAATGCTAATGTGAGATTTGCTGTACTTGTTCTTATTGGTAAAGAACGTGAAGGAGAACAAATTGATAGAGCACTGTTGAAGAATGTGATAGATATATTTGTTGAAATTGGAATGGGACATATGGATGCTTATGAAAATGACTTTGAAGGATACATGCTAATTGACACTTGTGATTACTATTCTCATAAAGCATCAATATGGATTTGGGAGGATGCTTATACGAATTACATGTTGAAGGCAGAGGAATGCTTGAGAAGGGAGAGGGATAGAGTTTCTCATTACCTGCATCCAAGCAGTGAGAAGAAGCTGGTAGAGAATGTGAAACATTGGTTGGTGGTGGTAAATGTAACTCAACTGATTGAAAAGAAGCATTCTGAATCTGGATGTAGTGCTTGGCTTACAGTTGATAATGTGGAGGAGCTTTCTAGGAAATTTATTGCTAATGTTATATTGGAAAAAGAAGTTCCTGCTCAAGGTTCAACCTTGGTTCAACATGCTGAAGATGCCGCAATGCAGGAATGAAATCAATCACACTACTAACAATTGTGAACCACTCTGGGATCTACAGTAAATTGTGCACTGGTTGTTTTAGAAATTCCATGAACAGATTGCAACTTACAAGTTGTGATCAGTACAAAGAGGCTAGATAGAAGTATAACTCTATCAGGAAACGGGGAAGAGATTTACAATGAATATACATGCGATAGTTGCATCAGATAATCTAAGTGTTTGGCTTGGATTGGGTTTGTCCTTCATATTGTTTTCTCTTTCTTTGATATTTTGTTTCTCTATGTTACTTTAATGAAAGATAGATTGGGTGGGTCTGTTCATCTTCATCTCTCTCCCGAAGAATGAAGATCAATTGCCATTGTCTGTGGGGCCAAGTAAAATCCCTTTTTTTTGGGTCGAAGGAATGGAGATTCCATTAGCATAACAAGTTAATTTCTATAAACAAACTCAAAAAATATAAATAAACTCCACACTATTTAATTTCTATAAATAAACTCAAAAAAAATCCAAAAAATAACAGTTGGCTCTATTTAATTTAATTTTTATTATTTAAATTACTTTGATGTCCTTTTGAGTATTTTAGGTTTTTTTATGAGCTTTTGGGGTTGAGCTTGTTTTAAAAAATATATGGCAGTTTTGTAATTTATAAGAAGTTAAAAGCCCCTTTGTTATGTTGTAAATGGGCTTTGGGTGTGTTTTTAAAGTCCATTTCATATAGGATATTTTTATAATTTGGGCCCTTATATTGGGTATAATAATGAATCTCTCTAAAACAAAAGCACAGCCAAACAAAATAAAAGTCTAACCATAATACACATAATTTAGGCCCAACGCAACAAAAAACCCTAAGACACACAAACCCTAAAGTCAGACCCCAAGAACTAAGCAGCCGCCGCTGCCACTTGATTTGTCGTCGCTGCCAGTAGAGGAAGGTCCATGAGAACCGACAAAGGAGATTTGAAGAACGTGAATTCGGAGAAGCAAGCCACCACCGTGCATCAAGCTTAAGCGTGGCTAGTAGACCTTCACACGCATTTCCCATTTATGGCTACTTTCTCAACTTCTCTAACAGAATTAATAATAAAAATTAATTCAGATACCATGAATCAATTCATTTGTGTTTTTTTTTATTACTTTTGTGTATAATTCTTGAGTATAAACATCACAAGAACAGTAAATACGTATACAAGTATTTAAAAATGGAGGAAGTATTTATAAAATGTACAACATCATGTCATATACAAGTATCAATACAATTTCCAGAAGCTCAAAATAACACAAAATTAAACATTAAAAAAATCAGCGATTTACTAAAGTACGCCAAGGAAATCAGATAATCTCTATCCAAAACCTGTCACAACACATTTTTGTACATCATTAAAGACAACTGTTTGTTTTCGTACAATTTACACAGCAGCCAAACGGAGCGCACAGAAAACTTGAATGAATAAAGCCCAACATTATTGAGGGACGTTCCGTTTTCTGCTTTTCAGGTTTTTATTTCTAATTTTGTTTTACGGATAAAATTGGAATTTAGAATTGGGAAAAAATATTATTTGAAGAGATGACTGGTTTAGCTAAAAGAAAAATCCTGATCCTCTGAACAAAAAAAAAAGATAAAATCCTAACCCTAGTCCTATACACTTTTGAGTGTGAGCCAAGTAAAATCCTATATGGAGTTTCCCAAAACCCTACACCCACTCTATATATATACATGGTCTCATATATTGTTCTGAAAATCAATAAACGTGATCTTCATAAACCCAAAATTCTACCAAGTCTTTTACTCTATTGTGAAAACTGCTAATCTTTTTCTACCATATAGTGATATTCTTCGCTGATCTTTCACACCCGGACTTCCGAGACTTGTTCTGCATCCGAGTTGGAGGATATCGAAGATCTCTGTTCGCAACAATGAAACGCAGAATTATTGAGTGGGATCAAGGATGGAACTCTATCCAGGAGGGGATTATGAATCTAAAGAGGATAATTGCAGAAGGGTTACCAGAGAATCAAGTCAATGCCCCAGTGTATGTTAATATTTACACCATTATCTATAACATGTGCGTTCAAAAACCTCCCCATGATTATGCTCAGCAGTTTTATGACAAATATCAGAAAAGGAACACATTACTTCAACGGTGTTGCCCTCTTTGAAAGCGAAGCATGACGAGTTTCTGTTGCAGGAGTTTGTTAAAAGTTGGGCAGATCATAAGGTTATGCTTCGGTGGATGTCCCGAGCCTTTTCATATCTTGATCGCTACTTCCTCACTCAGCGATCACTTCTGGGCTAAATGAAGTTGCACTTAAATGCTACCGTGATTTGGTTTACCGGGAGGTAAATGCTGACGTGAGAGTAGCTGCACTTCGTCTTATTAATAAAGAACGCAAAGGAGGAGAAATTGACAGAGCACTATTGAAAAATGTGATAGATATATTTGTAAAGAAACTGGTATTTCATATATTTGTACAATATACAATTCTGAATGTACAGCAACATATATAGGAGATGAACCTGCAATTCTCCTTGTATCTAGATCCTACAAATCAGTGGTTAACCAGAATAGGAATGCTAAATTGTAGCTGTCAATCTTTTATACCAGAAAAGAAATATTCACGTTGACTTCTTATTTAAATACGTCCCTTCAAGTTGGAGAGTGTATGTTGTATACTCCCAACTTGCCTAATAGTGAGCCAAAAGGAACCTTGCCCAAGGGTTTAGTAAATATATCAGCAATCTGCATCTTTGTTGGCGTGTAGGCAGTAGACACCAAGCCTGATTGAATGTTTTGTCTTACCAAGTGACAATCAAGATCAATATGCTTCGTTTGCTCGTGAAATACTGGATTCTTTGCAATATAAAGAGCTGATTGACACTACAAGGAAAATCCCTTTTAGCGACGAAACAAGATGGTCGCTATAACACCAAATTTCGTCGCCAAAGATAAATAGCGACGAATATTTTTGGTCGCCAAGGTCGTCGTTCAAAGCTCTCGTGGCTAAAAGTACCGTGCGACGAAACAAAATTTCGTCGCTAAAATATTTTAGCGACCAAACTTGTCGTCGCTAAACAGCTCCCGGTTGGTCGCCTATAGAGAAGGAGTTGCCACCAAAATACCAAAAATTCCCACGAACATGGAATTATTTGGCGACGAAATAAATGTTTGGTCGCCTAAACATTTCAGCGACGAATTTTTGGTCGTGAAAGATGTACTTTATTTGTCGCATATGTTAGTTGGTTTGGTTATTTTCAGAATGGGCGACGAAATAGATTAGTCGCCAAAACTATAGATATTGGTATTGTCAATTGAGAGATGAAAACTAATTTGTCGCAAAAAAGTGTATTATTTTTTTTAAAAAATAATTATTTATATTTTAAGCTTTGTAACAGAATATTATTTACTCCACAAAGTTTTTGAAAAACAGTAAATAGATGAAATTAATAGAAATAGCATAATTACTATTCAAAAGATACTAGCTGTTTAAGCACATGTCAATGTATGCTAGGTACAAAAACCAACAAGTGGCTAGATACAAAAGCCCCTAGAACCCCCAAGGTAGGCTAGATACAAAAACCATCAAGTATGTAGATGTACACACAACTTAATGACTATTTCCAATATCATCAAGATCCTCATAAACATTACGTGAACCACCATTATTACCTTGATCATCATCACAAGGAGAATCACCAACATGCTGGGACAGAACACCTAAATGTGAGGGTAAAGGACCATCATGGGTTCGCATCCACTCAATGACATCCAAAAGTTTACCCACTATGCCCTGAAGCTCACTTACTGTGCCTTTCAACTCACCAACTGTGCCTTCAAGTTCCTCAACCTTTTGCTCTGTAGCAAAAGAGGAGGCAACTCCACCACTATGCGAACTCTCCATTCGAAGACTAGAACCCAAGCCTCGAATCCTCTTGCCCTTTGCAACCCCAAGTTCTACAATCATGATCTCTAATTGTTGTGGGATAGGGAGTGTGACTTGATCTAGTGGAGTTCCTGAACTCTCTGCCACTTGTTGCTTGGCCTTCTCATACTCTTCATTCATCTTCTTCTACAAAAAGAAGCAAAATAAAGATAAGTAAATATATATAAATGCATAAAAAGAATGAAGTAAATGGGACGCCAGTACGACCAATTTTGTTCATAAACTAGCAATGCCAATTATCCTAATCAAACAGTCACAAAGGAAAAAAAAAAAAAAAACTTGAAGCAAATAATGAAAGGAAAAGGCACATAAAAATGGAATAGATCTCTTTGGATATGCAAATTGCAGAAAGTTTGAAAATACTCACAGATCTTATAAAGATCTTTTTCTGCATCTCCTGAAAAGCAACAACAATACAAACAAGAAACTTCCAAAAACAGGGATTATAAATATTTGCCGAGCAACATGGCCCCCTTATAATTGGGCCTAAATTTTAACTTCTAAGAGCACAACGGGTTATTAGAACTGAATTTATTTAATAGGTGTTTGGAAATTGGGCCTTCAAAGAGGAAGAGAATTACAACTGCAGCAGCTCTGTTTCAAAACAATCTTAGCATGCACTTTTGGTCATCAATATATAAGATCATGGAAAATTTAGAAAACTCAGACACATATTTTCATTGTGTTTCTAATTAATTAGTTCTATTTGCAATGGATAAAGCCTTTATATGATGCTAAAACCAAAGTACACAATTAGCATCTAAAATAATGGGTCATCAAAAACTTGCATGACCAGTCAGTTGATTTTTTGGATTGCAGATTATGCAAGTCAATAGTTAATTGTCAGTAGGTTTATGTATTCCTTACCCCTTTAATTTCAGCAGCCTCATTGATCCACATGCTCTTACCCTTAAGAATATGCATGTTGTTCCAATTGCTAATGTATGTAGGATTTTCACCCTTCTACATTTTCCCAACAAAAAGAAAATGAGAAATACTTGAAATTATTGCAATATAATAAATAAAGAAAGATTTAAAGTGACCAGAAATTATAAACCTCTCTAGCAGCTTCCATATGTTTTAGGAAAGGACGTGACCCCCTGTATGATCAAACTCTTTCTTTTTTCTGTTCTAGGCATTGGTCTTGCAGCGTTTCTGTTTTGATTAAATACATGAATTGTTATTTCTTTTTTTCTATTTGATACTTAGAATAAGTTCCCAACCAAAAAATGAAAATTGCAGCTGTTATGATACATTAGATACCTGATATTGCTCATTTGTGTGCAACGTATCGACCAAATAATGCCACTCTTCTAGAGTCCTTCGAGTACCAAAGATCTTTTCAGGGGTAGGTGTTTCTCGTGCAAGATCAGGGGCAGAAGCATATTGCTTATAGTGTCTGTGGAGCTTTGCTTTCCATGGTCAGTAATAAATTTCCATATATCCGGATCTGTTAAGTCCACATCAAACATAAACTAATATCAATTAACCATAAACAAAACAAGTATTAGTAATTTTAATAGAAACATTGAAGGACAAATTTTTCAGTTCCCACTAGAATACAATGAAGAATTGAAATAAAAAGAGGGCTAAATGAACAAAATTAAATTATAATCAAAGAAGAATATAAGATTACCTGCAATCCCAATGCCATATATTTCTCACCTTGACTATAATGAGTGGAAAGTTATAAGGGGTAAGTTATAAGGGGTTCACTTTATAGCCATCAGATCAATCCAAGGGCTGGGGAGAATTGAGATAAAGTTTCACAATTGGGTAGGTGGGGAACCCAAACCCGAATTGAATATCCAGCATCCAAAAAGAAGAAGAAGAGGGCGTCCGAAAAAGAAGCAGAAGAGGCAAGTTCGAAGTTTGAACAAAATTAACCCAAGATACCAATGAAGGCAACGGCTAACGACAGTTGAAGGCAACGATTCGCCACTCCGTTCTCCAGACCCTGAAAAAGTAGTTATTTTGAGTAGAAGGGGCAAAGGTGTGGATTCCAAATCAGTGAAGGGGCGAAGCAGTGGAAGGGGAAGGAGAGAAGCTGTAGTCGTTGGAAGTGGTAGGTTCCATTTGTGGAGCAAAGAAACAGAAACACCCCACACAGACGCCTTGCAATAACCAGCATTTGGTGAGTAATTTATGGAATTTGAGTTTAGGGTTAGAGTAATGGTTTTTCCCAATTTGTACCATAAATTTTGTTAGATTTGGCATCTCTTCGTTGTGCTTCAGTTGCATGTTAATTTTTGCTTGGGTATATGTTAAAAAAAGAATGAAAATCAAGTCAATAACAAGTGAATAACATGTCAATAATGATCTGAATAAGATAATGGTGTTGAATTGGAGGAGGCCCTCAAAACCTTCCACATTTGAAGCAGTGCATAGTGCAGATTATCTCTCTGGCGCTAGAATATATATATATTTTTCAAATAAATATGATTTCCTTTGTTACTAAATTTGCCTGAGAAACATGAGAAAGATAATAATAAACTCATGAATAGAAGTGCAAAGCATTTGATGAGTAATTTATGGAATTTGAGTTTAGGGTTAGAGTAATGGTTTTCCCCAATTTGTACCATCAATGTTGTTGGATTTGGCATCTCTTCTTTGTGCTTGAATTGCATGTTAATTGTTGCTTGGGTATATGTTAAAAAACGAATGAAAATAAAGTCAATCACATGTCAATAACATGTCAATAACATGTCAGTAATGATATGAATAAGATAATGGTGTTGAATTGGAGGAGGCCCTCAAAAACTTCCACATTTGAAGCAGTGCAGAGTGCAGAGTACCTCTCTGGCGCTAGAATTTATATATTTTTTGAAATAAATATTATTTCATTTGTTACTAAATTTGCCTATGATAAATGAGAACAGATAATAATAAACTCATGAATAAAAGTGCAAAGCATTTGAAATAAAGGTTGATCTATGACGATTGTGGCTGACTAGAAAGAAAGATGAAATCTGACAATTGCTTAGCAAGCAGATAGCAGAGTAGATGCTTTGCTTTGCCACTATATTTCTTATTTATTTAGTTTGTGTTGTGTATGAAATGACAATAATTGTCATGTGTGTGAAGTGCAGAACTTGCCTAGATTGCACTCACAGAGTAGCATAAGCATTGCATTAACATGTATTTGCACAAAATGTGTCACATTGCTTTGCTAATCCCTATGCTCATGTACTTTGTAAAATTTGTAATGTGCCTGGTTGACTAGTTGTGATTGTGCAAATACATGGTAGTATATGTGTTCACGTTATTTCACATTGTATTTGAGGAAATGGGATCCAACGTGGAGCTGGTATGGCCAGAGGCAGAGGCATATTCGTCACGGGTGAACAACTGCTCACATGCAAATTCATCTCTAGCTGCACTTCGAGCGAAGTTGAGTGCTGAACAATTAGAACAATTCAAGACATCATGCTTTGGCCATCTTCTGAATATAGATAAGATTCAGTTTAGCGGCAGATTGTGCATGGGGTTGTGTTGCGTAGAGTAGCGGGGCAGGGTGTGAAAGACTTGGATGGACTGAGTTTCTTATTAGGGTGTGACGTTGCTCAGTTCACTCGTCAGGATTTCTGTTTGATCACAGGGCTTCGTTTTGGGGAAGTGCCTGAAGTTTCCAGGGGAGAGAGTGATGAAATTAGACTTCAGAAAAGATATTTTATAGACGAAGGAATTACATGCAATGCTTTAGAAGAAGCATTTCTGAGGAGCACAGAGGAAGATGACATCTACAAGCTAGCTCTTGTTTACTTTGCTGAGTTAGTGGTTTTGGGAAGGGACAAACATTTGAACATCAATCTAAATTACCTGACCCTTGTAGAGGACTTGGATGCGTTCAACAGGTATCCGTGGGGTTCGGTGTCCTTTGAAAAAACCCAAGACAGTCTATTTTCTGCACCAACAAAGTATGTGAAAAGCTTTGAAAATGAAGAGGGAAGAGGGAAGGGGAAAAGTAAGGTAACGGGAACAAGCCGAGAAATGAGAAGGGCAAGAAGGATAAGCATGGTGAAGCGCAAAGGAGTGGCTGGAGTTTTAAAGGTTTCACGTATGCTTTCCAGGTACATGGTAATAATGTTCATGTCAGTTATGTTTTGTTTATCTTTAAAACATAAATAATGACTTTTGTCCTTTGAATTGTGTAGATTTGGGTATATGAATTAATTCCTAGAATGGCGGACCAGAATTACTGCAAGGTTGTTGATCCGACCGCTGTCCCGCGTATTTTGCGATGGAGAACTACTACGCCTGTTCCAGAGATGAGAAAGTTGAACAATTATTTTTTCCAGAGCAAAGAGGTTTGGTTTGCAGCCCTTGGAACTATTGATAAGATTGAATGAAATTATGAAGTAGAATGATTTAATATGACTCTTGTCTGTATTCTGAAACAGTCAGTTCAGTTGCGGGCGCTATGTCCGAGTGAAGAGGAAATGAGACAACCATATTGGAGTTGGCCACAGGATCGCCCTGCTGTTGTCTCGGCAGAGTCAATTCCTTCTTCATGTGGTGATCTTGATGAGTTGAACAAGGTGGTAAGCTTGTTGAGGTCCGAGTTGTTTCAAGTAAAGCGGGAAAAAGACATCCTTCACTTAAAGGTCATACGGATGGAAAAACTGTTGGACCAATGTTTAGGTCCTCAGTTTGAGCAGGAAGTAAGGAGGGACCTAGCTTTACTGAAACAGAGGATGAATCGTTGTGTCGTCTCACATCTATTTAAGGGATATGGGGAAATGGATGACATTCAATGGGATGAAGGGCCAAGTAACAGAAATGAGGGAGAGGAAAAGGAAGATGAAGGGATTGAAGGGGGTGAAGGGCCAAGTAATAGAAATGAGGGAGAGGAAAAGGAAGAGGAGGGGATTGAAGGGGGTGAAGGGCCAAGTAATAGAAATGAGGGAGAGGAAAAGGAAGAGGAGGGGATTGAAGGGGGTGAAGTGCAAGGAAAACCAAGTGAGGTAGAGGAAGGGCAAAGGAAAACAAGTGAAGGAGAGCAAGTGCAAGTAAAAAGTAGCAAAGGGAAAAAAGCCCAAAGACAGAGCAGTGAGGGAGAGGAAGTGAAAAGAAAAAGCAGCAAGGGAGGGAAACTGCAAAGGAAAAAAAAGGAGGGCAAGGAAGTGAAAAGACAAAGAAGTGAGGAAAAGGAAGTGCAAAGAAACCAATGTGAGAAAGAAGATAATGAAGTCATGTTGCTTGGGGGTGACATTGGCGAGAGCACGGAGGGGACACAGCTTGAGTTTACTATCGGGGACATTGATTTGGATCAACCTACAGCTGTGCTATCTCAGTTGAACGTGTGGTTGAATGATAAAGGTAAAGCTGTGGCACAAGGGGTCCAATTACGGAAAAGGAAGAGGATCATTCCTATGTGGAAGATCATTGAAGGCAGTGAATTGGTTCCAAAAACTGGGCACAGACAACTGTACTGAAGATGTTAGACCCAATGAAGGCGATTCCGCATGATGATCTGGTGAATTTGCTGAAACTTTGTTGGGAATGGCGCCAGGACCCAAAGTAAGTCCCTTGCAATTATAAGATAGAAGCATGACTGTATATAATTTTTAATATTGGCCATTTTCTAAAACTGTTTTATATTCATAGTTTGGTGATGCAATTTGGAAACGTGGAAGCTGAGATTGAATTCTTGGCTTCCCTCGTGAAAGCTGATGGTTGGCTGAAAGGAGATGTAAGTGTAATTGATTATGCATTTGTTTTAATGTCCATAGATTATGAGATTGACAAGAAAAACATGTTGCAGCAATTGATTTGGGGTTGTATCTCATCCGGAAGCGACAACAACAGTTGGAGGAAGTAGAAATAGCGGACTGGACAACGACCGATGTTTTTTTTATGGTATGTCATCGGCCTTGACCAAGTGCCGTTAATAATTACACATTATCC
>NC_047654.1:6518057-6570501 GCF_902201215.1 Prunus dulcis
TGCGGCTCGGCAGACTTGGTGTCCCGGGACCTGCCAGGATTGCGGCTCGGCTGACTCTGTGTCCCCGAGACCTGCCAGGATTGCGGATCAGGCTGACTACGGTCCCCTGCATCCTGCCTGAGCGACTCGAGTGACTTGGTGTCACCGAGAACCTGCCGGCGGATCAGGCTGATCATAGTCCCCTGATTTCGCCAGTTTGCGGCTCGGGTAGCCTGTGTGACGCCCGAGACCTGCCAGGGAATTGACGGATCTGATAGGGGTACAAATTGGTGGTATTTTCAAAGGATTTTGAGTTTCTTTTATTTAATTATGATTTTCAGTTATTTTATAACAGCTTTTCTGATTTTTCAGGCATAGATACCTTTATATTTGTTCAGGATGCAAGGTTTGAGTACAGAGTTTTTATACACGTTTGATTTCAGCACGTTTATGAAAGCTTTGATTTCAGTGGTTTTGTATGAAACTTTCGAACTTGAATATGACTGATATAGAATGCCTTGAGTTGAATATGCTTGGTGTAAAAAGTACGTATTCAGTTTTATTTAGCTAAATTTCTTTTTACAATGGGGGATATTATGTTTATGACAATTGTTTTGAAGAACATTATTTTGTCCACTCACATTTTCAAACTGTTTTTCGCCCCCAGGCCATAGAAGTACGCGGGATCCACCACCGGGCCAGTCATAGCTTCCGCACCACCAAGTAAGGTAGAGTTGTAGAAAATCCTTTAAACCTTGAGGACTTGAGAATATGCTCTGATATCCAGTTGAAAATTTGGAGATTAGAATTGAATTGATTACTGGAAACATTCTGGTTGTTGGGTGAAATATTTGAGATTGTTTGACAGGTGAAAAATTTTGGGATTTGGTCAAAATACAGAGGAGACTCTGCCGAATTTTCGGCAGAAGTCTACGGAAAATTTAAGAAGAAATTGAAGTAAGAGGGGTAAAAAGGTCATTTGTGCCCGACATTCGCCAGGTGTCGGACACGTACAGGACTTTGCTCGAATTCCAAAGTGGAAATTGGGTCGGGTCCTGTCATATACCCTAAATAATTATAAAAACCATTTCAAATTAACAAAAATTTACCCTTGAAGCTAATTGAATGACCTTGTTTAAAATTCAAGATACCAGTGATCATCACATAAAGCCAAAATGGTTTGTTAAAAATTAAAAATTTTAAAAAAAAGTGGCTGGAAGAGCTTGAAAAGGATTTCCAAAACAACCAAACCAACATTGAAGGATGATACTCCATCAGTTAAATTCTATTGTCCAATTCAGTGGTACTACACTTAGACACCAATACTAAGGGATAGAAAAATAATTGCTAAACTGACGAGTTAATCCATGAGACGATGACCCTGCAGCTAGCTTATATATAAAATATAGAGACAACTATGCAGCTAGCTTATATCTAAACTATAAAGAGAACTCAATAAGCTACATTGGCAAAAAAAATCAATAATAATAACAAAAACAAATGCTCACAGACAAAGACAAAGGAACCTTGAAACGAATACACACCCACATGACCAACTTCCAACTTCTAACTTTTTACTTCAATTATATAAATGAATTGTTATATTCTTTCTTCCAACAGATAGTAAACAAATTCAGATTTAATCCAGAAGTATCAAGCAAACATTCAAGACTTGGAAAATAATTAAAACATAAAAAATGAATTAACTGGGTACGTGTGCAAGTGAAACATCTCAAATTTGACACAGAACCCACATCAAATGCAAAACAGGGCATTCATATCAGGTACAAAACCATACTCAAATTTGACATAAAACCCACAATAACCACTTGAAAAAGAAAAGTCATTGTATTCAGAAAACTTGGACTGTTGAATGTTCAAGCATTTAAGATATCAAAAAGGAAAAATCAAGCACTGAAATTCAGTTTCGATTTAAATTCCTGGGTATCTATTTCCGAGTTTCCTTGATTATTTTCTCAGCAACCAAATGGAATCTACCATTGAAAATCAGCGCTCAAAAGAAAATGAAGGTAAGCGAGACAAAGTAGACTCACCAGAAGCTTTCCGTTGAAACACGCATTGAGGAGGACTTCGGCGATAGAGTTTTCAGATGGTCGTCGATTCCTGACCGTGGTAGGGAAAGTCGTGCGAGATGGAGGATTGCTCTGCCGACGTCAATGGAGGATTGCTTCACCAATGTGATAGCAGCGGAGAGTGGGTCTGAGAAGGAAATAACGAGTTGGGAACTTTTTGTATTTATACTCTCTAGATTAGCCCCAAAAACTATTTGGTCGCCAATTTGCTAACATACTTAAAACAACATCGTTTTATGGCAAGCACAATGATTTGCGACGAAAAACAGATGGTCGCAGACCCCACGAAATTTTTAAGCGCCAATTCTAACTTAGCGACAACACATTAAAACTCAACGACCCAATATTTTCGTCGCCACAAAATTTAGAGTTTCGCACTCACCCAATTCAGTCAATCGCGACCAAATATATGTTTGGTCCCCAAGTACTTGCCTAACCACCAAAAACTTTCGTCGCCCTTAGCTGATAAATTAGTCGCTATTTAGTTGACTCAAGTCAAGACGAATGTCTAAAAATCACGAACTTTTTGGCGACTAACTGGGAAAAGTTCGTCGCTGATGCGCTTTTTGGCGACCAAAATATTGTGCGTCGCTAAAAATTTCGTGACAAAAGAGGTTTTTCCTTGTAGTGTGATTATCACAATGCAATACTGCTGGTTCTGAATGTTGAATGCCCAAGTCTTTGAGGATGTAACGTAACCATGTGAGCTCACAACATGCATCTGCCATAGCTCGGTATTCTGCTTCTGTAGAGGAACGTGCCACAGTATTTTGTTTTTTGGTTTTCCAAGAAATCAAAGAATCACCAAGGAATGTACAATAACCTGTGACAGATCTCCTGTTAGTTGGACAACTTGCCCAATCTGAGTCACAAAATGCCTTTAACTTTAGGTTGTTTGTCGTAGGAAATAAAATGCCTTGTCCTGGATAGCCTTTCAAATAACGTAGTACACGAAGAGCTGCATCTAGATGAGGTTGGTGCGGCTCATGCATGAAACGGCTAAGCACATGGACAGTAAATGAGAGATCTGGCCTCGTTACTGTGAGATAAATGAGGCGACCTACTAATCGCCTGTATCTGGTAGGATCTTGTAGTGGTTTGCCATCAGTAGGGTTGAGTCTAAGCGTCTGCTCCATGGGAAATGAATAAGGGCGAGCACCCAAAAGTCCAGCGTCGTCAAGTATATCCAGTGCGTACTTGCGTTGAGAGATGAAAATTCCCTTCTTTGATCTTGCTACTTCAATTCCCAAAAAAATTTTAAGATTTCCAAGGTCTTTTATGCGGAAGCGAGCATGGAGGAAATCCTTAAGAGACTGAATTGCCTTAGGATCATTCTCTGTAATGACAATATCATCTACATAAATTAATATAATGGTAAATGAATTATCGTGATACCTTGTGAAAAGTGAATAATCTGCTAGGGATTGGACAAATCCGGCATCTTGAAGGGCATTGGTGAACTTGGCAAACCAATTTCGTGATGCTTGCTTCAACCCGTATAATGATTTGTGCAGCCGACAAACCAAGTGCTCCCCCTGTCGGCAAAGGCCGAGTGGAGGAAGCATGTAGACTTCTTCGTCTAAATCTCCATGAAGAAAAGCATTTTGGACGTCTAATTGGTGAAGGGGCCAATTGCGTACAGCGGCAAGAGCAAGCAAGCATCGGAAAGTCACCAATTAGCTGTGGAGAGAATGTCTCCGTGTAGTCCAAGCCTTCCTGTTGGGTATATCCCTTGGCCACGAGGCGAGCTTTGTAGTGCTCGACGGAACCGTCAGAATTATATTTGACTTTGTACACCCATTTGCAGCCAATTGGGTGTTTTCCTGCAGGTAAAGGTGTTATGGACCAAGTATTATTTTGCTCAAGAGCTTGAATTTCCTTGTCCATGGCTTCTTGCCAAAGAGGGTCAGTCGAAGCTTGGGCAAAAGTAGTTGGCTCAACAACTCGAGAGATGGAAGCTACAAAAGATTTGTGAGTGGATGACAAATTATGATAATTAAGAAATTGGGAAATAGGGTATCGGGTGCCCTTACCTTTTGTATTTGAAGAAGATGACGAATCAGAGTAGGGAGACATGGCAGTGTAACAGTGGTAGTCACGTAGGAGCACTGAAGGTTGTTTTAGCCTTTAGAATGTCGAAGCGGTGGTGGTGGGTGTGTATCATGTGATGGACTTAGTGGTGGACTAGGTTGAGGGGATATATTAGATTGCGTGTTGGGGCTAAATTGGGTGTGTGTATTTGGACTAGATTGTGTGCGTGGACTAGGTGGTGGTGTATTTGGAAGAGGTGGTGTAGGTGTGCCAGAGTGTGTGTTTGGGCTAGGTGGATGCATATCTAGATTGGTTGGTGGATTTGGCTTGGAAGATGAAGTGGGTAGTGGGTCTGATATGTGGACAGGCTCATAATCATAATCATTGGGGGTTAAAGGCAAGATTGGGATAGTAGGTACATCATGTTGATTAGCAAAAGGAAAGACATTTTCATGAAAAATAACATCTCGGCTACTGAAAAACTTTTTGGTCTCTAAGTCATAAACACGATAAGCCTTTTGACCAAAAGGATAACCCACGAAAATACATTTACGTGCCCGTTTATCAAATTTATGAGAAGGGTGTAAATTAGTTGCATAACAAAGACAACCAAAAACGCGAAGATGTTTATAAGTGGGTGGACGGTTAAATAAAAGCTCATAGGGAGTTTTACCAGTTAAAAGTGGAGTGGGGAGACGATTAATCAGATATGCAGCAGTGAGGATGCATTCTCCCCAGAAATTAAGAGGGAGATGTGCATGGAATCGCAAGGCTCGAGCCATCTCTAGAAGGTGTCGGTGTTTACGTTCCACAACCCCATTTTGTTGAGGTGTTGAGACGCAGGAATGTTGGTAAACGACACCAAGATCTGCAAAAAACGTTTTTAGAGAAGAAAACTCACCACCATTATCTACACGAATAGCTTTTATTGTTTTGTTAAATTGAGTAGAAACAAAGGCAAAGAAGGATTTAAGAAGACCTTGAGTATCAGATTTATATTGCATTAAATAAACCCATGTGCATCTTGTATAATCATCAACAATAGTCAAAAAATATCTTGCCCCAGAATGAGAAGAAATTTTATGTGGACCCCAGATGTCACAATGAATTAAATCAAAAGAAGCAATACTTGAAATGGAACTTAAAGTAAATGGAAGTCTAGTTTGTTTAGCCAATGGGCAAAAATCACAAGAGTGTTGGGAAAAGAAAATATCAGATTCATGTTGAGCCAAGATACGAAGGCGGGCATCTGATGGATGTCCTAACCGCAGGTGCCAAAGATTTTGTCGAGATAACATATGGTGTGAGGAGGATGGTGGCTTCTGAGAAATATAGTTTGAATCAAAATAGTATAGGTTGCCATGCCGCCTACCCAATCCAATCATCTTCTTCGTAACCAAGTCCTGTATATAACAAAAATTGGGAAAGAACACAACACAACAATTAAGTGACTCTGTGAGTTTGGGAACTGACATCAAATTAACATTAAAGGATGGAACACAAAGAACATCAGTTAGACACAAATTTCCATCAAAAGTGATTTTGCCAGTGGATTTTATGGGTGCCTTAGCCCCTGTGGGCAATCCTACTGGGGACATGGAGGATGGAGACGTGTCAGTTAGAAAGTCATGTGAATTAGTGATATGGTCGGTAGCGCCACTGTCAATTACCCAAGCATGCGATAAATTGGATTGCTTTTGAGAAAATAGACAAGAAGGAGAAGACAGACCTGCAAAATTTACTTGGGTTTGTGAAACATCTTCTTTACCTACAGCGCCCATAATTTGTTGGCATTGGTCTAGTGTAAGGTGGGGCGCGATGGACTGGAGATGATGAACTTGTGAATCTGAGTTTTGGACATTATTGGCAGCATGTGACTTCCTTTGGTTTCCTTGGTGTGAACTGCTTCCTCTATCAGGCAGAGAGACTTCTTTGTTGTGCCACTTATGTCCTGGAGGGAACCCTTTGAGATAATAGCAAGTATCGACGGTGTGAGTATCTCCATTGCAGTGAGTGCAACGTCGAGTCTCTTTTTGGCTCCCTCGAAAAGAGGAACGAGGTTGTGAGTTCTGTCCTTGTTGTGAATTATATCCTTGTTGTGAGCGGAATTGATAAGCGGGTTTAGAAGAACCCCCTTTCTTATTGTGGATACTTAACATGGCCATGCTTTCTGTATTTGCATGGGTAGTGGTGATTTCACGTTGTTTCTCTTCCTGTGAAAGTAGGGAATATGCCCTTCTAACTGATGGCAAGGGCTCCATAAGGAGAATCTGCCCTCAGATCGCTGCATAGGATTCATTTAGTCCCATCAAAAATTGCATCAAGCGTTGTTGTTCCTCGCGCTTGGCCAACGACTTCTTTGCTCCACAGGAGCAAACTTCTGTATCATTGTAGGAACCCAGTTCGTCCCAATAGTTCTTTAGTTTTGAATAATATGTTGCCAGAGGCATCTGATCTTGCGTATGTGTCGCTATGCTGCGTTGAATCTGAAAAATCCTAGGAGCGTTGCTCTGTGAAAATCGTTCTTTTAAATCAGTCCAGACTTCATGAGCTGTCTCAGCATAAATAACACTATTAGCAAGGTCAGGATCCAAAGAATTGAGAATCCACGACAAGATCATGTCGTTACACCTCTGCCATCGTTGATACTCTGAAGGTTTTTTGGTGAGGGGGATGGCTTCACAATGGACCCATCAATAAAGCCTGTTTTGTTTTTCGCACTCAAGGAAATTCGTACTTTACGACTCCAAGTGCTGTACCGGTCAGTGGCATGGAAGCCAATACCATGCCGGGATGATCTGAGTGGTGTATGCAGTAGGGATCGGTAGAGTCATATGCATCTCTATCGGTTGTGTATGAGGACTTCTCTCTGTCAACTGGTTTGGCATCGTTGTCTGGTGCCATTGATGTTTATGGTGAAGGGAAAAAGGGAGGCTCTGATACCATGTAAAGAAACTGGTATTTCATATATTTGTACAATATACAATTCTGAATGTACAGCAACATATATAGGAGATGAACCTGCAATTCTCCTTGTATCTAGATCCTACGAATCAGTGGTTAACCAGAATAGGAATGCTAAATTGTAGCTGTCAATCTTTTATACTAGGAAAGAAATACACGTTGACTTCTTATTTCAATATGTTGAAATTGGGGCAAGACGAATGGATGCGTATGAAAAGGACTTCGAAGGATACATGCTAACTGATACTCGTGATTACTATTCTCGTATAGCATCAAGATGGATTTTGGAGGACAGTTATACGAGTTACATGATGAAGGCAGAGGAATGCTTGAGAAGGGAGAGGGATATAGTGTCTCATTACCTGCATCCAAGCAGTGAGAAGATGCTGGTGGGGATAGTGACACATTGGTTGTTGGTGGTATATGCAAATCAACTGATTGGAAAGAAGCATTCTGAATCTGGATGGGGTGGTGGTTGCCTTACAATTGACAATATGGAGGAGCTTTCTAGGAAATTTATTGCTGCTGTAGTATTGGAACAGCAAGCTCCGGCTCAGTGTTCAACCTTGTACCAACAGGCTGAAGATGCTGCAATGCAGGAATGAAATCAATCACACTACAAACAAATTGTAAACAATGGACATGGTAAAATTTTGTGGCTTTTAATATTTTATCATTTAATTACTCTTGAAAAGCCTCTGCCAAGGTGATCAAATTGACAAGTACTTCCATTGTGAATTTGTACCAATAACTTGCTTTTTGGGTACATAAACCCAGCAAAAGAAGTGCCCATTTTCTTGTACCCATTCAAATAATGTTTTGGGTACAAAACCCATTAAAAAACACCTACATCCGGTACCAAAAACGATTGCGAATTAGGTATATATGGCCAGTCAGAAAAATATGCCCATTCAAGCATTCCATCGAACAGTATGCAGGCAACAAAATCCAAACTATGCCAGACATGACATACTGTAACCAGCTAAAATCTTCCTGAATAACAGGCACATGATCGTATTTTCTGTTTCCTGACTAAACAAGTGATGTTGTCATTGCACGGGTACAAGTATTAAACATCGAAAATTAAAAACGAAAACTATACAGCTCAAATTGGAGCTCCTGAAACCTGCTCTGCAAATACATGGCCACTACTAAAAAACACGAGGAATAAGGAAATGATTTAAAAAAATAGTGTTTTCTTTATAAGCCCAACCCAAGTTAATTAAAAGTAGCCCAGCTCAACTGTAAGATTTCATCTGTAAAGTCAGCCACACGCATGAAGCATACGGGTCGTGTTTGCGGGTCATGTCAACCCATTAAGAGAAGTGGGATGATATGTTTCGATCCGTTAAGTTAATGTTTGAAAAATATCAAATTCAAACAGGACCCGTTATAATTCGAGAATGACCCGACCCAATTCGTTAAGAATTTTAGAAAATTTAAAAATAAATCAAAAGAATAAGAATAAGAAAACTGAAAGAGAAAAAAAATTTCAACCATCACCGAAAATCGGGTTGAATGAACTCAATCTTTATGCTTTTGCAAAATTAATATTATATTAACTTTTTTTTGGTAAATATCATGAGATGTTCCTCACTCAAGAATGGGATTAATATATCAACTTACCTACAACATTATATGTGTATAAATATCAAACGAATTCAATGATTACTAATTGCACGCAGCACAGTGGGAATACCCTCGCTTTACTCCCAAACAGGGAGTAGGGGTTTGATTCCCCTTCCTAGCAATTAATTATTCATATTTTTCAGATTAATTCATGAAAATTACAAAAATATTCTTGCTCTTAATGGGTGATCCGCGTATGATACTGACACAACCCGTTAACTTAACTGATGATTAATGGGTCCACCTGTTTTCAACTCGACATGATAAGCTTAACCCGAATACTGATATTTTTTTTCGTACGAATTTGTGTCATGTTAGCTAATCGTGTACAATATTGCCAAGCATACCCACACACATGAAGCATCATATTTTTTTTCATCTAGCCACCCATAAACTTACTCGAAAGCTTAGAAGAAGTAGCTATATCTTCCTTTTCAAAATTTTGTCGACCTATAGTTCTTCAATCTTAGTAAGTTTCTCTCGTTCCTTTTATTTAATTTCCAACTTTAATTGTTATTGTTAGGTTTTTATGATTTAAGGCTTGGCCGTTAAATTTTGGGGACTTTCTTCTTATGCAATCTACTAGGAATTTTATTGATGACTCATTATTTGTCTGGTTTGATCTATGTATTACTTGATCTCTGCATATGTCAATTGTCTGGTTCTCTCTTGGTTTTGTCAAATGGTTGTAGTATTTGAAAATTATGATTGTGCCATTGTGGCTCTATATGCCACTAGACCTGTCAATGGATCAGATTTTGATTTGAATCCGGTGTAATTAATAGGAGATGGATTGGACGTCTCAATCTAATAATCCGATTACAATCCAAATTCGATAATCCGATTATAAATGGATCCGGATATGGATTATAGTATATTCGATCCGACTTAATATGAAATATAATTTAGTTTGTCTAAGCTTTATATTAATATTTTATTGTGTAAATGAGTAATTTTAGTTTTATATGCACTAGTTGGGTCGTCATCAGTGGTAGTTGCAAGAGTTGGGTCGCCGGCCACGGTTGCGGCCGGACTTGGTTGCCAGACATGTGGCATAGTATGATTGTAAATGAATTTGTTAAAATATGGAAGGAGTGGCAATGTGTATAATTTTGATATTTTTTTTAATTACATTATTAAAAAATCAGATGGCGTATTTTAGCCATTGATAGAGAAAATATGTTATTATCTTCCGCATTAACCAAAGCTCCCAGCTCTTTCATGGTTTTTATTTCTAATTTGTTTTAAAGAAAAAAATTGGAATGTGGAATTGGTTGAAAAATATATATATATATTAGAAGAGATAACTCGTTTAGAATAAATTAAAAAATCCTAATCCTAATCCTAATCCGAATCCTAATTCTTATCCTAATCCTATACGCATTGGTGTGAGGCAAGGGTAAAATCCTATATGGAGTGGGAGTATAATCCGATCCATTCTCATAGAAGTAATGCAATTCTCACATTAGCATTTAATCCGATCCACCTACTCTCTATATACATGGTTACCTTGGTTGTAAATTTGTATCATATATTGTTCTGCAATCTATCTCTTTGAAAATCAAAAAACTTGAATCGTGATCTTCATAAACCCTCTAAAATTCTATCAAGTACATGTTTACTATCTCCGGCTTCCGAGACTTGTTCTGCAAGGTAGTGAAAACCATTCCGATCAGAGTTGGAGGATATTGAAAGATCTCCGTTCGCAACAATGGAACTCACAACAATTGTTGAGTGCGATCAAGGATGGAACTCTATCCAAGAGGGGATTATGAATCTAAAGAGGAGAATTGCAGAAGGTATACCAGAGAATCAAGTCAGTGCCGCAGTGAATGTTGATATTTACACCACTATCTATAATATGTGCATTCAAAAACCTCCCCATGATTATGCTCAGCAGTTATATGACAAATATCAGAAGACATTTGAGGAACACATTACTTCAACCGTATTGCCCTTTTTGAAAGCGAAGCATGAAGAGTTTCTGTTGCGGGATTTTGTTAAAAGTTGGGAAGATCATAAGGTTATGCTTCGGTGGATGTCCCGCGCCTTTGCATATCTTGATTGCTTCTTCATCCGTCAGAGAAGGCTTCCTTGCCTAAAGGAAGCTGCAATTATCTGCTACCGCAATTTGGTTTACCGGGAGGTAAATGCTAACGTGAGAGAAGCTGCAATTCGTCTTATTGACGAGGAACGCGAGGGAGGAGAAATTGACAGAGCACTATTGAAGAATGTGACAGATATATTTGTTGAAATTGGAGTGGGACAAATGGATGCATACGAAAATGACTTCGAAGGATACATGCTCAACGATACTCGTGATTACTGATCAGTTCACAATTGTATATCATTTTGTACCCTTCTTGCTTATGATTTGGTTATGTTATTGAGTCAAACGTGTGCTTTTAATCCCTTTTCTGTTTATCATTCAGTTCATTGGGCTCTAGGTAACAATGGTGTCTTTGGATAAGAAAAGATGCAAAATGGTGCAAAAACGAGCAGACTGGGTTACCAACTCATTTCGGCCTTAACATCTTCCTCCGAACTTGGATTTGCCCAAATAAATTGTGGTTGGAAAGATGAGAGTCTGAACTTCAAGATGGACTACTCAAATGCATCAGATAATGAAGTTGAGCCCAATTCGTGAGCCCATGTACACACCAGACCTGACATGTTGAGCAATTAAGGGAGCAATTGAGGGAGCAATTAAGGGAGCAATTGAGGGAGCAATTAAAGGGAGGTCTTTCCTTGACTTTAGACCTGACATGTTGAGCAATTAAGGGAGCAATTAAGGGAGGTGTGTCAGTTACTCAAGTGCAGAGGAGTCACTCCATTCACCTATAAATCACTCCAGCCATCCTATATCACTTCATTGAGCCCAAAATCAGAACACACAAGAACTCCAGCAAGCCTTCCTTCCATATTCCTACGAATTTGTTCTTTCTCTGCCATCACCAGCCACCCAAACTCATCCCAAATCACCTCTTTAGTTGCCATACTCTAGACATGAGAAAGTTCTTGGAGTAGCATTAGAAGTGGATAAGCACCTGGAGAAGCCTTGGAAACCACAAGCAACTTCAGAATTGGTTTTCTCTACTCTTATTGCATTCAATATGTTTTCTCATTTTTGCTTAAGTTTCATTTCCATTATGAGTAGCTAAATTCATAACTAGGGCTATGATGTAACCTAACATGAATATTCTGGGTTTATAAGTTGAAGTTTTGAGTTTCAAGTTTGATTCATGATTCATATTCCTATTCTTTATGCTTATCAGTTAATATGCTTGTTTGGATGATTGATCACCATTAGAACTTGTATATTAGCTACCTTGGTTTGAATCAAGAGTAGACACCATGCTTTGATTTTAATTGAACTATGAATAAGAAAAGTATGTATGGACATTCGACAACAGGGATTAGATACATGCTTGGTTGTTTAACTTGTTCTTCTATGCTTAATGGGTTCCTAATGCTTAATTTAGATTAGACAACAAATAATCAAGTTAGGGAATTAGGAGCACAAGGTTAGGACCAGACACCATGGCCTAATCATACTTTAGCTAGAATCAACCTTTGAATCCGAATGAGACTTGTCACTTGACTCCTTATAACCCAGAATTGAATTGTTATGGTGAATCGAATGCCCTAGTATCCCAACCTGTTTTCCAGTCTACAAAAGTACTCTTGTTACATTTGTTCACCTTGCTTTTGTTTGAAATTTCGTTTTGCCTCATTTGTTCAACAATTACAACCACTCTTGCTTTAAAATTCTATTTTAGACTTAACCTCCTACTTTCTTGAATCTGGTAACCTAAGTACATAACTAATTTTAACTTCTCAGTCCTCGTGGGTACGACCTCGTACTTGTCTTGCTATACTACTAATTGGCCCGTACAATTGCGAGTTAACATTTTAACAACAATTACTATTCTTGTAGAGCATCAAGATGGATGTTGGAGGACAGTTATACAAGTTACACGTTGAAGGCAGAGGCATGCTTGAGAAGAGAGAGGGATATAGTTTCCCATTACCTGCATCCAAGAAGTGAGCTGAAACTGGTGGCAATAGTGGAACATGAGTTGTTGGTGTTTTATAAAACTCAACTGACTGAAAAGAAGCATTCTGATTCTGGATCAAGTGCTTTCCCTGGAGATGATAATGTGGAGTATCTTTCTAGGAAGCTTGCAGCTAATGGAATTTTGTAACATAATGTTTCTGCTGAAGAAGATGCTGCAAGAAGCCAGGCTTAAATGAATCGCATGAACAATCATGAACAATAGACATGTTATTATTTCTTACTTTTTCCAGTTTTACCCTTTTGTTTGCATCTAAAGGATTTTGAGAAGTGGATTAATTCAGTTTTAATTTGCTTAGTTTGATGTATGCAATGCAACCATATATGGATCACGAAATTTCTTACTTTTAGTTCCTCTGCCTTCTCTGTTTACACCCGGATTGCTTAATGTATTTTCGAGATCTCTTCATTAACTTTCTTAATGGTGTTGCCCTCTCTAAACGAGAAGCATGATGAGTTTATGTAGTGCAGGAGCTTGTCGAAAAATGGGCAAAACATAAAATTACGATTAAGTGGCTGTCACTCTTCTTCAATGATCCTGATCCATACTTAGATATCACTACCGGGGCTGAATGAAGTGGGACTACTTACCTGCTTCCATGATTTGGTTCAGCAGGAAGTAAATGCTAATGTGAGAATTGCATTACTTGTAAGTGGGGACAGCAAATTGACAGAGAACTATTGAATGACGCATCAATGATGTGATGGATATACTTGTTGAAATCGGAATGGGACGAATGGATGCTTTTAAAGAGGATTTGAAGAACTACATGTTGAAGGCAGAGGCATATTTGAGCAAGGAGAGGGATAGAGTTTCTCACTACTACATGAAACCAAAGTAGCGAGCAGAAGCGGGGGAAGAAAGTGGAATGTTGGTGGTTTATGCAACTCAACCATTTGAATAGAAACATTCTGGTTCTGAATGTCGTGCTTTTTTTCGAGACAATAAGGTGGAGGATGTCTTATTTCTAGGAAATCTGTTGCTGCTGAAAGTTCAACTTTGGTAATGTTTTGTGCTCAATGGCAGTTTTACCAGCCAAACTAGCCAATTCCCAACTAAGTTATGTGCAGCTTTGTTTCTGCTTGCCATAAATAATCCATGGAGATTTTGAGGTATCTTGATAATGGCAGCATCTTCAACGACTTCAAGTCTCCGACCCCATCAACTTAACTTAATGATTTCATGACAATATTTATGTACTAAGATAATTATACAATTGAAGGCATAGTGAAGTCAACAATACTTAATTAAGAAGAAGAAAATGACTTGTGCGTATTTGGAAGGTAAGGGGCAAGCAAAATGCCAATAGACTACGAAAAATTAAAGAAACTTGGTAGGAAGTGACAGCAATTCAGACCAAAGTACCCTTTTTTTTTTTTTAAATTTTTTCCAACCTTACTACCCAATTCCCAAGTAATCTATTCTCATTTATGGGTCCCCAAACTTGAAAAATCAACCCCAATAAACACTCCATGATGACACAAAGTTTGGTTAAACTTACAAGAGACCGATTTCTTTATATCAAAACTGAGTCTCTCAAGTCTTGGTCTTTACATCTCTTGAAAAAGACAGGTACAATTAAGCATCCCAACTACTTTAGGTCTAGGCGGCAGAAGCTTCAATCTCTTTTGGGTCTTTCCATCTTGGAGTCATCTTCTAAGGTGTCCAAAGACTTTTTCCCATAGACTTGCTTTTCCAAATTTTTACATAACCTGTCTTTATATATGTATATGTAACAGGCTAAGGAAACCCCTCAGAGTGTCTTTCTCATTGCCAAGCTATGCATGCCTTCACCTTCTTCATCCTCTTCTTCACTTCCATCTTTCTTGAAACACAAGCAAGCGATGAAAACTGCGCAACTATGTGCACTCATGGGACTCCCCATATTCAGTTTCCTTTCCATGTAAGAGGGCAGCCCGAACACGGCGGTGACCCTATTTATGAGCTTGACTGCAACAACGCCACCAAAACTACCACAATCCACTTCCCGTCTTACGGCGACTTGGTCGTCAAATCCATCTCTTATGACATGAAAAGGCTTGATCTTCTCGACCCCAAGAGTTGTGTCCATGAAGTCTTTCTTAACCTCAATCTCTCCCTCACCCCATTTCAATACTACTATGTTGTGAAGGAGCACTCATATCTCAACTGTTCAGTTAGGCTTTCGCCTTCTTTCTCCGAAATCCCCTGTTTAAGTGGCTCCGACTATCATGTTTACACCGTTCCCCCTTCTTTGGCTGTCCCAAATTCTTGCAAGGTTGTGAAAACAGTTCTTATTCCTTTCGGGTATAGTCCTTATCTATCTGACAATAGTTTTGGTCTTGGATTAACTTGGGGCTCAGTTGGGGATGGACAACAAGAAACAGAATGCTTCACCATGGCACATGTGAAAGGTAAATTCCATTTCTCTTTTCCTTTGCCTGTACTTTTCTCAATTATTTTCTTCCCTTATAATTCTTTACTTAATTAATGGACGAAATTAAAGTAGAAGCAACAGGGATATTATTGTTCATCTTGTAAAACCAGAAACCACCCACATAAATTCATATATAATCATGAAATATCTATCATTTTGTTCAATAATTTGTGACTGAAATTTTAGTCAATGACTAGAAATGATATTAAAATGACATTATAAATTCTATTAATTTGATCTGGTCATAACAAACAAAGAAAACTGTTGCACTAGTCTACGGAGAATAATCTAATCTAAAAGAAGATTCCAAACTGGACAACTTTTATTATATTGACAGAAAAAACATGCTCCATTTCCCACTTGTTACGTATTCCTTTGGCTTTTATGTGTTTACTTTGTCAACTTTAATTTGTATTCAATATTTGAAGCCTCTGTCAAGTTGATTAAATATATATGACCCAAGACTTGTGCCGGCTAGTCAACCAAAGAACATAAGGAAGCTTCCCTTCTTGTTAAATTTTATAGAGACGGGCCAACGGCTCGTTACTAGTAATACTTATATTATTTCTAACTTAACAACTTACAAAGTCTAGTAGGTGTAGGATTTTATCACAAAAAGCCTAGGTAATATTAGTAGTGTATCTATTCATTATATCTTGTATTTTATTTAGTCCAATTTCCGAAGGACTTATATTCTTCAACACTTCTAGTAACTTTTGACCAAATCAATGTCATATATTACCGTCTTCTCCCACTTAAATTTATGTAATGATGATGGAATTGTCAACCATCAAGGTGTAAGAAAAAGCCCTGCTTTTTTTGGTAAAAAAAAAGCCCTGGTATTTTACAAAGAAATGATTTCTAATACGTACTTCTGGTTTGATGTGTGCAGTGGTATGTATTGCCATCTTCATTTTCGCTGCTGCGGCACTGAGAAAATTAAAAATTTATCAGTCCAAAAAGCTACAACATTTGATTGAAGGGAAGGATCAAGTTCAGGTTGAGAAGTTATTGGGAGATTATAAACCCCTTAAACTTGAAACATGCTGCAATTCCGACCTCAAGCAAGGAAACAGTCAGGGTGAAACAGTTTTGGACATTAGAATCATGAAGCAACACAAAATGCAAGCTATGTAATGAATTATTTTTATTTTATTTTATTTTTAGATTTATGCCAGACCAAGCACTCAAGAGAAATGTAGCATCCACCTTGTGAAGAGGGTTAAATGACTTTTGCAATGTCTTTGAGCCTATATCTATGTCTGCTAAGCATTGGTATTCAAGCATCCTTTGGCTACCAAGTTTTTTCATCACGTCTTATGATAGGGAATTTCAACACTATAAGCATTCAAACGCTAACTGGTAGTAAATAAATATGGCCAGGGGCATTTTTAGCCTATGACAGGCTGGGCTCATGCCCGACCCAAATTTTTACTAAATTAAACCCAGCCCACTACATATGTCCAGCCCACTTAAATTAAACCTTCTCTTTCTTTCTTTTTCTTCTCTCCCTCTCTTTTTCATTATTATCCTTCTCTCCTCTCCCTTTTTATGTTTATTAATGAAATTCACTCGTACTGTCAAGTTTAATATTTAAGTTTTTCTCGATCGGCTTTCGAATCCTGGAACCGCCACTGAATACGGCGCCAACAACTCATTTATACTCAAAGTTACAATACAGACAAGAAATCAAGGACAGCTTTATGGAATTCCCAAATAATGAACAACAAAATGAAATCATCCAGAAGCTTTTTGTTTTGCCTTTCTATATAAGACACGCCCACATTAGAGGTGTAGAACCGCTTACCTTCTACAACAGAGCAACCCATGGACAAAGAAAGAAAGAACGAAAGATAGATAGAGAGTATGTAACACTGACATTGAAGGAGAGTGGGATGACATTTGGATCAAGCGAATACTATTCTTGTGCAGCATCAAGTTGGATTGTGGAAAAATCTAAACCTGATTACATGTTGAAGGCTTAGGAATGCCTGAGAAGGTTGAGATATTTCTCATTACCTGCATTCAAGCAGTGAGCAGAAGCTAGTGGAGAAATTGGAACATGAGTTGTCGGGGGTATATGCAACTAACTGCTTGAAAACGAACTTTCTGGATGTCATGCCTTGCATAGAGATTGTGAGGTTGACTTCCACATCTAGATGACCATGCTTAGAAAACATCAATCATTTTCTTAGTGCTGACTTCAAATACCTAAGTATGCGAATCAAAATTTTCATGTGTGCTCGATTAGGAGGGTGCATAAATTGACTTACCACGTTAACAACGTATGCTATATATGAACGGTGATGTTGACCTCAGATCATCAATGCCCTTTATTAATTCTTCTTCCACCTCTCCTCAGGTCCTTGAACTTTCTGAGAATCTTTTTTTCGATTCCTCAATATTTATTGGATATCCAATCCTAGCAGCGACCTTGTCCATATTGGATTAGGAGGAAATCAGCTACGAGGTCCCATCCCATTTGATATGCTTTCTCAAACATGGTCTCTATAACATCTCTTCAACTCAACACTAATGATTATACAAGTTTTTCTTTTTCCGGTCATTTATCACCAACCAAACATGAAAGAATGTGGAACATGTGATTTATACTAGAAAGTTTGTAAAGAGATAGTGTATTAGAGAATTCAAACCAAAACAGAGCAATTCCCAGAATATTTGAATCTGAAAATGTACTGGTTTTGGTGACTTCCACTATTACTTTTCTTGGCAACCAAAGGGATTTCAAATCTATAATGTTAAAGAAAGTAGAACATGTGATTAATTAGAAAGTTTTTAAAGAAACGTATCTTAGAGAATCCAAATCGGGGGGGGATCCGAATCCTCTGCTATGATTTTCTCTGCCATGATATGCTTTACTTTTGTTCTTCATACGTCACCTCATTAAAATTTAATTTAAGGGATTTAAAAGTTGACATATCATCCTAAAACAAAAACCCAATTTACTCCTAATTCAAAAAGAATAAAAGTTGACAGATCTTTGGTGTCATTCGCCAAAAGTTTCTGCACCTCAACTCAACCCTTGGATGGCAAAAGGATGAACAGACGGGAAGAGAATGCTGTTTATTGCCTTTACTTTGTCAAAAATATGTAAAATAAATGTTATTTATTTCTAAAATACATGTGCTATATTCTCTACCTTTTGAATTTAATTTTAATTATTTTATACACGACAGCATAACAGAGCACACAGAAATTTTGACTGGAAAAAAAAGACCCAACATTAGTGAGGGACGTTCTGTTTTCTGCTTTTCATGGTTTTTTTTCTTTCTAATTTTGGTTTATTAAATTGGAATTTAGAATTGGGAAAACAAAATTTATTAGAAGAGATGGCTGGTTCAGTCCGTTAGTTTATGGGCTTGGTACGTACTTTTTCCCTTTCTTATTTTTTCTAGGAAAGGAACACCAGTGTATAGTTTCCTAATCCTAATCCTAATCCTAATCCTAATCCTTATCCTTTGACCCAAAAAAATATTTTATAATGTGAGTGAGCCAAGTAAAATCCTATATGGAGTGGGAGTTCCCAAAACCCTACACAAACTCTATAAATATACATGGTCTCCCTGGTTATGAATTTGTCTCACATATTGTTCTGCAATCCATCTGTTTGAAAATCAATAACCCCTGATCTTCATAAACCCTAAATTCTATAAACTTAAGTGTTTACTATATAGTGATATTCTTCACAGATCTTTCACAGGCCGGTTTACGCGAGACTTGTTCTGCAAGGTAGTGAAAAGCATTCTGATCAGAGTCGGAGGATATCAAAGATTTCGGTTGGCAACAATGCAATTCAGAATTATTGAGTGGGATCAAGGATGGAACTTTATCCAGGAGGGGATTATGAATCTAAAGAGGAGAATTGCAGAAGGTTTACCAGAGAATCAAGTCAGTGCCGCAGAGATTGTTGATATGTACACAACTATCTATAACATGTGCACTCAAAAACCTCCCTATCAATATACTCAGGCCCTTTATGACAGATATCAGAGGACATTCGAGGAGCACATTACTTCAACGGTGCTGCCCTCTTTGAAAGAGAAGCCCGACGAGTTTCTGTTGCAGGAGTTTGTCAAAAGCTGGGGAGATTATAAGGTTATGCTTAGGTGGATGTCTCGCTCCTTTGCATATCTTGATCGTTACTTCCTCAATTGGCGATCACTTCCGGGGCTAAAGGAAGCTGCAGTTAAATACTACCGTGATTTGGTTTACCAGGAGGTAAATGCTATCGTGAGAGAAGCTGCAATTCGTCTTATTGATAAAGAACGTGAAGGAGGAGAAATTGACAGAGCACTATTGAAGAATGTGATAGATATATTTGTTGAAATTGGCGAGGGACAAAGGGATGCTTACGAAAAGGACTTCGAAGGATACATGCTAACCGATACTCGCGATTACTATTCTCATAAAGCATCGAGATGGATTTTGGAGGACAATTATACGAATTATATGTTGAAGGTAGAGGAATGCTTGAGAAGGGAGAGGGATATAGTTTCTCATTACCTGCATCCAAGCAGTGAGAAGATGCTGGTGAAGACAGTGAAACATTGGTTGGCGGTATATGCAAATCAACTGATTGGAAAGAAGCGTTCTGAATCTGGATGTGGAGGTGATTGCCTTACAGTTGATAATATCGAGGAGCTTTCTAAGAATTTTATTGCTGCTGTAGTATTGGAACAGCAAGTTCCTGCTCAGTGTTCAACCTTGTTCCAACAGGCTGAAGATGCTGCAATGCAGGAATGAAATCAAGCAAACACTACTAACAAATTGTAAACAGTATAGACATGGTAAATTTGTGTGGTTTTTATCATTTAATTAATCTTGAAAAACGTTTTTTTCCATTTTCTTTCACATTGTTGAAAAGTTTTTAATTCGATCCTTATCTGGAAAAACGCTGCCAAGGTGATCAAATTGACAAGTAATTTGAATTGCTAATCAGAGTTGTTGCCATTGTGAATTTGTAACAATAACTTGCGCTTTGGGTACAAAACCCATTAAAAAAAAAACACCATACCCAATAACAAAAAAGATGGATGATCTTTGTATATATGGCCACTCCGAAAAATATCCCATTGAAGCATTCCGTCGAACAATATGCTGGCAAAATCCAAACTAACCCACACATAACATACTCTAACCAGGTAAAATCTGACTGAAAAACAGGTACATGATCGCATTTTCAGTTTCCTCACTAAAAATAATAATCTTGACAATAAATGGGTACAAATATTAACCATCGGAAATGAATCAATTACTACTTGTAGTTGAATATTTCCCTAAAATTGAAAATACACTCCATGATGACACAAAGTTTGTTTAAACTTACAAGACACCCATTTCTTTACATCAAAACTGAGTTTCTCTAGTCTTGGTCTTTAGATCTCCTGAAAAAGACAGATATACTTTAGGTCAAATAAAATTGAAGTATACCATTAATGCTGCACTGATGAAATCATGAAAGCATTTTTGAATGTTTCCCAGAAGAAAAGGGAAAGAAAACAGGCAATTTTCACAGGAATGCTATCACAGTGCACAGCTATGTCTTCAGACTAATAAAAGGCTCAGTATGGAGATTTACAGCAGTTCCACAGTTCAGTCTACCAAGTCTTCCCCTACTTCACTGCCTTCTTCCATTCTAGAATTTACAATAAGAAAACGAAAGATTTCGTTGAATTATTTTACAGCAACCATGCGCGTCCATGCGTGTCCTTCCTTCTCAAATTTGTTCAATCAAAAACTGGATGTCATGAGCTGCATGCCAACATCTTCTTACATTGCAGCTTCTTTTCTACCACCGCTTTGCTTTTCCTTTTTCTTTCCATTTCTTTCCGGTTTGCCATCATTCTTTGGTTTTTTTTTCTTGTTGGCTTTCTCATGCTACATGGGGGCTACTTCCTCCTTCCTGCCCGCTATTCCTGGTTGGCTTCTTCATGAAAACACAAGATACATGAACAGTGGCGGATCCAGGATTATGTAGCCAAGGGGGCTTAGTGTAAAAGTTCTGAAATTTTTCTACAAAGAAAATAATGCTAAAAAGATAGAAAGATAGTACTTCCATTCATAATTCATAACAAAACCAATAATACAAGTTACAATTGTCCACGACGAGTTTTCATATTCTGAAAACGTTGCATTATAATTTCGTTATCAATACAAGCGAAAACATCTCTCTCAATGTAAACAATCAAGCTATCATTCAACCATTGATCTCCCATTCTGTTGCGAAGTGGATTTTTAATAATATTCATAGCGGAAAATGCCCTCTCCACTGATGCAGTTGCAACCGGTAAAACCAAAGCCAATGTAAGAAGCAAATACACAAAAGGAAATATTTCATGCATTCCTTTCTCCACCATTTTTTCCGCAAGACTACTAATCCCTTCCAATTGAGAAAAATCACTACTCGAACGCATATGATGAACATAAACACCAAGTTGATCTTCAAGCATCAATAAGTCTCTATCCGAAAAATCATAAGGATAAAATTGAGCAAGACGAACTAGCTTTCGTTTGTCAAAAGCCACAAAGTTATTTTTTGGACTCAAGCATGCCAAACAAGTAAGTAACTCAGTACTTACCTCGTTGAAGCGATCATTTAACTCCGCAAGTTGCCCATCAATTACATGAATAAAGATCTCCACACGATAACGATGATAATTTGTCTTCATTGGAGCATTACGCCGTGATCTCCCTGGAATTACATATTCCTCATCCATGGTAGGAACTATAATATCATGTTTGTAACAAAACGAGGATGCTTGCTCAACCAATTCTTCAAACTCATTATCCCTCATCAACTGCAGGTTTTCCTTGCATGTTTTCACTAAATTCATTGCACTCACAATGTCTTGATCTTTCTTTTGCAATGCTAGAGACAAAGTGTTTGTTATTCCCAATATAGCTTTCATTACAAATAAGTGAAACACAAACTCAAAAGATTGTATTTCTCTCCATAACTTATAGGCTTCACCCGAACTATCATTAGGATTATCATCAACAATCATTTGAAGCACATTCACCATAGATGGGAACATAGAAATGATACTAATCAACGTACCATAATGTGAGTTCCATCGTGTATCGCCGGCACGTTTGAGAGTCCTTTCTTGATTTAAGCCCCGCCCTGTTATAAGACAATCATCTTCAAAAGCTCTCACAAGCTCTTCTTGGTATTGTGCTCTAAGTGCATCGCGACGCTTACAAGATGCTCCAACAACATTAACCAAACTATTAGCCGTTGTGAAAAAAAAGTTGACATCAATGTTTTTCTTTGCTACCGCAACAAGAGCTAGTTGAAGTTGATGAGCAAAGCAATGAACATAAAATGCACAAGGTTGTTCTCTCAAAATCTTTGTCTTAAGGCCATTGAACTCACCTCTCATATTACTAGCTCCATCATAACCTTGTCCTCGTAGCTTGGAAAAGCTCAAATTCACGGAAGAAAAGAATTCATCAATTGCTTCCTTTAGTGCACTTGAAGTAGTGTCGGTTACATGTTGAACCCCCACAAACCTTTCAATTATTTGTCCTTTGTCATTCACATAACGCAACCCCATCGCCATTTGCTCCTTTATTGAAACATCACGTGCTTCATCCACCATTATTGAAAAATATCTATCTTTTACATCACTCAAGATAAGATCAATGGTTTCTTTAGCACAAGAATTGACAAGATCTTTTTGAATTGAAGGAGCTATTAACTTTAAATTTTCCGGAGCATTTTCCAACACAACGGCCTTAACTTTTTCATCATGATCCGCAAGAAATTGCAAGAGCTCTAAATAATTCCCTTTATTACTTGATTGTGCACTTTCATCATGACCACGAAAAGAAAGCCCTTGCCGCAACAAATACCTAGTGCACTTAAGTGATGCATTCAAGCAAGTGCGATAAGCCGTGCGAGCTTGGCTTGTTTGCTTGATCACAATTGTTTCAATGTGTGTAGTTTGATGCATCAAATTGTAAGCAACTTCTCTAGCTTGGTTGTGAACACTACCAACCGGTCCAACATGAAGGTTAAATCTTTCTTTCGCCTTCTTCCAATTATTGAAGCCTACCCCAATGAATGCATCACCACCCACTTGATCAAAATTAGATTTGAAGAGATAACAATGAAGACAAAACGCAGCATCTTTAGCAATACTATATTCCAACCAATCATGATCATCAAACCAATGAGCAATGAAGCGTCTATTAATTCCTGATTGATTAGTTTGTGGGAATTTATAACTTCTAGGTTGACAAGGTCCCTTTTGTAGATATGCTCTTCGGATCTCATCCCGAATATTAGGACTATAATCCGCCATTCGAGTTCTTAGTCCAGGGTCTGCTTGAAGATTAGCTAAGATCTCATCTACTTCAATTGGTCTTGCATTTGAACTACCCGGATTAGACAGAGAAGAACTATCCGTAGATAATTTTCTTTTAAAGAATCGTTCCATAAATCTACAAATCAATTAATTCAATCAATCATTAATTTTTATCCAAATTATCATATGAATATGAAAATTTCAATAACCCACTCTCAATATTCAATATACTCCCTAAACCCATATCAATCAATATTCAATATACCAAATTATCATATCAAATAGCAATCAATATTCAATATACTCAATCAATTCATATTATCAATCAAGCATAAACTCAATCAATCTACATTAATATGATTATCACTATGATTCATATCCATAAATTTAATTACATAAAAAAAAAATATCAATATGATTCATATCCATAAATTTCAAGCATAAACTCAATCAAGCATAAACTCAATCAATCAATATGATTCATATCCATAAATTTCATTACATAAAAAAAAAATATCAATATCAACAATATATATTATCACTATAATTATTAATATAAAATTTTCCATGCTTACTTGTAGTTGAAAAAATGGGCGGCGGATGGCAGTAGAAGGTGGTGGTGATCGGCACTGGGCCACCGGCGAAGAGTTGATGGAGGTTGTCCAAGGTTGGGAGGTTGGGAGGTTAGGGTTTGAGAGGATGGGAAGAGGAGCTGTGGAATTGGGAATGCATCATCGTCGTCCTTCATCCTCTAAAGGAGAATGCTAAAAATCTCATGCCCATGTTATGCAAGGCATAGATAATGTCGTGTACAACCTGAAAACTCCGCTGAAAGGGGCATTATCATAAGTTTGAGTTTCTGTTTCCATTCATTTCCCTTTCTAATCTTGTGAAAAGCAACAATATCAAAATCCATGGACATGTAACCCAATGAAAAAATTACCCCATTGGCAACAAAACAGCATAATCCTCTATGTTCATATGATAGCCATTAAAAAAATGGAAAAAAGGCATTGACCCCCAAGTCTTCTCATCATAAGATCATACTTCTCAAAGCTTGGTTTGGAAATGGATGCATGCACGATCTAGATGAAATGGTAATTAAATCTTTTCATAGGCAATTGAAAACATAAATCCATTTGGCTTTAAATGATTTGGACTGAGGAATGGTTGAAATGCAACAACCTTTCATCCCCAAAACAAATATATGTCCACCGCGGTGACAGGAGGAGGCATCTAATCTAATCTGATTATAGAATATGAATAAGTTGAAGTGGCTGAATCTTGGCAATGAAACACCCATCGGAAAACGTGGCAAGAGGTTTAAGTATTGGGGTTTGACACCTTCTACACTGCCCATATCCTTTCTTTGAATTTAACTTCATAAGTTGCATTTTTGCATTTTCCCTCAAAAAAAGAGCCCACTAAAACAATTCTATCTTTCCCCTTACATATAGAACAAGAACAAGTTATTGATGCTATGGCCTCCATGGGCATGCAGTAAAGAGTAAAGAGAAGAGAGACATATAGGACAATTCATTGATGCATGCCCCGACTCCATGGGCATGCAGTAAAGAGTAAAGAGAAGAGAGACATATAGGACAATTCATTGATGCATGCCCCGACTCCATGGGCATGCAGTAAAGAGTAAAGAGAAGAGAGACATATAGGACAATTCATTGATGCATTCTCCCCCTCCATGGGCATGATGGACAGAGAAGAGAGACACATAGAAAACTTGAGCAAAATTCATCGAGAAACTAAACAAACAGAAAATTGATCGAAAATTTTAAAAGGAAAAAAGAAAAGAAACAACAATGCAAATCAAGAACATCAATAACTTTATTTACAGAAAAAAAAAAATAAAAAAATTAAGAAGATGATATCCACTAAGCCATGCATGCGCTGACCTCGGATAAGGATTAACGGCCTCATGCACAGTGGAATTTGGAATCGTCGTCGTTTCGGGTTTACTAGGGTTGGCTGTACTGGCGAGTAGTAAGCGAAGGTCCTCGACCAGTTGGGTTAGAGACTTCTCCATCTCCTCGAGCTTATCTTGACGATGGCCCTCTTTCATTGATTTCGTCAAATCGACCAGTTGGGTTACAGATTTCTCCATATCCAATATCTTGTGGCGTGAAAGTGAAACCATCGTCAAGGCATGGTCATCCTGAACATCATGACTCCAGGGCAGCTCAGCGGTGGTGGAAGGTCCAGATATATACCCATCCCCAAAGATAGACAATGAGTGACTGGCTCGGGAGCCGCAGTTGATGTATTCAATCAGGGTTTATAGGATTTTGAAAGACTTTATATATAAAAAATGAGATTCTGATATTAATTTTTTTGGACGAAGATTCTGATATTTTAATTGATACTCTGATAGATTTTTACAAATAAGCCCCATTTTAAGCCCATTTTAACATAACATAATATTTAAAAAAAAAATTATAGAACTTATTTGGAGAGAAAAACGCAAAACATAGTACTTGTCATTTTTTTCATGGCAAAAAGTCACTTTTGGTCCCTATAGTTTTCCATTTTAACCACTTTAGTTCCTGTAGTTTCAATTTGATCAATGTTGTCCATGTACTTTCAATTTCGAGCAATTTAAGGACAAAAGTGAGTTTCTGTCAAATGTATGTAACTTCTGTTAGTTGGTCACGTGCCCCTCACGTGGAGGGGCAATTTTGTCCAATTGTGCGCAGCTTAAGGTCTGCCAAGCTACCCTCTCTCCATTCCAAATTAGACTTGATTTTGGGGATTTTCTGGATTAGGGTTCTTCAAAAATTTTGATTGAGGGCAAGGAGAGGGTGAGAAATTCCATTAACGAGTTCGACTTCGTCTTCTCGACTCTCGTCATCGGCTCTATACTCAAATTCACTCTTATGTATTTGTTAGCACCTACTTTGTCTGCTTCAGCTGCCACTCTTCCTTCGATCTTCACCAATTGTCCAGCTAGCCACATGTTCGAATCAGTCTTCACAACTATTTGGTTCGCTGCTGGGCCTGTTGGACTTCGTTGTCAAATGGGTTAATTAAACTGAGGAAGAAGGTTGAGGGTGTGATTTGGTCCCCTTTGGCTTTGTGGATGTTTTCAGTTTTTGGTTTTTGTGTCTGCGTGCCATTGATGTTTCCTTTGGTGTTGGCTGGTGTTTGTTCGTACTTTTGGGCTTGGTTGGTTATTGAATGAAACCAAAACAAAAATTGAGGAAAAAAATGGATATGAATTTTGAAGGAGGGTTTGTGGTGTTGGCGAGGTTGACAGGTGCTTAGAGTGTTGGGGAAGTGAAATCCATGAAATGAGGGGGGGTAGTTGGATCAACTACATAGAAGAGAAATTGGTGGAGGAGAGTGAGATTGCAGAGCAATAAGTCGACTTACAACTGATTTGGTTCTTGTTGTTTTATGTCTTGCTATCATTTTTTATCATAACTTTGAACACTCCGAAGAGTGGGAGGGGTTTTGGAGCAACAATAAGAAGAAAATCATATGAATTGAACCAATTCTAAACCTAGGAATAAAAAAATTTGACCGACCCAACCCAGAAAATCCTCAAAGTCTAATTTGGAATGGAGGGAGGGTAGCTAGACAGACCTTAAGCTGCACATGATTGGACAAAGTTGCCCTAACAGAAGTTACATACATTTGACAAAAGCTCACTTTTGTTCTTAAATTGTTCAAAATTGAAAGTACAGGGACAAAATTGATCAAATTGAAACTACAGTGACTAAAGTGGTTAAAGTGGCAAACTACAGAGGCCAAAAGTTACTTTTTTGCCTTTTTCATTGGTACTTCGAAAATTTTCACACACTAATAACCAATTAGAAAGTGACAAGTGTCTAGTTTTGGATTTTTCTCTTCAAACAGACTCCATAAGGGTTTTTGTATATTATGTCATATTAGAATGAGCCTATTTATAGAAAGCCCTATTTTGAATTCTAATAGTAAGGCCATCTCTAGTCATAGGTCATATGCCAAATATATCTCTAAAATAACGCAAAACTCATCCCCAGCTATGGGCTAAAAAATTTTGGCTAAATTTGGAAGGCCACATTTGGCCCTTTAGAGCAGTTCCAGCGGCCCCTGGCAGGGGTTGGTTTAGGCCCAAAACGGGCTTCCAGTGAACAAATGCTGCCAGGGCTGTTGGTGGGCTCCATAAGCCTGGGCTGGCCCTCAGGAAAAACCAGCCATTGCTCTAGCCTGGGTTTGCTAACATCAGTAACAAAAATATATATATATATATTTTTTAAATACTAAAAATTTCAGAATTTTTTTTAAATAAATACTTAGTCATATTTTTCACTTCTTACACCAAAATTCTATACAAATTACTCTCATCATATCTCATGTGAATAGTGATTGTCATGGCAATGAGTGGAAACACCACAAGCCTTTTGCAAGGGCTGCCACTATTCACGTGAATAGTAATAGCCCTTGCCTCCCCTTTCCCTCTGCCATAACAAATGGGTGGAAGTGCTCTTAGTCCTCTAACTAGGCCGAATGTAGCCCAGCTTTGGCATAGGCCTTTGTGGGCCCGGAGCATATGCTTTCCAGGAGGAGAAAGTATCACGCGTAGACAAGAGCACAAAACATCTCGTGCAACTACAGATCCAACAGCCAATATTAAAGGCGCGTTGACATCATCGATGACGTCAGCTAGTCGTTAGAGTTTTATTTTTATTTTTAATAACCTTTTTAAATGTTTTTTAATTTGTTTTGGTTTAAAAATATATATATAATTGGTTTCTGATCGTTGGAGTTCAGAACCATTGATTGAAAATTTATTATTTATTTATTTATTTAAAACCTTTTAAATGTTTTACATTCATTTTGTTTTTAAAATATATATAAATTAAAAAATATTGTCTCTAAATTGTAGTTTAATTAAATTAAACAATACATAGTTGTGGAATATATTAGTATTATACCATAGTTTTTCTCAAAATAATAAAATATGAATGCTCCTAAAATATAGCCATGCATGGCTGGAGATGGAAAAATTTAGCCATGTGCTATTCTTTAAAAAATTAATATTTTAGACGACTAATTTTTAGTCATGTAATACATTTAGCCCTATGACTGGAGGTGACTTAAGTATCTTATCTCACGTTGAAGTCGAAGATATATGATATCTTATTGGTCTACTGGAGAATTTTGAATTTTGGGCGCAGGCACCTTTGGCAAACTTAGGACATGATCTTTAACAACCATTTGTTTAGGGGATATTCTTGGTTTTTTTTCTTTTTTTCTTTTTTGTGTCGTAAAACCACAAGTATTATTTGAGACCATTTCTCTGTAAATTACAAATTCTTTAAGTATAGCAAACGACGCAGAAGCTGTGCCTACATCTTGATGCCTATAGATGACAAGTTTAACATCACTCTCTAAAACAAATTATAATTCATGTACTTCTACTGGTTCCAGCACATAGCAAGAAGTTATATGAAGAGTCCAACACTTGAATCATGCAAGATACTTGAACATGTTATGATTTTCCTTGTCCCTCTCCAGGTAGTCACGGACGATGAGATCTTCAATCTGCTTCTTAATTGCTCTCATGTCAGGCTTGAATTTATGTCTTAACTGCTCAACACACTCCATAACTAATTGCTGATGACCCAAAACCTTCCGACTCTTCATAATCCGCACGATTGCAGCATCAATAGCATATCGCCTGAATCTGTCAACATCTTGGATCACCTCCTTCCTTTCATCCACTGGTGGGAGAGGAATCTTAATTCTTCTCATTCTGTCAGTGAATTTGGAATTGAACTCAAAGTTGTCATTTGGCGAGATAGTCTTTGCATTAGGCTCCTTAATAAGGATCTTGTACTTGGCACATGAAAGCGAATGAAGGATTCGAACAGCTGCGTCATGGGTAAGGTTTAACTTACCTAGTATTTCTGAATAGCTCAATTTATCAGCGCTATTGAAAAGTAGCAGGATAGCAGCCTGATAGGTTGAAACAACCAATTCGATTTCTTTTGGCTCAAACCTGCCAATAATGTTGCAAGTGCCCAAAGAGTAAATCCATTTAATTTTTCTGCATTTCGTCTTCGTTTCATAGAATCCCTTGAAGACTTCAACACATTTCACCATCTCTGCAGGAAGGCTAAGATCACATGATTTATAACTTGGCCAGAAACCAGTTGTAAGAACGGTGACGGTCAAATCCATCCCAGGATTTACATTTGGGTTACTGTGAAGATACTCCTCAAAGCCGGTCTGATTGTCCCGAGCCAATGTCAAATCTGTGACCATTCCCTCCATCTTTGAGGTGAACTGTCCACCAAATTGCTGTTTCATCTTTGTTAGAATACTTTTTTCATGTTCCTTGTTGGCACTTTGATCAAAAAGTAGCCGGCGAGAGAGTTTTTTCCTGTAGAATTCTGCAAAAAGGTCTTTGTCACTTATGTAAGCAAGCAAGTTAACAACCTTTTCAAGCATTCCTTCTATGGCCTCATCGCTCAACTTCTGGCTCCCACCCTTTTTGAGGATATCATCACAGAATGCAGCAAGTAATTGAGCACTTGAATTCCCGGAAACAGATTTATTGCAAAATCCATCAAAGGCCTCTCTCAGAGCCTTGTGAAAGATATGGTTTTTTATTAAGAAATCTTCGAAATGTGCCATATACTTATCATGAAGCTCGATCATTTTTGTGACAAGGACCTGTTCCAGCATGCCAGAAGCTCTATCAGAAGCCTGGTTGTTTGCTGCATATTCAGCCTGTTGGACCAGGGTTTTAACTTCAGCGCTAACTTTCTGTTTAAATACATTAGAAAGAGGTTCAAACAACTCCTGTTGCACTTTTTCCACCAGCTTTTGCTCACTGCTTGAATGCATGTAATGAGAAACTCTAGCCCTCTCCCTTCTCAAGCATTCCTCAGCCTTCGCCAAGTGATCAAAACAAAAATCCTCCAAAAGCCAACTTGATGCTTTACGAGTATAGTATTCACCAGCACGTCTCAGCATGTGTTTCTCAAAGTCCTCCTCATAAGTATTCATTTGTCCCATTCCAATTCCAACAAATACATCTATCACGTTCTTCACTAGTGCCCTGTCAATCTGCTCTCCAGCACGTTCTTTATCAACAAGACCAATTATGGTAACTCTGGCATTAACATTTATCACTCGATAAACCAAATCACGGAAGCATGTAAGTCCAACGTCATTGAGGCTAAGAAGTGATCTCCTAGGAATGAAGAAGCGATCAAGAAAATTAAAACAGTTTGACAACCACCTAATCATAACTCTATAATTTGCCCATCTTCTCACAAGCTCCCGCAGCATAAATTCGTCGTGTTTCTCTATTACAGAGGGCAACACCGTTGTGGTTACATATTCCTCCAATGCCTCCTTATATTTATCATATAGCTGTTGAGAATAATTATGAGGAGGCTTTTGGGTACACATATTGTAGATAGTTGTGTAAACGTTCATATATTCTACCGAGCTGAACTGAGGCTCCGGTAATCCTTCTAAAATCCTCTTTATTTTTGTGAGCATACTCTGGATATAGTCCCATCCTTGATCAAACTCGATAAGTTCGCGACAAATTCCAGCTATAATGAAAGGATATGCAACAACATGTCACGGAATCTGCTATGGTTTCTTGACAATATATCAAAGTGAGTGAAAATCAAAAGACCAAATGTTTTTTAATGTCTCCCCATCTTGTATCTCTCTTGAAATTTTGACATGATACAAGTTCCAAATAAGAATTCCTCCTCCCCAAAACGCTCATAGTTTGACAGGAAATAGAAATTAAACGTTCTGCAACAGGAAATAGAAATGAAAAGTTCTGCAACTTGAAATTTTGCATCAGATTTTTCCTAGTACAACATTTTGCATGCTTGTTCTGAACTGGATAAATTTGATCAAACAAAAATGAAAGAGAAATCTATCATAATTACAAATTAGTCAATTGGAAATTCATGGAAAGAAGTATACCTGAGATCATCGCTATGAGGGAGGAGCTGACGGCTTAGGAAGAAAACCCAGGAAGTGAAAAATCGAATGGCTGCGTGGAGAGGCCGAGAAGCTTCGTGAACCCTCTTCTTCAATGGGCTCTCCTCTGCCACTCCAATTGTCACCAACAGCTCTCTCTCTCTCTCTCTCTCTGTATCTACGCAGCTGGAACAAGTGCTCTAAATAAAAACCCAAAAGCAAAAGCAAAAAAGCAAGAACGAGGACTAGAGAAATGGAAATTTCTGTTATACTTCTGCACAAAATCGAAGTTTGCTCAGGCCATTTTCTACGAATTTGTCCAACCTGACCTGACAAAGTCAACAACGATAAAAGCAAGTCCAAAGCTTCAAAGCAAAGCAAAGCAAACCTGCACTAACAAGATTGGGCCTATACCTTCTTTACGGGGTTAGGCAATTACACAGACTTTCAAGGGGCTTCTTTGGACACCCAAGAGGTATCTTTGGATACCCCTTCTGCTATACTTCAAAATTCCCATAATTTTACTAGACACCCAATCTCATTTCAGATATGCCAAAGGTAACACTAGAAATAAAATAATAATAATCATATTTTGGTTCTTAAACTTGGAAATAAAGAAGGTGGGCAACCACCCTAATTTATCATCTTCTTCCTCTTTTCTGCCTCGTTTGGTGGCTCACCCTTATATTTTTCTACTGTAACACAATTTGCATTTTGCACACGTTGTAACATTGGATGAAAATTAGAGCTGCAATGCCCAAAAAACAAACCCTCATGCAAGCTACCTAAAACCAACAAAGAAAGCTAATAAATCATATTTCTAAATTATGGAATCATCCATAGATCTATTTTAATTACTTAAGAAATGGAGTTCTCATAAATACATGATATTTAAACTATAGAACTTATAATATAAAATAAAGAAGATGAAAACACCATTTTATGAGATAGAGATGCTACAAGTAGAAAAGTGTCACCATAGACAGGTCAAAAACACTCTAGAAGAGTCAAAATGTTCTTTCAAAGATGAAGCTTAAAATGGTAGAAGGGTCAACTGACCCTCATACGGCTTAGTTGGCTTCGTCAGTGGACATGTCACAACACCACGTCTTATTGAAAATATAAGATTACAATGTCCGAGAAATCATACATAATAATGTTACGCTCTCAATAGACGTAAGACGTATCAAGATTAAAGAATAAGTTGTTTAAGACAAAAAGCTGACACATAATTCATTAATTTAAACAAAAACATAATTATTCAAATGTCACAAAATCTATGTACATAAAACAAATTAAGAGTCTCACAGAAAACAAAATAGATTTCATTGTTGTCACCACTATTGTATCCTTTCACCTCCTCAAGATCACCTGCATCAAAACTGGATTCCAAACCAAGCTAAAATCGCAATAGGATAATCACAATAGTATCTATACCTTTTGAAATCAAAAATGCAGAATTGTTCATTAGGTGGGGGACAAAAGGGCTTTTTATTATCTTATAAGGTAAGATTTTCCATTATTTAAAAGGCCAAAAAAAAAAAAAAAAAAAAAACCTAAGCCAATGACCAAAAGAAAAAAGAACTAACACAAGATGCTGACATGGCAAAGATCATACAGCAACAAACAAAAACCTCACCACATAGGAGTCAAGCTCCGACCTTTATGTAATGACACTGTCAGTCTGACTGATACTATTATGGGTGACTTTTTTTTTTCCTTTTTTTTTTTTTGGGTTGGGTTTTTGGCAAATCAATCACCAATTCGCGACTTCAGGAAGCAAAGCAGAAGATATCATCAATAAATTCGGGGAAAGAAACAGCCGGTAGAAGATCCAATAGTAGCGGTGGCTCCTCTCACTCGTGTGCCTCCGTGTAAGCTTCTTCTCCACCACTCACACACCAACAACCAACCATTACTATTACTATAAACACATATATTTATTTCTTTATATTTTGTTCTTCCCATCTTTGTAAAAGGAATTTTGACAGACAACAACCCACAAGATCATGGACTTCACTTCCCCTTCCATTGACTTCATCTTCATCTTGGCCTTCATCATATCCATCCCAAGTTCACTTTCCGTACCATTTATCGTGCTTCATGGTAATTTCCTGCTCTCTATTTCATTGTTTCCAGCTTTTTTCTTTTTCTTTCTATTTAAAGGATGTGTATTTTGTTTGATGAATCTGTTTTTGCATCTGGGTTATTGATAATTTTTCTGGGTTTTGGTTGTTATTATTTTCTGGATATGATGATTATCCAAGTGTTGACTAATTGGTTGTTGAAATATGCTTTATTTAGAAAAGATTTTAAGAACTAATGAGAACTTGATTATTATCATGTTATTAAAGATGATCATGTAGACGCTACTATCCAAAATGTCAGCATGTCCATGCATGGATTTAATCTTAGTGTGGAAGAAAATTCCTGAAGCGAGTGATCTCCAGTGAATTTTATTTTCTGCAACTCGAATTTTATGTGCTTTTATAGAAACAGAAATCTAGCATATCCATAATTGTCTTAACTAGTTAACCCATTAGGACGATTACAGATCAAAGAATTAAGACCCTGTATATCAACTTACCTTTTCCACTTAAGAGTATAATGACATAAGTTTGTCCTATGTTGTATCCTCTCTGCAGCGGTAAAGGAACATACTTGAGAAAAGAGAGCAAACGTATGTTGCTTTCTGTGTCTTTACTGTTTTTGACTTAGCAGTAGAGTGAACCAAATAGGTCGTCATTTTTTAAAATCATCACCAAGAAAAAAACTGAAATTAAGAAGGTTGATACTGTGGCAATATGATTTCAGTTCTGAAAGTGTTACCAATTGAATTATGAACTCCATCCCTTATAATTACTGCATGATATTGTAGTACTTCTTTTGGCCTCCTTTTATATGTTTGGCTTGTATTTCATCATGTTATCTTATCATTATTTATCATTCTACTCGTATGCTCTTTCTCTACTCCAGTCTTAATGCTTCGTTGTGGCAGGCATTGGAGATCAGTGCTCTAATCGAGGAGTTAAACAGTTTACAGAGGAACTGAGGAACTTTTCTGCTACTGAAGGATATTGCATGTATGGTGCACTTTTTTTTTTTTTTTCACCCAAATCTGTTTGTTTTTGGCCACTCATATATGTAATCCTGCTAGAGATAATTGCTAACAGTTCATTCATGACATTGCTGTTAACAACTCTTATATTGTTTCCTGATTCAAATTCTGATTATAAGTTTTGTGTTGACATATGTTGTTGCCCGCTTGAGTTTTATAGAACAAGATGATAAAATATGGCTTCATTGTTTTTAAAGATTCTTGGTAGCATGCCAACTGAGAAGTCCACCCTTATAGTTGTTTACACGTCTTTTTTTTTTTAATAATGTTTTAGGAGCATCTTTGTGTTTTTCCATGTGTAACGAGATTGCTTGCCTTTGCCTTCCTGTAGAGAAGTTGGCGATGGAACATGGGATTCCTGGTTTCTGCCTCTTGAGGAACAGGTTAAAACTAAAAACTGGAAAAACAAGACTTGTCATCTTAGACGTAATTTTTATGTTCACTTGTAATTTGACTTTTTGTACGTGTTTGCAGACCAGAATTGTTTGTGACAAGGTGATAATGCTCTCTTCGTTAGTATATATTGCTGGTCTGGCTTTTGAAGTTTTTGTTACCTTTGACTCTGTTCCCCACTACAACTACAGGTAAAAGAAATGGAAGAACTGAGACAAGGTTACAACATTGTTGGTCTCTCCCAGGTATTATCATGATTGGATATTTCCATTTGGCACCTATATCTGTAATACAGTATGCTCCAAGTTGTTTATTGATTTACATTGGGGCACATTCACAATCCTTTAAATTCAATCCTTTTACTTCAAATGTGTTTACTTATGTGTCGGAATAACTGGTGGGACTTTCTGAGTAGAAGTAATTTCATATGTAGAAGTAAGCTATTTTTTAGTTTCCATCTCAACTAATGATGTCGCTCATGTTTCTTTTAACGGATGAAGTGAGCTTATCATGTTCAAATTTTACATCTAGTTGTTATCTTCATAGTGTGTGTGTGTGTGTGTGTGTGTGTGTGTGTGTGTGTGTGTGTGTGTGTGTGTGTGTGTGAAGCAAGGCTGTATTTCCATATTAAGTGTTCTTTAGCGGGTACAAATGATGTATTTTCCTTAGTGCATGCCCTAATACCTAATAAAAATGGCCTCGCAGATTTGTGAAGGCCTCTCTTGAGTCATGCAGCCTCACGCGTTTTCAGAAAAAAGTGATCATTTGATTTATGTCCCATGAAAGGGTTTTTCAAGTTTGTCATACTTATGTAGCATACAAGATAATGGAACTGATGCCTAATATTCATGGCCACATACTCATGAATAAAATGGTGATTCTGGAAATCAAGTCCCCAGAACCAGAATAGATTCTTGAATTCCTTCCTCATCAGTTACTCTTAGTAATATATGTCATTATGTCTTTTCTTGCCTCATCCGCCTAATTTTCTTCCCTGTTCCATTGCTTATTTGTGATTGTTTACCAATGGTTCTCTTAGCACGTTGACGTTGAATCAAATAACTCCTTACAGGTGCTATTAATCACCATCCTCACCCAACTGATTCTTGATTTGCCGAACTATATATTCTGTAGTATTTTTCATTCTTCTGGGCGCTGGGCATATTGTCACTTTATGAATTTTCATTTATTTAGCTGAGCGAACAGAAACAAATATCTTTCAAGCCTTTGAATTGTGGTTTTGGTTAGGCGGGATGATCTGTTGTTACTTTCTTTTCTTTTCTTTTTCCGGTTTTTGAATTTTCTCTTGTTGTTGGTTTTCATGTTAGACTGTTTTCTCAATCCCCAATGCTTATGAGTGAATTAGTTTATTATAGCTTACAAACATACATATATTGCGTGTATACATATGAGTTTTGAATGATGTTCAAATAATTGCAATCAATTGATTCTTTCTCGTACCTTTTCTTTCTTTTCTAAACTTAACAGGGTAATTTGATTGGCCGAGGTGTTGTAGAATTTTGCATCGATGGACCTCCTGTAAGATTCAGTTTAGTAAACTCTGATATTTCCAAGTGTTTTTCATCCGTCTTTCAACCAACTACATCAGTAGTTATTATAATTAATTAAACTTCACTTATCATACACATAGCTAAGCTGTCTATAACATGTTTGAAATGTATGACAAATGGTGTTTTAAGTTCTTTATGATTTTCTTATACCGTTGTAGCTCAAAAAGCATTTAAAACTACTAGTTTAGTTATGTGTGTTAGCCATGCCAAGTTCATTAGTTGATGCGTTCAGCTATGGAATCGCGTACTACTCTGTACTCCTTATGTTATCCGTATAAAATACAGTTCCTTTGGTAGTAAATAAGAGCAAGCACATTTTTGTATGGTCTTAGTCTATAGGCCATGATCCATTAGATTTACAGGTCTTTCTCCGTATCATTGTTTGTTTTTTCTTAATGGCACATTTATTGTGTAAGTGGTTGTTTTATTTCCTCACGTCTGTGGACTTTACCAATATCAAAATTTTTTGCTTTTTCAATTATTGAAACAGGTTAAGAATTTTATCTCTTTGGGAGGACCTCATGCGGGTACTGCTTCGGTGCCTCTTTGTGGTGTAAGTATCATACTATCATCTTGGAATTTTGATCTGTCCTTATACAAATGCTTTTGTCACACTGAGATTGCTTCTGGTTAGGAGAGTACATATAAACCACAATTGGACTGACATGCAGTGTAGAATCCATATTCTTACAAACTACACCATAGTATGGTATATGAGCTTGATGTTGCCTCTTCCCAATAGCCTGGGCCTTTGGGAGAAGCTTGGGGTTGTTAAATGTAGTTTGTAAATTTTAGGTACAATTGACACATATTTGGGGAAATTTATGCTTTAATACAATAGTGGATTAGCACTTTCTAAGTACTTTCTTGCAAATGGATGCAGCAAGTATCATTTCCAACATCGTTCATTCAATCACAGAAGATAAGAATAGTTTGAAAACATGTTGTATCATAGTCCACTTAAAGAGTGGAATTTTCCAAGCAAAGATCCCATTGGTCTGGTTTTCCACCTAATTGTCAGAAGGTTACCCTTAAGTAAAATCTCAAATCATAACGATCATAGAGTAGATAACTATCACTCATAAGAAACCTCTAACGCTTAAAGGTTTAGTTAAAAATACCGTGTGACCTCTTTTGAGATATGCTGATATTGCTCAACAGCTTTTGTGTTTGCTTTTGTCCCTCTGCAGTCTGGTATATTTTGCATTATTGCAAACCAGCTACTCAAATCAGAGATCTACTCTGACTATATCCAAGTATGCATCTATTTCTGCCAATTCTTTCTTTTTGTCTCAATCCTGGTGTCAACTTTCAATCTCCTAGGTATATTTCTGATGAGGCCTGACCATTTGAACCGATTCTGGAATTGCAGGCTCACTTGGCTCCCAGCGGTTATCTTAAATTACCAAATGTGAGTGGCTGAAAGTAAAGCACTAGAGACATTTTAATGAGGCTTTTACTGCATAACAATGTTATACGTACATACAAATAACCTTGCAGTTATAACTTATAAGTTCACTGAAATTAATAGCCTGCTTTTGTTTTCCTTTTCAATTTTTGGCTTAAAGTTTAATTTCAAAATGCTGTTTGTGTTTTATGGGATATACTTGGGATAAATTTCATTTCATGAAGTAGTTTTCATGCTCACAAGTGTCAATTTATACTACAACAAAAGCCACATTGCCACTCGTAATTTTTCACCTAAGATTAAATCTCTGTTTGCTTAACAATAGCTGTAAACCTAAGCATCCAGATCAACAATTTCTTCACAGGCAATGGCTGACTATTTAGAAAAATGTAAGTTTCTTCCAAAGCTCAACAACGAACGACCGGATGGGAAAAACTCCACTCTCAAGGAAAGGTTTAGTAGCTTAGAGAACCTGGTGCTTATCATGGTAAGTTGTAAAATACATATTTCTCAGCGTAACATTTCTTCAATCTCTTTCTAGATTCCTCAGAATTATATAATAGCCAAGTAAGCATACTCATTTTTGTCCATGTTAATTTTGTATTTCTGCAGTTTGAGCATGACACTGTTTTGATACCTAAGGAGACCTCATGGTTTGGTTATTACCAAGATGATACCTTCAAATCAATTTTAAGTCCACGACAGGTAATTCCATACTGCTAATACTATCATTGTTAAACTGAGTATTTATTTACATATTAATGTTCGCTAAAATCGAGTAGCCTTGCTGATGATTTAGTTACTTATTTCTTTTTGCCACTTAACAGTAAATTCAAGTGGGATGCATTACAAGATTTGCTTTTAGGCATTAAGCACCAACGTCATCTTAGCTTTCGCTTATTTTTATGCAGACCAATCTCTATAAGGAGGACTGGATCGGTTTGAGAGCCTTGGATGAAGCTGGAAGGGTCAAGTACATCAGTGTTCCAGGAGGTCATCTCGGAATCTCCACGAGCGACATGATGAAGCATGTGGTACCTTACTTGAACAGTTTAGCATCAACAGAGATTGGAAAAAAGGAAGGTAATGATCCTAGAATGAGTGGAGTTCAACATGGAATGCCTCTTTTGGATGAGAAAGCATCATCTGAACTTGTTCTAGAAGGATCATCATCATACAGATGGCCCTTACCAGTCAAGACTTTGTTCAGTGAACTTCTTGGGCTCACAGAAGACGAGTCACTGCCTTAGCCTTGACTAAAGATTAATTATTAGGTGAACTCAAACAATAAACTCAAAAGTTAAGCCATATGTACAGTAATTGAAATTTATTCCTTGCCTGTCACTGAAATAGTTATACTCTCTCCGTAAATAAAATTGCTTGCGATTGTTACCACAAAACATATCATTTCATATTCTGAATATATGGTATTTTTGAGAAAACATGGGAGCCATGGTATCTCAAATTTATCGTTGGAACCAAGTCTCACCAGAACTCTGAAAACCTGTTCATGATGTAATTACTGACAAGTTGGTTCGTAATTCGGTTTTTTTTTTTTTCTTTTTAGTTTGTGTTTACCATTTTTCTTTCCAAATTTTACTGACCAGATGATGTGACACTGGAAAGGTTAAATTTATTTAAGTTTGAGCTCACTCTGAATTTTATCTATTTCTAACGAATGTTGAGGATATGTACTACTAGTTATCATTTGGTGTACAAATTTGATGAGCGCATTATTTTGCTTATTCGGAGATGGCATTTGTCGCTACGTCCAAATGTTCAGACAATCTGTGGACAGAGGAGAAAAAGAGGTATTGAATATACTTTTTCACAATTTTTATGTAGGCTCGCTCCCTCTTTTTCCAAGAATTCATGCACTTCCTTTTTACGCCCCCATAACGTTAATTGTTTATGCTGATCAAGAAAGTAGCTGAAGTTTTATCCGTTATGGCTAGTAGAAGTTGGTGGTGATACCTAAGACCTTGAAAATGACTAATTTGTTTTCTATTACACTTCGTTTGGATGAAGTAATTGAAAATTGCAGAGAATTATTAAATTACGAAAATTAGATATCCGTCATTTAATTTTTTTTACAAACTATGTACACATATTTGGATGGGTTTTTCTATTTAAATACCGCACCTCTTTTTGTTCACCCCATATTCTAAATTCATCCTAACTTCTAATTCAAATTTTTACAAATTTCTAAGAAAACACCGCTATCTTCCCATACTACCCCTAAATACACACCCATAAAAAAAATAATTTAATTTAAAAATTCAACCTCACACCCCACACCTTACTATCTTGCCCCTCATCATTCTAAGTTCACCTCAACCTCACATTACTTAAAAGAGATCAAAACACTTGTCAAATGTGTAGCAGCATTATTTTATTATTAATTTTTTTTTAAAATGTTATTCTCTTGTTCAACAAAGCAAATCCATGTGGCAATTCCCAGATTATATATCAATCAAAGGCTTAGGCAGGCATTGTTTCTTTGCTTTGAAATCAAGGTCTGCTTTTTTTTTTTTCCTCCAGTTTTATTTCTTTGATTATGATTATTATGATTATTATTTCTAATTTGTTTGTTTGATTATGATTTGCTGTATTTAGGGTTTGTGAAGAGAATATGAGAGTGTAGTAGGTTTTTTGGATTGAAAGATGAGTAATCTGGCAATAGGGTGTATAGATGGAGTGTGTGTATAGATGTACTAGGGTTAAGTATTAAGTTGGATGACCTTTTTTTGTCTTTTTGCACAATAATAAAGAGCTTAATGATTTAAATATTGGGGTGAACAAAGAAAAGTGTGAGGTAATAGAAAAAACCCTATTTGGAATATACTGATTTGTAATAGAATAAATTGCAAACCAAATTGTGATACTGCAATGGTGACCATTTTCCATATGCACAGAAACTTTTCTTGATAAGCGTTTTGTGGCCACACCTGTTGTTTTGTTCATACAATTGGCCAACTCCAACCTATGGCAAAGAAGTAATTCAATGTGTATGACAGCTTTGTTTAGGCAGCTAAAATGAATTGGGAATCAAAATCTTTGCACCATCTTACTCTCACAAGAGAATAGAGTGATTCTTAGTCAACATTTTGAACGACTTGACAACAAACTATGCAGGTTCTGAATGATTTTTCTAAGGTTCTTTCCTACCAGCTCACTCAATAATCACTAAATTATACGTACTCCATATATAACCACTATATTTTATGCATCATTACCATAATGCTCAACTTTCTTTCATTTCGACTCAAGATAAAGTAGCGGACTCAAATTACAGGAGGAAAAACACAGTTTAGTGCTGCCTAATGTAACATTATTTTCCATTTTCTGTACGAGAAAGAAAGTATAAAAGAACGCTTAGCAAACATCTTATATGCATTCTAATGAGGTTTTCCTTAGTAGACTTGTATGTCCACATTAATGCTTCCCATATGATCAGCCCTCATCGAGCAGCTGCTTTCCCTGCTGAAGTTCTCTCCTGACATCTTCTGGTGGGCACGGCAGCGGAGCCAGAGACATGAGATTCTTTCCAGAGCTGCCTGACCGGCTACTCGAACCCGATAGACAACACTTAAGTCTGCCCATATCTCACTTCCCACAGCACCTGATTGGTGATTTGCATCATATCCTTCAAGATCTGATTCAGTTATCACTACTACTGAACCTTCGTCGAATGGAACTAGATCCTGTGAGGAAACAGACTGCAAGGATCGAATCATTAGATTGGTCATGTGGCTGTAAACAACAGCTTTCTTCACCATTATATAGTAGTATTCCTGTACAGCCTGCAAAGCAACCGTCAAAGAAGAGCTCAGGAAAAGAGTAAAAGTCAAATTGAAGGGTAGAGTTAGATCATGCCACAGACAAACAAAAATCTAGTTTAACAAATTTTAAGCAAACTGATCCACAACATACAATCTCCCAAGATGGATTACGAAGAAGCTACTAAGATATCTTTAAGCATCAGTTTATACACAATGATCATAATGTGGAGAAAAAGTGATAAATACTACAATGTTAAATGAAACAGAAAAGAAAGTATATCTCCATTCACACCCAATGTTGTGCTAAATACACCAAAATGTCAAAAACCATTTCCACCCAAATTTTTCCCTTGTCAAAGTTCGGAGAGGGAAGGGGCAAAAATAAGGGGGAGAAGATGTACGTTTCTCAAAGAATAAAATTTTCAAATGGTTAAATAGGATTCATAATCTGTACAATAATTTTGCAAATTTGTTAAGCAACAATGTGGAGTTCAATTAGAATCACCTAAAAAACACCTACAAAAGAAAACACCAAAATTCCCACAAAAAAGGAAAATGAACAAAACTTCCAGAGTTTCAAACACAAAATAGCAGGACCAGCCAAACAGCAGGGAGAATGAACCCGTGCTGTTTAAGTTCCCTGCCACTGAGAAGGGGCTAAAAGCACCCTTGGACGAATTGACTTCAGATATTCATAGGCAGAATCAGGTGTCATCTGCTTGTGATGGACCTATATAAAGACGAAAGATCAAAAAAGGTGGCAATCTTCAAGTAATTTGTTATTTCCAGAGTTCAGTACTAACCAGGTAACAGATAACAATGGTCGTACTACGCCCTCGTCCAGCTTTACAGTGAACATATGTTGTCTGTCCACAAGATGCATTTTCTTCATGACAAAAAAGGAAAAATCATATCAACAAATAATAGTCTTCTGGGGAGAAAAAACAACCATACTTTAGAAATTAGAATTGAACATTTAAAGGAAACTAACAAAGTTTACATCCCAGTAAATACAGGTAGAAATATAATGACTCAACACAACACCCCTTATTTAAGAAGCAAATGCTTTCAAAAAACATGTCACAGATTTCAACAGAAATATCTCTTCAAGATTCTAAAATTTCGCCCAATATTTTATTTATTTTTAATAAACATGAGCAGAAGATGGTCCAGAATATTCAACAATCCAAATTTAGTTACACTGGAAAAATCCAGAAGGGCAGCGTCGCAACACCCTTGCATATCAGAAAGTAACTGGATGAGTGTAGCCAGTCACGGACAGAATATCCTAAGTACCTAGACCCGTGTTATGCTAAATCACGCAATATCAGATGCTAATCAATATAATTAAATCAAGGATGCAAAAATGATTACCATGAATGAAGTCTACAGCACGACATGTATCACTCAGTGATGGTGCAAAGCAGTAATCTCTTGTAGGAATCACCAGATGGTTAATTCCGTGATACTGCCAAAAGTTTAATGGTTAGATTAGAGCCCCAAAAAAGGGTAAAAACTAAAAAACAAAATCCCGAAGTTTTATCCAAGTACGGACATTCACAAAGTCAACTTTAATCCAGAGCATTCACAAAGTCAATTTTAATCCAGAGCATTCACATATTAATACATACAAAAGTATGGCAAAGCACCAGCTAATCCTGTCAGATGCCTATGGCATTTTGGGAATACTTGTTCTACTAAGAAACACTTTTGTTAGAAGCACAGCAAAACTTTTACTAAAAACCAAGTCCTTCCTGAAAATGCACTTGCAAAGCACTTCATGAGGAAGCACATACAGCACTAAAAACTGCTTCTATAAACTAGAAGAACTTGTAACCTTTTCTGTCAAACGTGAAGTTTTACTATAAAAAAAACACCCAAGTGCTTCCTGAAAATGCACTTGCAAGAACTTCCTGAAGAAGCACATAAAGTACTAAAAATTGGTTCTATAACCCAGAAGCACTTGTAACCTTTTCTGTCAAATGTTTCCAAAAACGATTTTGGCTATCAGAAAGTGTTTTTAGCACTTATCAAGGCATTTCCACACAGGCCCTAAATATTACAAGAAAATAAAATACAAAAAAACTCTGAGCAGCAATAACATTTCATTTAAAAGAAAAATGTATCAGTTTATCTCCATAACCAAGCAAAATCTGATAATACAAATCTAGAAAACCACTAACATGATAAAGAGACGTTGGAACCAAAGTCTCATATGGCTCATTAAGTGTGATGACTCCACAAACTCCAACTTCCTTTAAGCGGGGCACATCGGTAGGGAATGGAACTGCACCTAACAATACAAACTGAAAATCGAAGTGTTAGAATTTAAACAAGAAATTGATTCAGATCAAAAAGTCCAATAGTTCAAGCACATAACTCTGATGTAAAACTACACAAACTTTAACCTGACAAGTCTAAGGAATAGCACAACCCACAACAATCAACAGAGAACTGAATCAGACACATAAACACACATAACAAGCCCACACGTAGAATAAACAAAAACAAATTTCTTTCATTTAAATATAATCAGCTGCATCTCATTTACATCTACAATTAACAAAGATAAAGACAAAACCAAAACAAAAATCGCATACTAAATCATAGCTGCAGAAAAGGATAAACACCCACATTTATAAAATAAATAAAAGAGCTTGATAAAATGATATTTGTACTACACAAACGAGCTTGATAAAATGATATTTGTACCTCATCGACCTTGTCCCACCACCGAAACTCAGCCTGAAGCTTATTCCTGATTACATTGTAAAGCAGAGTCGGGTAAAACAGCGCACGAGCCCCAGCGCCTATCAAAACCCGTTTGGCATCCGAACCAACGATGCTTCTGCTAGCAAAATCGTTATTTCCAGGGCATGAATTCCCTTCTTCCACACCTCCAACTTCCCCTACTTTCAATTCCTCAATATACATAGCCTCGGTTGAAACCCGAAACAAAAACAATCACAATTACAACACAAATTTAACAGAAAATCTTAAAATTTTCACAATATTTACATACAAAGGACCATTTACACAAAAAGCGCCATAAAAAAACCCTAACTTGTTTATTCCTCTATTTACCAAATAAAATTACACGCGAGAAGACCTATAGTTTCTACAACAGTGAGATGAACAAAGGATCGGGAGAAAATTTGAATTGGAAATAGTGGAAGTAAAAACCATGGGAGAAATCGCAACCATAATTTGCGAAAAGGGGGACGATCGGAAAATGAGAAAGACCAGGGTGCGATCGATCGAGAATGGATGAAATTTTTGGGATCAATTGGGAATCGGGAACTGGTGAGAATATGAGGAAACCCTATCCCTACAAAACAAGAATTTGCTTGAATCAGAGGATAGGCTGAGGTTATACTCCACCTTTTGCTCAACAAACTCTGAAAGCGGACGGATGCAAAGAGAAGGAGAGAGAGAGAGAGAGAGAGGAGAAAGAGAAAGAGAATTAAAGAAGAGCGTCGAAGATTCAACTCGAAGGGGTTGCGGGATGGAGGGAAAGGATAGAGTCACGGGGATGATTAAGGAGAGAGTTTGAAAATAGATGAGTGGGGGACACGTGGAGCCATTTCAGGGATCGAGGGGCGTTTAATTTATCCTTTTTAAAGGTAACAGTGGGGTTGGCCGACAAGATAATCACAAAAAAAATATGATAATTCGAATTATGACGTGATTTTTGTTTTCTTTGCCTTTTCTAATTTTTTGTGGGTGCAGCGAAAAAACAAACTACCCGAGTCTTCCTACGCCACCCATTGTGAAGAGGTCAGCTTAATCTTATCAAATTAGCATGAATCGGAATTGAAACCAGTTAGATTACTAAAATGTCCTTAAGTAAATTTAAGTTTTAGTCATAAAAAAATTTTCATTTTCAAAAAAACCCAAAGTTTTTTTAAAAAGACAGAAAAACCTCTCAACTTTCAAACAAAAAACATGCAAATGTAAAAGATTCTTTAGAAAATTCAAAAATAAATAAGGGCAATTTTGTCTATTTTGGCTTCTTTTAAAAAATTTCTCTCTTCTTTGGCCTCTTCCAAAGTCTCCCATGTCCTTATTATTATATTAAAGTAGAAGACAAATTTGAAATTTTAAAAATGATGTAAGGATATAATGGTAAAAAAAAGATTGATTCTCATTAGGTTAGTTATTCCGGAATTAGAATACCAATTCTCACTCAAAAGTTCAATTCCTCCAAAAAGTTGAATTACGCCACACTTAAATTTTCATTCCTTCATGTGAAGTAAACACAGGAGTAATTCGTAATAGGAATCTTTATTTTAATTCCATAAATCTTGAGCTATTTATGAAGCGAACCCTCTTGAAATTGGAAAAAAAAAAAAAAAAAAAACTTTGTATTGTGGAATGAAATAATTTTAACATGCCCCAGAATCGGGCTAACTAATTAGAAAAAATGCAAAATAAGAAAAAGGATTGAGTTTTGACCACTGTTTAAATGTGAAACTAATTCAAATATTGACTGGTGGATATTCGAACATATGACCTTGAATACAGAAATAATTGCTCGTAACCACTGAAGTTACAAGACCCATTTAAATCTTCTCGTTTTTCTCAAGTTCAAATATTTTTAATAGGTGAGATTGTTGAAACCTTGAGTTGAAATGTTATTTAATTGAAATTACAAACGAAAATGTAAGGTTAGGTTGACAATAATCTCATTATCAGCGTTGAAACTTGAAAGTGAATGAAGAACTTTTTGTACTTAGAAGCAAACTGAAAATTAATTTGAACGATAATTTAAGTTGTTTAACAAGGGTTTTTAAATTGATTGACAAATTGACAGAAAAACAATACAAAATAGATTTGTCAAAGTAAAAACTAATATGACTCGACAGTGATCTTTGGATAGCATTTTTAAATTAACGCTATTGACAATCTTATCCTCTTACAACATTAATTAAAGGCAAAAAAAGGAAGAAGAAAACAAAAGGTCAACAATAGCAACAGTGAAGTCATGAGGCCCTGCCATGGTGGTAGTACCCTGGATCCAAGCAGTGTTTCCCTACTTGAATTGGAAGAGAATAACTTACAAACGCAGGGATATCTCCTACTTTCTATTTTTCTTTCTTACTCATCAAGTGAGAGGGTTCGGATACATTTCAAGAGACTTTGAAATAAGTTTTTTTTTTAAACTATTATTTTCGGAATCAATTTGAATTTAAAACTTCTTCCAACATCAGGAATAGACGTAACAATTTTGTAATTTTGGATATGCAAATGTAGGGGTGCAAGTTTGATTGAAAATTCCGATTATGATCCAAAACTTTTCGCTTTTGGCAAGTTCAAATCAATTCCAAAATCCAAAAAATTCGAAAACAATTTGGATTGGAATTAGAATGTACCTCAAGATTCCAAAAACTTCCGAAATGTATTGAGGTTTCAAGCTTAGACTACACATAATGACTAATTTCATGTTGAACAAAATATGACCTTGACTAATTTCAAGAACAAAATATGACTTAATGACCAAATAGACAAACGAGAAATTTCATAAAGGATAACAACATATAACCCTCCGTTTGGATGAGGGAAAATAACTCAGAATTTAGCTAAAAATTGAGAATTTAATACGAGAAATTGACAATTCCCTTGTTTGGCAACTTAAGTGTGAATTTTATTAAATGATGCTCCGAAAAAATCGTCGAAATTGGGACATCAAATTCCCGAGTTTAATTTCCACCAAAGTAGGCGTCATTTCATAATTTCCATATTGCTTTTACAAAATTATGTTATTTACAAAAGACGGCATACATAAATCAAAACACTGAAATCTTCAATTGCCAGAAATTAAAATGATGGAAATCTAAATTCCGTCATTTTAGAATTCTATATAGTTTTTTGAACTTTTCATATGATTTCAATCTTAAGCCAATTTTAACCTTTTAAATTGTTGTACATGTTTGAATATTTTTCGAAATTTTCCATAAAAAAAATTAGAAATATGTAAGTTTCAAAATAATGAAAGATAGATATACAATTTTACTTAATTAATATAAAACCAAAGACAATAAAGTAACACCTACTTTTACTAAAATAACATTGAAGAGCACTACAATTACAACATGTGCCATTGTGAGTTATTGTCAAATATAGAGTCAAAACGACATAACAAGACTCAAAACAGAACAAAAAACGACACTACTCAAATTGAATCAGTTCCAAAAACCCTTTCGCGCGACCTTTCATCTTCAACTTCAGAGTGCTTCAGCCGATAGTTCCTCACTGACCACCACCAACAACGACGACGAGCAACGACGACGACGAGTAGCAACGAGGAGCAGAAACGACGAGCAGCAACGACGACGAGCAGCAACGACGACGAGCAACGACGACGAGCAGAAACCACCACCAACAACGACAACCACTGACGCCTATCGAAGCGATTTTCACTCTCTTGGGAAAAAAACAGTAAGAAAATGACCCTCTAACACAGATTTGTCTTCGATTTTAGGGATTACACATTTTTGCATGTTGTTCTTTATGCAATGCAGATTTTGGAAAAATGGATGAATCGTTGGATTCAAAACTACTCTTCGTTTAGGTTTTGCTTCGCTTATAGGGATTAACCATTCAAAATCGTTGGATTCAAAATTTCTGGTTGTTTGTAGCAGATTTTGAACCAGAAACTGCATTGCAGTTTCTGGTTCCATAATTCACTTTCAGAGTGCTTTTTGCTAGGGTTTATGGGAATGTTATAACTGCTCATGAAGTCAAACGTGTTTTGATATTCAGTACTGTCTTTGCATTTTGATTTCTGGTTCTTTGTAGCAGATTTTGAACCAGAAACTGCAATGCAGTTTCTGGTTCCATAATTCAATTTCAGAGTGCTTTTTGCTAGGGTTTATGGGAATGTTATAACTGCTCATGAAGTCAAACTTGTTTTGATATTCAGTACTGTATTTGCATTTTGATTTTTGGTTGTTTGTACTAAATTTTGAACCAGAAACTGCAATGCAGTTTCTGGTTCCATAATTCACTTTCAGAGTGCTTTTTGCTAGGGTTTATGAGAATGTTATAACTGCTCATGAAGTCAAACTTGTTTTGATATTCAGTACTGTATTTGCATTTTGATTTCTGGTTGTTTGTACTAAATTTTGAACCAGAAACTGCAATGCAGTTTCTGGTTCCATAATTCACTTTCAGAGTGCTTTTTGCTAGGGTTTATGGGAATGTTATAACTGCTCATGAAGTCAAACTTGTTTTGATATTCAGTACTGTATTTGAATTTTGATTTCTGGTTGTTTGTAGCAGATTTTGAACCAGAAACTGCAATGCAGTTTCTGGTTCCATAATTCAATTTCAGAGAGCTTTTTGCTAGGGTTTATGGGAATATTATAACTGCTCGTGAAGTCAAACGTGTTTTGATATTCAGTACTGTATTTGCATTTTGATTTCTGGCTGTTTGTAGCAAATTTTGATTTCTGGTTGTTTGTAGCAGATTTTGAACCAGAAACTGCAACTGGTTCCATAATTCAATTTCAGAGTGCTTTTTGCTAGGGTTTATGGGAATATTATAACTGCTCATGAAGTCAAACGTGTTTTGATATTAGTTTCAGTGCTGTCTTTGCATTTTGGTTTGATTTCACATCAAATTTTGAGCAGCAGTTTCTGGTTGTTTGTTGCAGATTTTGACCACAAACTGCAGTGCGTATCACAAAATGGAACAAGAAAACCAACCAAAGCGCAGAATCAAAACGATGGCTCAAAAGAGAATACCAAAGCCAAAGCCAAACTATGATCGGAAAGCAAAGCACCCAGACTATGTCCAATTTCGCTGCAATGCCTCTGCTTTCAACAACATCATTAGAGACGTAAAGAACAAGCTCAATGAAAGGCAGAAGAAGCTTCTCAAGAAAACCCCTTTCTGGAACTTGATCGAGCTGTTTTACCACCAAAGAATCGACATGAATAACATGAATAAGTCGGACCTGGACTTAGCACAGCTGCTCAAGACATTTGATCCAGATACAAAGTCCTTCAAATTTGGAACCAAATCATTCCAAATCACAGGCAATGCAGTGACACAGATTCTAGGACTGCCAAATGAAGGCAAATCTGTCAAACTTGTCAATGATAGGTACACTTCTACCTTCAGAACAAGGCACTTTGGAGAGAAGGGAAAACCATCAAAAAACCAGGTAGAAGCAGAATTACAAAAGACAATTGCCTTGGCAAACCAACCGAAGAAAGAAAAGGCAAAGACAGAGCAAAAGAAAAAAATGAACAAAGGAAAAGAAAAGAAAGAAGCTGAAGAAGAAGAAGAAGAAGAAGAAGTCGATTACGACAAGGAGGTGGTCAGCCTAATCTTGATTCTGCTGTGCATAACATTCCTTTTTGCCAACTCTTCATCGACTTTGCATTGGAAATTATTTGAGCACTGTGTGAATCTAGACACACTTTCAAGCTATTCGTGGGCAAGAGCTGTTTCAGCCTACATGAATGAATCCTTGACCACAAAAGCAATAGCAAAAGCAAAGAAGGGAGGAGAAGCCTCTATAGGAGCTGTTTCGGGTTGCACTATCCTAATATTGGTAAGTAAACAGTGGCTTATGCAATGCATTTTGAGTTTTAGGCAATGCAGTTTCCATTTAGTGCAATGCAGTTTCTGTTTTATCCTATGCAGTTTCCAACCTAATTTCTGATATATCTTGTTTTTGAACTGTGCAGTTTCTACTGTGTGAGAGGACAAACATCATACAACCAATCCTTGGCAAGGAGAAAGAAACTCCTGCCATTCTTAAATGGAGTCTTGTGGAACTCCACACAAGATTCAACCAAATAAAGGACTTGAATGACATCGAGGTATGCAATTTATCGCATGTTCTGTTTTAATGTATCTTGAATGTGAATCCATGCTAAATCATTGTCATTGTACAGGGTATTTTTAAAACTCCTAAAAAGCAAAAAACTACCAGGGAAGAGGAAGATAATGTTGAGAAGGTAACCATTCAAAACTACTCTTCGTTTAGGTTTTGCTTCGTTGCAGTTTGTGTTTTCTACATTGCAGTTTGCATTTTTGCTGTGCATTGCAGTCTGGTTTATAGGGATTAACCATTCAAAATCATTGGATTCAAAATTTCTGGTTGTTTGTAGCAGATTTTGAACCAGAAACTGCAATGCAGTTTCTGGTTCCATAATTCAATTTCAGAGTGATTTTTGCTAGGGTTTATGGGAATGTTATAACTGCTCATGAAGTCAAACGTGTTTTAATATTCAGTACTGTATTTGCATTTTGATTTCTGGTTGTTTGTAGCAGATTTTGAACCAGAAACTGCATTGCAGTTTCTGGTTCCATAATTCAATTTCAAAAAGCAACCAGAAACTGCAATGCAGTTTCTGGTTCCATAATTCAATTTCAGAGTGCATTTTGATTTCTGGTTGTTTGTAGCAGATTATCCAATGCAGTTTCTGAATCATTCAATTTCATTGTACAGGGTATTTTGAAAACATATAAAAAGAGAAAAACTACCGGAGAAGAGGGAGACCCTCTTGACAAGGTATAAGAATCTCTAAACAGTGAATTATGCATTTCGGTTTTCGTTTCCTCCAATGCAATGCAGTTTTTAATTAGTTTCTGTTCAATATGCAGGAAAAAGAGAAAGAAGATGATGAGGGACAAAAAGGAGAAGCAGAGGAAGCTGGAAAAGAACCTCTTGCAATTCAAGACCTCTTGGTGAAGTCTATGACAGACCAAATCAACTACCGCCAACAAGAAGATCCCAGCTTCGTTTGCCCGGAAAAATTACAGCTGTGGAAGGATGAAAAAAATGAAGACAGTGAGAAGAAAATGAAGGACTTGTGGGATATCTTTATCCAAGCAGAAAAGAGGTCAAAAGAGCTGGAAGTGGAGTTGGCAACATGCATAGAGAAATTAGATAATGAAGAATGTGTGACTGCCACCATGACAGTGGAATCCACGATTCAGCTGAATGAAATACAAAATCTGAAAAGGAGAATTGCCGAATTGGAAGAGAAAGAAGAAGAAAAGAAAGAAGAAGAGAAGCAACAAGAAGAGAGAGAAGAAGAAAATGAGAGAGAAGAAGAAAATAAAGAACAAGAGAAGCAACAAGAAGAGAGAGAAGAAGAGAAGAAGCAAGATGCTCCAACACCTGCTGTTCCTTCAAGAGTACAAAGGTTGAAGAACAGAGAAAGAAAGAGGCTTCAAGCTTCTTGCTATGTGTACGAAAAAAATAAGAAAACAAAAAAGGAGGCAAAAAAGGATGATGAAGAACTACCACAATTCAAGCTTATCTCGTCCGAGGAGGTATGCAATTACTGCAGTTCAAGCTGCTGCTTTTTTCTATTTTCTGCATTGCAGAAACAGAAACTGTAATGCAGTTTCCGTTTCCTGCAATGCAGTGTGTTATCTGCTTTACAGAAACAGAAACTGCAATGCAGTTTCCATTTCCTGCAATGCAGTGTGTTATCTGCTTTACAGAAATGGAAACTGCATTGCAGTTTCTGTTTTATCGAATGAAGTTTCTAATTAGTTTCCTTTCAATCTGCAGTTAACACAAGAGGCATCTCAGCCCGATGCCACAAATCCAATTCCCGATCCCCCAAAAGGAACGAGCCTTCATGATTCAATTCCTGTAGGTCTGGAACAATCAAGTGATGAAGATGAAGGACAAAAAAAGCCAACAAAGAAAAAACTTGGATGGGGTCAGAGGA